>NW_028261387.1:91634647-91934647 GCF_051295495.1 Thamnophis sirtalis
AAATAAATAAAAAATAAATAAAATAAATAAAATAAATGAAATAAAATAAATGAAATAAAATAAATAAATAAATAAATAAATAAATAAATAAATAAATAAATAAATAAATAAATAAATAAATAAATCCTATCTCCTTTCCCCATGCTGCGAAGATATAAGGGATATTTTACAATCCTAAACCTCCGGCATTCAGAAATTCTATTAAAGCCTTATCATCCGGCAGCAGGCTTCGCGCGTTTCACGGCCCGGCATTGTTCCGCCTTCCAGATAGCATCGGAAGGAGGGTGAGGAAGCGGGATCAATTTTATACCGAGGAACAATGGGAGAGAGAGGGTTACACCCCCCCCCCCCCCGGGCCTTAGCCTGCTATTTTAATTCAGATCAGTTCATGCTCCAACTTGGGAAAACAAAACAAAACAACAACAGCAAAATTCACACACACACACACACACACATACGGAGTGGCCACACAGCCCAGTAGGTTCGGAGGCACACATGTTTATGCTAATTGAAAATGCGTTCAAGTCCAAAACACCCAGGGATTTTGAAAAAAAAAAACACCCAGCACTCGTCGTTTCTTTGAGCAGGAATCTAATGCGTGCGGCATCATTTTTATTATGCTTTGCCGCAGCCCAGCTCCTCGGACAATGGTGGGGTCGTCTCGTCGAGGGAAGTGTGTATGCCATTATATGAAGAGGTTCACAAACTGGCCCTATCTCGAACGATACAACTAATTTCAAGGTTTATTGCTCTTCTGAGCTGAGCTGTAGTGATAAAGCAGGTTTTTTTTTTCTTTGTTTACTATTATCCTAGGATCATTTCTCGATATGAATACCGAGAGGTTGATGCAATTGTCAGATAGCTTTCACAAGCTAATGGGGCAAGAACACAACAACACAACAACATACAGCTGCCGTTGTTATTGTTTTGGTTCAGGATATCTTCTTGCAAAACCTCAATTTTAGATTTTGGCAAGGGCTGGTTTAAAAGAACGCATCTTGGGAGACTTTTCAAAGTTTTCTTTAGCAACAGCACTTAGACGTATTCCGCTTCATAGTGCTTTTACAGCCCTCTCTAAGTGGTTTACAGAGTCAGCATATTGTCCTCAACAATCTGGGGTCCTCATTTGACCCACCTCGGAAGGATGGAAGGCTGAGCCAACCTTGAGCCTGGTGAGATTTGAACTGCCAAATTGCAGTCAGCCGGTAGTCAGCAGAAGTAGCCTGCAGTACTGCCCTCTAACCACTGCGCCACCACGGCTCTTATATTCAACACTGTCCCCCAGTACAGTTGAAGTTAAATACAAGTAGTTCTCGACTTACCACCAAAATTTATGGGGTTAAGTGAGAAATTTATTAGGTGAGTTTTGACCCATTTTACAACCGTTGCCACTGCTGTTGATCATTGAGTCATCCAGATGTTGAATGAATCTGGATTCCCCACTGACTTTGCTGGTCAGGAGGTTGCAAACAGGGATCACGTGACCACACACACACACACACCCCGGGACGCTGCAACAGTCATAAGTGTGAACCAGTGGCCAAGCATCTGAAATTTGATCACGTGACCCTGAGGATGCTGCAAAGGTCGTAACTGTGAAAAACGGTCATAAGTCACTTTTTTCCAGCGCCGTTGTAACTTTGAACGGTCACTAAGTGAAGTGTTGTAAGTCGAGGATTGCCTGTACTGGGTGTATGGGCCTTGTTCACAAAGCACATTTTAAACTATTTGGGGTGTCTTGTATTTGTGAAACGAATCACTGCAGTCGTTAAATCAATGAGGTGATTGGTTTTTTTTATATATATATAATTTTTTTGGTTACATAGACAACACATACCCACCACAATAAAAAAAAAGGAAAACACACACACACACACACAAAAACCCATCATCATATACAGCATGTCGTTTGGTTACAAGTGTTTTTTTATACATTTATTATTTCATTTAATAGGTTATAATATACAGTTTGGGTTGCTTTGTTTACCATCCCTTCCTCCTGTTATAACACCACCTTATTTTCCCTTTCTTTTCTCCCTCCCTTCTCTACTATCTTCCTTCCTCCTCTCCTTTCCCTTCCTTCTTCCTGTACCTTTCTCCTACTCCTGCTCTTCCTCATCCCCTTCCTACCCTCTCTCCTCCTCTTTCTCTCCTTTCCATCCTCCTCTCCTTACCTCTTTCTTTCCACCCCCTCTCCCTTCTCTACTTTCTTCCTTCCTCCTCTCCTTCCCCTTCCTTCTTCCATTACCTCTCCTTTGCTCCTACTCTTCCTCTTTCCCTTCCTACCCTCTCTCCTTCCTTTTCTCTCCCTTCCATCTTCCTTTCCTTTCCCTTTCCTTTCTCCCTCCCTCCCTTCTCTACTTTCCTCCTTCCTCCTCTCCTTCCCCTCCCTTCTTCCCGTACCTTTCTCCTACTCCTGCTCTTCCTCTTCCCCTTTCTACCTTCTCTCCTCCTCTTTCTCTCCTCTCCATCCTCCTCTCCTTACCTCTTTCTTCTTTCCCCCGTCTTCCTTTCATTCTCTCCTCCTCTCTCCCTTTCTTTTTCTATTGTTATTGGTGTGTCTATTTTAAATCTCAGTTTATGTTTCCTTGGGATGGTACTTCCGCCAACCCAGACATAATTTAGTATCATTTCTTATTCCCTTACCTTTGCTAATCTATCCTAACTATATTTCCCCCCACAGACACACTTTGTATCTCAATGAGGTGATTGTTAAGGAAATCTGACTTCCCTCACAAAAGACGACACTGCAACCGTCATAAACATGAACCAGTCATCAAGCATCCGAAGGTGAACCATGTGACCATGGAGGATGCGACGGTCGTAAGTGTGGGAAATGGTCATAAGTCGCTTTATAAAGTGCCGCTGTAACTTTGAATGGTTGCTAAATGGACTGTTAACAGCTGAGGACTGCCTGTTATCCAATTATTATATCTTTACCTGCCTTGATTAAGCAGGTAAATTCAGGTAATCCTCGACTTATGGCCATAATTGAGCCCATCAGCGAGTCAATATGGTTGAGTACTGAAGGCAATAGGCGAGAAAGCAGGAGGCATTGGATTCAAGTTCTGCCTTAAGCATGAATGTCGACTGGGTGGCCTTGGGCCAATCACAAAAACTGGTGAATTCTAGTCCTGCCTTATTAGGTATGAATGCTGGCTGGGTGACTTATGCACCAATCGTCAGGAGGCCGTGAGTTCTAGTCTGTTTAGCAGCTACAGTGACCTCCAGTTTGCATCATGCAATTCTTTGGGGATGTATAATAATACATGTGATACTACTTCCCCTCTGTGATAGAATGATGGAGAGGCAGTTTTGTCTAATGGTTATGGCACCAGGTTGGAGGCCAGGAGGTTACTTCAGACATGGAAGCCAGTTGGGTGACTTTGGGCCAATCACCAGGAGACAGTGAGTTCTAGTCCCGCCTTAGGCATGAAAGCCAGCTGGGTGACTTTGGGCCAATCACCAGGAGACAGTGAGTTCTAGTCCCGCCTTAGGCATGAAAGCCAGCTTGGTGACTTTGGACCAATCACCAGGAGACAGTGAGTTCTAGTCCCGCCTTAGACATGAAAGCCAGCTTGGTGACTTTGGGCCAATCACCAGGAGACAGTGAGTTCTAGTCCCGCCTTAGGCATGAAAACCAGCTGGGTGACTTTGGGCCAATCACCAGGAGACAGTGAGTTCTAGTCCCGCCTTAGGCATGAAAACCAGCTGGGTGACTTTGGGCCAATCATCAGGAGACAGTGAGTTCTAGTCCCGCCTTAGACATGAAAGCCAGCTGGGTGACTTTGGGCCAATCACCAGGAGACAGTGAGTTCTAGTCCCGCCTTAGGCATGAGAGCCAGCTGGGTGACTTTGGGCCAATCACCAGGAGACAGTGAGTTCTAGTCCCGTCTTAGGCATGAAAGCCAGCTGGGTGACTTTGGGCCAATCACCAGGAGACAGTGAGTTCTAGTCCCGTCTTAGGCATGAAAGCCAGCTGGGTGACTTTGGGCCAATCCTTCTCTCTTTATCTCGAGGAAGAAGACAGCAAGGACAAATCACTTCTGAAAAATGCTGCAAGGACTAGTCCAGGCAGAACTCAATTCTAACTGGAAGGCAGCAGTATATTAATATGGCACTTAAGAGTGTAATTTCACACATGTCTAATCAGAAGTAAGTTCCGAGTGTAATGGCCTTTCTTGCAAATAAATGAGCGTGAGATTGCCTTTCTACTGAAAAACATCGGAGTGAGAGAAAAAAAATGTCTTGTTCATAACCCATTATCCCAAACAACATTTTTTCCAATAATGTAGCCCCACACCGTCAGCAGATTATAAACACTTGTATCGATTCCCAGGTTTAAAGCTTTGCAATTTCGGGCAAATTCAAATCCTCACCAGGTTTATCCTTTGCAATACAGGTACGTCCTCGACTTATGACCACAGTGGAGCCCGAAATTGCCCTCGTTAAGCAAGACGGTTGTTCAGTGCCTTTGCTCCATTTGATGACCTTTCTTACCACGGTTGTTAAAGGAATCACTGCAGTCGTTAAACTCGTAACCGGTTGTTCAGCGAATCTGGCTTCCCCTTTCACTTTGCTTGTTAGAAGGTCGCAAAATGGGATCGCGTGACCGTGGCAACCGTCAGTTGCCAAGCCTCTGAATTTTGATCACGTGATCATAGAGGATGCTGCAATGGTTGCAAGTGTGAAAAATGGACGTAAGTCACTTTTTTCCAGTGCTGTTATAACTTTGAACAGTCACTAAATCAGGGGTGTCCAAACTTGGGAACTTTAAGACTTGTGGACTTCCTTAGCTGGGGAATTCTGGGAGTTGAAGTCCACAAGTCTTAAAGACACCCCTGCCCTAAATCAATGGTTCCCAAACTTGGCAACTTTAAGACTTGTGGACTTCAACTCCCAGAATTCTCCAGCCAGCAGAGCTCTGCTGGCTGGAGAATTCTGGGAGTTGAAGTCCACAAGTCTTAAAGTTGCCAAGTTTGGGAACCACTGCCCTAAATGAATGGTTGTAAGCTGTGGGCTACCTTACAATGCCATCCCATTCCCCCACCCAATGCAAATTTAATTCTATTTCCTCTCTGACTATTGCTCTGTTTCCCATCCTAATTCCATCTATGGCTCACCAGGCAATATATAATGCAACGGAAGAGTATCAGAACACAACCGCGCCAATTGCATTGGGACATGCGATGGCATCCCTGGACGAATGAGAATAAAGGCAACTTAAAATTGCTAAGCAACCATTTGCTGTCCAAAGAGGGACCTATCAAGGTAAATATTTCAAGTCGCCGAACAGACTCCAAATTTGGTATATGTAAACACATAAGTACTACCCCAAAGATATGTGAAGAATGGAATAGCTTAAAGCATTCAATAAAAAATAACATATATAAAAAAGAAAAGAATAGTTTTTACTATATCCTATTGGTACTTTGTTGGGCTTTTCAAACCTTCTTCATCTTGTCTCTAGAAAAGGTACTAGCAATAGTACTTAGACCTATTCTATTCTATTCTATTCTATTCTATTCTATTCCGTTCCATTCCATATTTTCTATTCTATTCCATTCCATTCCATATTTTCTATTCTATTCTATTCCATATTTTCTATTCTATTCTATTCCATATTTTCTATTCTATTCCATTCCACTCCATTCCATTTTCTATTCTATTCCATATTTTCTATTCTATTCCATTCCATATTTTCTATTCTATTCTATTCTATTCCACTCCATTTTCTATTCTATTCCATTCCATATTTTCTTTTCCATTCCATTCCATATTTTCTATTCTATTCTATTCCATTCCATATATTTCTATTCTATTCTATTCTATTCTATTCTATTCCATATTTTCTATTCTATTCTATTCCATTCCACTCCATTCCATTTTCTATTCTATTCCATATTTTCTATTCTATTCTATTCTATTCTATTCTATTCTATTCTATTCTATTCTATTCTATTCTATTCTATTCTATTCTATTCTATTCTATTCTATTCTATTCTATTCTATTCTATTCCACTCCATTTTCTATTCTATTCCATTCCATATTTTCTTTTCCATTCTATTCTATTCCATTCCATATTTTCTATTCTATTCTATTCCATTCCATATTTTCTATTCTATTCTATTCTTTTCTATTCTATTCCATATTTTCTATTCTATTCTATTCCATTCCACTCCATTCCATTTTCTATTCTATTCCATATTTTCTATTCTATTCTATTCTTTTCTATTCTATTCCATATTTTCTATTCTATTCCATTCCATTCCATTCCACTCCATTCCATTTTCTATTCTATTCCATATTTTCTATTCTATTCTATTCTATTCTATTCTATTCTATTCTATTCTATTCTATTCTATTCTATTCTATTCTATTCCATTCCATTCCATTCCATTCCATTCCATTCCATTCTTCTATTTCTATTTCTATTTCATCCCATACCATCCCATTTTATATGAACTTTAAACTTCTAAAGCTAGAAATGATAAAGACCAAAATAAAAACTGCTACTTGATGACAATTAACATATTAATTGACTCTGTAGCAATCACTGAAAAAAGAAAGAAAGAAAGAAACAATGTCATGAAATGTGACCAACCCCAGGACCATTTGCCTTTCCTTGACATCATGACTGCAACCAAGAAAGTCTCAACGAATACAGTAATTAAACCTCAGAAACGTGGCACCCACATTTCTTTTACCTTAGTCTGGAGATGCCAACTGAGTTGTGATCCCAAGGATGTCACTTCATCTCCATTGGGAATCTCTGCACACAAAATGTAAAGGTTCTTCCCTTAAGAAGCATCAATTCAGCACTAAGAGGTGGACAGCTCCTTGGGTTCCCTGAGCTAAGCTTTGCAGAAAACAGCCAACTCATTTCGAACAAGTGAAAGGAGATATTAAACTCAATTTTTCTTTAAATTACTTAATATTGGTCTTTAGGAATTAAAAAAGCTACTATATATAATAAACTTATGTTCTTTTCCTTCCTTCCTTCCTTTCTTCCTTCCTTCCTTCCTTCGTTCCTTCCTTCCTTCCTTTCCTTTCTTTCTTCTCCTTCCTTCCTTCCCCTTTCCTTCCTTCCTTCCTTCCTTCCTTCCTTTCCTTCCTTCTTTCTTCCTTTCCTTCTTTCTTCTCCTTCCTTCCTTCCCCTTTCCTTCCTTTCTTCCTTCCTTTCCTTCCTTCCTTCTTTCTTTCTTCTCCTTCCTTCTCCTTCCTTCTTTTCTTCCTTCCTCCCAATTCTCTTTCTTCTTCTCTTTCCTTCCCTCCTTCCCTCCTTTCTTTCTTTCTTTCCTTCCTTCCTTCCTCTTTCCTTCCTTCCTTCCTATTTCCTTCCTTCCTCATTCCTTCCATCCTTTTTTCTTTCTCCTTCCTTCCTTCCTTCCTTCCTTCCTTCCTTCCTTCCTTCCTTCCTTCCTCCCTCCCTCCCTCCCTCCCTCCCTCCCAATTCTCCTTCTCCTTCCCTCCCTCCCCCTCCCTCTCTTTACTTTTTATTTTCTGAATTTCATTATATTTCAGTTTCAACCGTGGGATAAGTTCTGGTGAGCTGGGTTTAAATTTAGTGATATACCCACAGAAAGGCACTCAGCAGGCATACATAGGTGCATAGATATATACAAGTATAAACATATCCTTAAATTCAAGGGAAACAGACACAAAGTGAACAAAAAAAAGACAAAAGGTGAACCTTTTGGAAGAAATTATTCCTTGCAGTTTATCCTCCCGTCTTTATTGAAAGAATAATTTAGGACTAGAAGACTCTTTAAAGGAGGGAAAAATGAAATAAATGTTTTCAACTTCTTGAAGATCACTGTAATTAAACGAACAAAGGCTCTCTGCCACGCCAGACATACCACTGCGAAGCTGTTTTGCTACTTCTTAAAAACTCTTTTGTCATTTATAGCCCTCAAACTTAATGCATTTGAAATTGGGTACAACTTCGCTGCTTGCCAGCTGGAAGAATAGACAAGGGTGGTGGGGGAAGGGAACAGAAAGGGACAAGATGGAGAAAGGGAAGATTTTCCTTATTTCTTTGTAGGGGGGGGGGAGAAAGGACCCCCCAGCCCCTCACTGTGCAGATGGAAGGATCTGCCTTAATGCCTCAGACGGCAATTAAGAAGGGGATGTGTGTGGGGGGAAAATAGCCCTGCATTAATATTGTATATCGAACAGCTGAAGGTCTAGTGTAGACTTTGCTCAACTCAGCCTCCCAGCAGATGGAACAACAAGAGGCAAAGGGAAGAGAGGGAGGGTTAGAAAGCCCATTTAATAACCCCCTTCTCTTCCCAGATTTATACACTCCTCCCTGAGGAATAAAAAAGTTCTTTGTCTGCAAGAAATTTACAGTTGGAAGTCGATCTTTTGTTTAAAGTCTGATCAGTCCCGATTCAACCCCTTCCCCCAGCCTTCAAAACCGGCAACTTCTGAGTTCGAATTATTTTTCTATCACTACTTAGTCCCCATGATGTCATAGGCCAGCTCTTCTCATCCGATCGACATTTGTCTTTGTAAGGATTGGTCATAACAATCGTTGTAAATGGAGGTGTGAAAAATTCATGCTGTGGTGCAGCAAGGGGGGAAGAGGGAAGGAAGAAAAGAGAAGAAAGAAAGAAAGAAAGAGAAAGAAAGAAAGAGAAAGAAAGAGAAAGAAAGAGAAAGAAAGAGAAAGAAAGAGAAAGAAAGAGAAAGAAAGAGAAAGAAAGAGAAAGAAAGAGAAAGAAAGAGAAAGAAAGAGAAATAGGAAAAAGAAGGGAGGGCAGGAGGGAGGAGGAAAGGAAGGAAAGAAGAGGGAGAGAAGGAAGAAAGAAAAATAGGGAAAAGGAAGGGAAGTGGAAAAGAAGGAAAGAGGGAAGAAGGAAGGAAGGAAGGAGAGGAGGGAGAAAGGAAAGAATGGGAGGGAGGGAGGAAAGAAAGAAAGAAAGGGAAAATAAGGAAAAGGAAGGAAGGGGAAAAGAAGGGAAGGAGGGAAAAAGGAAGGAAGGAAGGATGATTTTTGTTGATCACATGAATACAAACAGGCCATAAGTGAAAAGAAATATAATTTCATCCAGGTGAAAAACGCATTCACATTCCCACTATTTTCTTCCCAAACTTTTAACTTTATACAGTCAAAGCATCCAAATTTGTGCAGACAGCATTATTTTCCAAGAATGATTCCCCCCTCTATAAAAGGCATTCATGCAATGTGTACTTTTAGCTTGCCTTCAAAATAATCACCTGGGGAACCCATTCCCACAATGTTTCTCCACCCCCCCCCCCATCCCCAGGCAAAGAAACAAATAGACTTTTCATTTTATTTCAATTCCCCTCGGCTAATTGTCCACTTTTTGACCCATAAGCACAAAAAGAACACCCACACATCTACACCCACACACTGCCCCCAACAACTTCAAACCACAAAGTCAGAGAGGCCCAGTGGGTCAAATGCTAGTCTGTATTTGGTTGTGATACTGCCAAGGTTCGGTTGTGATGCTAACAGCACAACAAAGGATCCACAGTGAAATCACAGCAAGTTAACAGTGTTATTCATAACTAATCCCACAAACAAACAAACAAACAAACAAATAACGCACCTAGGAATGTTCCACAGAGCTTCATTCTTGCTTGCTTTTGTGTGTGTGAGTCTGTGTGTTTGTATGTTTTGTTTAGTTTTGCCCCTCAGGTACAATAATCACGAAAATCAAGTGCAACAGATCAAGTCACACAGAGGACTTCATTGCAAGAAAAAGTTCCAGACGGAGCAAAAACTTATGCATGGGAGAGTCCCGTCCCCCCCAAGAGGAGGGCAGGGCAGCCAATAAAAACCACTCAAGCTGTTCCTTGCAAATCAAGGCCGCCAGGCTGAGCCACCAATCAGGGACTGGGCAGTTCCTGGATTTCCATAAGGCAATTGCGGGGGGACAATAGGATTTTGTTGAATGAAAGAGAACAAGGAAAGGAGGGCAGCCTTGGGAATCAGCAGCAGGCAGCGGGCGGCTTTCTGGCAGACTTCAGGAACTGCTTGCTTGGGCTAATATATTTTCTGTAACTGGCCTCGTAGTAAAGTTTGGCCCTTCAAACTATTCTCATACATTCTCTCTCTCTCTCACACACACCAGATCTATCTATCTTTCTATCCATTCATCCATCCGTCATCCATCCACAGGATCTTTTTCAGTCTTTCTGTCTATCAACAAAGATCAATATATCCATCCATCCATCCATCCATCCATCCATCCATCCATCCATCCATCCATCCATCCATGCATCCATCCACAGAAGCTCCCTCTCTTTCTATCACCAGAGGTTAAGCCATCCATCCATCCATCCATCTATCTATCTATCTATCTATCTATCTATCTATCTATCTATCTATCTATCTATCTATCCATCCATCCATCCATCCATCCATCCATCCATCCATCCATCCATCCATCCATCCATCCACAGGAGTGCGCTCTCTATCACCAGATCTCTCTCTCTCTCTCTCTCTCTCTCTCTCTGTCTATCTATCTATCTATCTATCTATCTATCTATCTATCTATCTATCTATCTATCTATCTATCTATCTATCTATCTATCTATCTATCTACCTACCTACCTACCTACCTACCTACCTACCTATCATCCATCCATCCACAGAAGTTCCCTCTCTTTCTATCTATCACCAGAGGTCAAGCCATCCATCCATCTATCCATCCATCCATCCACAGGAGTGCGCTCTCTATCACCAGAGATCTCTCTATCTCTGTCTGTCTGTCTGTCTGTCTGTCTGTCTGTCTACCTACCTACCTACCATTTACCTACCTACCTAGTCTTTCTATCATCCATCCATCCATCCATCCATCCATCCATCCATCCATCCATCCACAGAAGCTCCCTCTCTTTCTATCACCAGAGGTTAAGCCATCCATCCATCCATCCATCCATCCATCCATCCATCCATCCATCCATCCATCCACAGGAGTGCGCTCTCTATCACCAGATCTCTCTCTCTCTCTCTGTGTGTGTGTCTGTCTGTCTATCTATCTATCTATCTATCTATCTATCTATCTATCTATCTTCTACCTACCTACCTAGTCTTCTATCTGTCATCCATCCATCCATCCATCCATCCATCCATCCATCCATCCATCCATCCATCCACAGGAGTGAGTTCTCTATCACCAGAGATCGATCTATCTATCTATCTATCTATCTATCTATCTATCTATCTATCTATCTATCTATCTATCTATCATCATCATCATCCCCCCTCCCCAAGATTTTTACTTGGAAGAATTAAGAACAATCCTGCACTAAAGTTTACCTAACAATATCTTAAAAACATTCTTTTGTTCCAAAAGAAGCTGATTCTCCTATATCTTCTTCTTGGAAAGATTGAGGACTTCTCCATATATTTTTTTCCTGGTCATTTATCAGGTGACATTTAAAGTTGGCTGACCGAGGATGATGTTCTATTACACCGTCTTTCTAATATTTGAAACACCCTTTGCTCTCCAGGCTTCCCAGCCCTAAGCCCCGGGGGTGGGTGGGGTAGGAGGAATTTGATGTCTATATGGGAAAGACCAGGAGGCTGCAAATACTATGAGAAATTGGGCCTCTATAAAGGTCAGGATTTTCATTCCCACATACCACCTGACTGCCTATGACTAACTATGTGCAACAATAGCAATAGCAATAGCAGTTAGACTTATATACCGCTTCATAGGGCTTTCAGCCCTCTCTAAGCGGTTTACAGAGTCAGCATATTGCCCCCAACAACAATCTGGGTCCTCATTTTACCCACCTCGGAAGGATGGGAGGCTGAGTCAACCTTGAGCCGGTGAGATTTGAACAGCCGAACTGCAGAACTGCAGTCAGCTGAAGTAGCCTGCAGTGCTGCATTCTAACCACTGCGCCATCTCGGCTCTCTCCCTAGGCCACACTTTAATGCAGGGGTCACCAACCTTTCGGACCTCAGGAGCCACTAAATTCATAATTTTAAATCCCACGGACCACTAATCGGAGAGGCTAGGTGGTCATATGACTAGGTGGGCGTGGCCAACTTGATGTCACTCATGTCAAAGGGCGCCTCAAGGGCCTCTACCCAACCCTCCCCTCCCAGCCTCTCCTCGCCTACCTGCCTGGGCTCCTTAAAGCCCCAAAAGGAAGCAGTTGTTGGAGCTAAGCAGCCACCATGAGATAGAGTTAGCAAAACAGCTGGCTCAATTCAAATTGGATCTGACCAAGAAGGAGGCTCAGCAGAAGCACCTCACTGAGGACTAGGAGCATAGGCTTTCCAAGCAGAGGGAAGATCTGCAGGAGTGCAAGGCCAGGTATTGGTGCCTGGAGGCTCAGTGGGCTAGGATGGTCAGCCAGTTCCAGGCCATGATGCAGTCCCACTGGAATGAGGCCATCCAGCTCTTTGCCATCAGTGTCCCTTCCCTCCAGCCTTCGGCCAAAAACCCCCACCAGGAAGCTGAAGCAGAATTTCAGAATTTCTGCCCCCCTCTGACCGGCACAAAAAGACCCCAAAGGGGGAGACTCTTTGCAGCAACAGAAACATTCATTGCACATATCTGGCACAGGGTCTGTAACCAATAGCAGAGTTGGAAGGGACCTTGGAGGTCTTCTAGTCCAACCCCCTGCCTAGGCAGGAAACCCTACACCGTTTCAAACAAATGGCTATCCAACATCTTCTTAAAGACTTCCAGTGTTGAGCCATTCACAACTTCTGGAGGCAAACTGTTCTATTGTTTAATTGTTCTCCCTGTCAGGAAATTTCTCCTCAGTTCTAAGTTGCTTCTCTCCTTGATTAGTTTCCACCCATTGCTTCTTGTTCTGCCCTCAGGTGCCTTGGAGAATAGCTTGACTCCCTCTTCTTTGGGGTAACCCCTGAGATATTGGAACACTGCTATCATGTCTCCCCTAGTCCTCATTTTCATTAAGCTAGAAGTTTGAGGACCCCTGATTTAGTGCAATATAAAAAAATGCGAATAATTTTTCTGCAGGCCACCACAATTTTCTCACGGACCACCCACCAGTGGTCCATGGACACCAGTTGGTGACCGCTGCTTCAAATTGCCTAGTCCTTTGATAGAAATTCCAAAGCAAATATTCGTTTCTTAGATTTTTGTCCCACCTTTATTACTTTAGATGTAACTGAAGACAGTGTTTGTAGATAACATTCCTTCTTTTCTTCTATTTTCCCCACAATGATAACTCTGAGAGGTGGGTTGGGCTGAGTCAGACTGACTGGTCTTCCATTCCGCTTTCATGGCTAAGGCGGGACTGGAACTCACCGTCTCTTGGAGATTGGCCCAAAGTCAGCCAGTTTTTACACCTGAAGTGGGTTTAGAACTCACCGTCTCCTGGTGATTGGGTCCAAAGTCACCCAGCTGGTTTTCATGTCAAAGGCAGGACTAGAACTCACAGCCTCCTGGTTTCTGGGCCAGCAGAACCTCTCTAGCACCCTACTGAATGCATGAGATTTTTATCCAGGGGGAAAAGCGGGGGGGGGGGGGGAGATCTCCCTCTAAGATTACTCATAGCAATAGCAATAACAGTTAGACTTATATACCGCTTCATAGGGCTTTCAGCCCTCTCTAAGCGGTTTACAGAGTCAGCATATTGCCCCCAACAACAATCCGGGTCCTCATTTTACCCACCTAGGAAGGATGGAAGGCTGAGTCAACCTTGAGCCGAAGAGATTTGAACTGCTGAACTGCAGATAGCAGTCAGCTGAAGTGGCCTGCAGTACTGCACCCTAACCACTGCGCCACCTCGGCTCTCTCAAACCTAAGTAAGGCTCTGTTCTGTAGCCCCCAGGTTCCACTTAAAACAAAAGAATGAAAGATTTTGGAAGGGAACATCACAAAGTTTTATAGAATAACAGAATTGGAAGGGATCTTGGAGGTCATCTAGTCCAACCCTCTGCTTAGGCAGGAAACCCTACACTACTTAAGACAAATGGATATCTAACATATTCTTAAAAACCTCCAGTGTTGGAGCACTTACAACTTCTGGAGGCAAGTTGTTCCATTGATTAATTGTTCTCACTGTCAGGAAATTTCTCCTTAGTTCTAAGTTGCTTCTCTCCTTGATTAGTTTCCCCCCATTGTTTCTTGTCCTGCCCTCAGGTGCCTTGGAGAATAGCTTGACTCCCTCTTCTTTGTGGCAGCCCCTGAGATATTGGAAGACTGCTATCATGTCTCCCCTAGTCCTTCTTTTCATTAAACGAGACATACGTTACCCATACGTAGAAGTCATTTTGCAAAAGAGGAAACAACAGCCACCTTTGTGCATGTGGAAAGTCCCGTTTTTCATTTCCTAGTTTCTCCTGCAAAATGAAGCAGATAACGGGTGAAAGGAAAGACCCCTCCCTCCCAAAGTAATTTCTAGCCCTTCCAGGCATTAAAAGATCTTTCGAAAGAATCAAGACAAAGGAAAGTACAAAGATAGACTGGGTAAAACTAGGCTTGAAAGCAGTAACTGTGAGAGGGATCTTGGAGTCCTAGTCGATAACCAGCTCAATATGAGCCAACAATATGCGGTGGCAGCAGAGGTGGGTTCCTACCAGTTCGCACCTATTCGGTAGAACCGGTTCGTCAAATCTACCGAACCGGTTAGAAAAGGTTCCAAAAAAATTTGAAACCCACCACTGACACACACACACACACACACACACACACACAGATAGAGATAGAGAGGGAGAGAGAGAGAAAGAGAAAGAGAAAGAAAGGAAGAAAGAAAGAAAGAAAGAAAGAAAAAAGAAAGAAAAAAGAAAGAAAAAAGAAAGAAAAAGAGAGAGAGATGAAAGAAAAAAAGAAAAAAAGGGACAGAGAGACAAAAGGAAGGAGAGAGAGAGAGAGAGAGAGAGGGAGGGAGGGAGGGGGGAGGGAGGGAGGGAGGGAGGGAGGGAGAGAGAGAGAGAGAGAGAGAGAGAGAGAGAGAGAGAGAGAGAGAGAGAGAGAGAGAGAGAGAGAGAGAGAGAGAGAGAGAGAGAGAGAGACCCACCACTGGGTGGCAGCCAAAAAAGCCAACACAATCCTAAGCTGCATTAACGGAGGGATACAATCAAGATCAATGAGGTACTAATACCACTCTATAAAGCAGGGGTGGAATCCAGCAGGTTCTGGCAGGTTCTGGAGAACCGGTAGCAGACATTTTGAGTAGTTCGGAGAACCAGCAAATGCCACCTCTGGCTGACCCCAGAGTGGGGAGAGAAAGGAGATTTTGCAGTATCCTTCTCCTGCTACACAGACCAAGCCACGCCTACAGAACCAGTAGCAAAAAAATATTGAATTTCATCACTGCTATGACTTTCTTTGAATAACAGAATAATAGAGTTGGAAGGGACCTTGGAGGTCTTCTAGTCCAACCCCCTGCTCAAGCAGGAAACCTATGCCATTTCAGACAAATGGTTGTCCAATCTCTTCTTTAAAGACTTCCAGTGTTGGAGCATTCACAACTCCTGGAGGCAAGTTGTTCCCCTGATTAATTTTTCTCACTGTCGGGAAATTTCTCCTCAATTCTAGGTTGCTTCTCTCCTTGATTAGTTTCCACCCGTTGCTTCTTGTCCTCTGCCTTCAAGTCCTTTGGAGAATAGCTTGACTCCCTCTTCTCTGTGGCTTTCTCTTGCCACAGTCATTCTATTTCTCTTTCCAGCCCGTTGTACTTTTCTTATTTTTTTCCAGTTCTTTCTCTTCGGCTGTTATTGTTGTGGTTATTATTACTGTCCCCTACCGGAGGGGGATCAATTTATTCCTTTCCAAAATAGGCAATATTTGAGCCACCGAATTGAGAAGCGCCATCTGTCATGCCCCTGGAATCTCCTTTGTAGAAGCAAGACGCAATTATTCTCTCTTCTCCTTCCGAAGGCATAGAGGCGACTTTGTACAGGACGCCATGCCTGGAAAATGACTCTCTAGCCATTATTTTTGCTGGCAATTGTGGGGTGTTTTTTTTTTTGTCCTTCTGCTATCTCCCACCTCCTGGGCAGCTAATAGAAGGCAGCTAAGTAGCTCTTTTCTCCTTCCTGCTCCTACAGTCCTCCAAGGTCACCTACCACCTACTCTTAAGGACGCTTTTCTATGCCTGCAGGAGATTTCAAATGGATGGTACACAGGGGTGGGTTGTGCCGCCGGCGTTACTGCTGGTCCGGTGCACGCGTGCTCTGCGCGCGGGACAAGTTGCCTGTAAATACAGTATTTTTCCGACTATAAGATGCAGCGGTGTATAAGATGCGCCAAGATTTTTTTTTATTAAAAGTTTTATAAGTTTTACAATTATATACTTTCCCCCTTCCCACCCTCCCTCCTGCCCAATCCCACATCCCCTCCCACCCACCACCCACCCCCAACCTCCCAGAGCAAATACAGGGTATGAACATTTAGCAATCATACACTAAAATAAACGAACTAACTTTAGCATCGTCCCTTTAACTCCTCTTTTGTAAAGCTAACTTTAGATAAGTGGTAACATTCCTTGCTCATTCATTCATAAGCTAACTGAAATTTCTTAGTCCCGTATTTATTTTGAATATAATCAATCCATCTTCTCCATTCCAACTTGTATTTCTCATCTGAGTGGTCCTTGAGATATACTGATATTTTAGCCATCACTGCTAAGTTTGTTACTTTTAACGTCATGCCAAGATTTTGAAGGGGTACTGTAAGTAAGAAAAAAAAGTTTTTGCCTTCTTTCAGCCCTGCTGAAGCCAGCAGAGTGCTTCTGGGGGCAGGAAAAAACACCTCTGTGTTTGCCCGTTTTTCACAAAAACGGGATGCAGGGGTCGGGTGTCAGTGCCGTGTAACGGAGTGAGCTCCTGTTACTTGTCCCAGCTTCTGCCAACCTAGCAGTTCGAAAGCATGTAAAAAATGCAAGTAGAAAAACAGGAACCACCTTTGGTGGGAAGGGAACAGCGTTCTGTGAGCCTTCGGAATTTAGTCATGTCAGCCACATGACCACGGAGACATCTTCGGACAGTGTTTTCTCTTTGGCTTTGAAAGAGAGATGAGCACCGCCCCCTAGAGTCGGGAACGACTAGCACATATATGCGAGGGGAACTTTGATCTTTACCTCACCTGGAATTGATGGAAGAAATGAGATATCCCAATGAAGGACTTTTAAAAGAAATGTTGCATTACAGCAAACCCTCAAGAGAAATTGTTTGGGAAACGGGTTTTGACTCATTTTCCCAAAGAAGGCTCCGAGTTATCAGAATTCGACCATCCAGGGAGAGTAAATATGACTTCACTGGAATTCAGATTGTGTCATTTTTTTCAGACACTATGCCAAAGTATTTTCTTTTGCCCAGCTAAATTGGTGAACTGCATAAAAACCTAACAGATTGTGTTTTTGTTCACCTTTCTGTTTAAGTTTCAAAGTTTCAAAATTTAATAACACTTGTATGCCGCCCAATCCCGTAGGACTCCGGGCGGCTCACAATACAAATAAATCAAAAAGGAGAGAAGAAAAGAAAAGATAGATTTAAAAAACGCACCATGCACTCCATTCCAAGTGGGGCTGGACCATATTTTGCGGTCAACAGCCCCAGGCTTGCCGGAACAGCCAGGTTTTAGTGGCCTTACGGAAAGCCAAGAGAGTGGGAAGGGTCCGGATCTCTGCGGGGAGATCATTAAATATGTCTCGAGTGAAAGAGTGAAATGTGTACATAGTCCTCGACTTATGACCATTTGCTTATGACCGTTTGAAGTTGACAGTGATGAAAAAGTGACTATTGAGCGGTTCTCATAACTGGCATGTACAGGTAATTCTTGATTTACAACACTTCGTTTAGGGACTGTTTAAAGTTACGGCGGCACTGAAAAAAAAGTGGCTATTTTTCATACTTACGACCGCCATGGTCATGTGATCAAAATTCAGATGCTTGCCAACTGGTTTCAAATTTATGACAGTCGAAGTGTCCCAGTGATCAACTTTTGCAACCTTCTCACGAGCAAAGTCAGTGGGGAAGCCATATTCACTTAACAACCGTGTTACTGACTTAAAACAGTGTTTCTCAACCTTGGCAACTTGAAGATGTCTAGACTTCAACTCCCAGAATTCCCCAGCCAGCGAATGCTGGCTGGGGAATTCTGGGAGTTGAAGTCCGGACATCTTCAAGTTGCCAAGGTTGAGAAACACTGACTTAAAAGATGCAATGATTCACTTAACAACGGTGGCAAGAAAAGTCGCAAAATGGGGCAAAGTCGCTTAACAAATGCTTCACTTAGCCACATGATTTTTTCGGCTCAGTTGTGGCCGTAACCTGAGCGCTGCCTGTATTCAACAAAGATTTTTAAAATTATTTTTTTTTAAAAAAACTTCCAAATTGCAGGAACTCCTCGACTTACAACTTCCATTTAGTGACCGTTCAAAGTGACCACGCCATTGAAAAAAGTGACTTGTGGCAATTTTTCACACTTATGACCATTTCAGCGTCAGTGCGGTCACACGATCAAAATTCAGATGCTTGGCAACTGGCATGTACTTACGACAGTTGCAGAGTCCCGGGGTTCTGGGATCGCCATTTGTGACTTGCTCAACTGGCTTCACGCAAGCCAAAAGCTTCAGGAAGAAACCAGATTTACTTAACGACCACATGATTCCCTTAACAACTGCAGTGATTTGTTTAGCGACCGTGGCAAAAAAGGTCCTAACGTGTGGCAAAGCTCACTGAACAACTGCTTTGTTAGCGATGGAAACGTTGAGTAACCTTTGCGGTCGTAAGTCGGGGACTACATGTAGGGAGGGTTCAGAGTCCTTTTTCCAGGCCTAATCTTGGCCCCTCCCAGGTTCTAGAACCAATTTTGGGGTCCCCAGGCCTGATTCCTTTGCTTATCTACTCACAGCACCCCTTGTTTTATTTTCACCTCGTTTCCCCCCTCTTTGGCCAAGTTTTTCTTTTGCTGAACTTGGGCCAAATGTCCCATTAGGGATCTTACAGGCCTTGTGAGTTTCCAGGAGACACACCAAGTCTTGGGAGGGGGAACAGATTGCTAGCTGTGTGCTGACACAACCAGGGTGTGAGTCACGCTGGTTGTTCTCAGCTCTTTCCAGAACTGAATACAGAGAACGGTTTTTCCTGCCAAGAACGGTGGCCAAATCTAGAAGGGAGAGAGAGGGATGTGAACAATATTATCACGGGGAAGGAAGCGGGTTGCACTTTCTCTGAAAGCGTGTCTTGGTCTTCTCCTTCTCCTTCTTCTCCTTCTTCATCACTTTCTCCTTCTTCCTCTCCTCCTTCTCCTCTTTCTCCTCCTTCCTCACCATCTTCTCATTCTCGCTCTCCTCCTCCTCCTTCTTGTTCTTCTCCTTCTCCTTTTCTTTCTTCTCCTTCTTCACCACCTTCTCCTTCTCCCCCTTCTCTTTTTCCTCCTTCTTCACCATCTTCTCATTCTCGCTCTCCTCCTCCTCCTTCTTGTTCTTCTCCTTCTCCTTTTCTTTCTTCTCCTTCTTGTTATTCTCCTTCTTCACCACCTTCTCCTTCTCCCCCTTCTCCTTCTCTTTTTCCTCCTTCTTCACCATCTTCTCATTCTCGCTCTCCTCCTCCTCCTTCTTGTTCTTCTCCTTTTCTTTCTTCTCCTTCTTCACCACCTTCTCCTTCTCCCTCTCTTCCTTCTCCTTCTCTTTTTCCTCCTTCTTCACCATCTTCTCATTCTCGCTCTCCTCCTCCTCCTCCTTGTTCTTCTCCTTTTCTTTCTTCTCCTTCTTGTTCTTCTCCTTCTTCACCACCTTCTCCTCCTTCTCCTTCTCTTTTTCCTCCTTCTTGTTCTTCTCCGTCTTCACCACCTTCTCCTTCTCCCTCTCCCTCTCCTTCTTCTCCTTCTCTTTCTTCTCCTTGCTCTTCGCCAACTTCTCCCTCTCCTCCTTCTCTTTCTTCTCCTGGTTCTTCTCCTTGTTGACTACCTTCTCCTTCTCCCTCTCCTCCTTCTCTCTCTCCTTCTCCTCCTTCTCTTTCTCCTTCTTCACCATCTTCTCATTCTCACTCTCCCCCTCCTTGTTGTTCTTCTCCTTCTCCTTTTCTTTCTCCTCCTTCTTGTTCTTCTCCGTCTTCACCACCTTCTCCTTCTCCCTCTCCTTCTTCTCCTTCTCTTTCTTCTCCTTGCTCTTCACCAACTTCTCCCTCTCCTCCCTCTCCTCCTTCTCTTTCTTCTCCTTCTTCTCCTTGTTCACTACCTTCTCCTTCTCCCTCTCCTCCTTCTCCTTCTCTCTCTCCTTCTCCTTCTCTTTCTTTTTCTTGTTCTCTCCCTTCTCCTTCTTCACCACCTCCTTCTCCCCTTCCCCTTCTCCTCCCCTACTCTTCCCCCCTCCTCGTTCCAGAGATTGGAAAACCATTTGTCCAACAGATATAGGTTTCCTGCCTAAGCAGGGGGTTGGGCTAGAAGACCTCCAAGATCCCTTCCAACTCTGCCATTCTGTATTCTACCTATATAACCAAATCCCAGCATTCTCCAATGGAAGCCTGCTAGGATATACGTCTTAAAACTTGTTGTTACTTGCGAAGTCCTATCCGACCCATCGCAACCCCATGGACAACGTTCCTCCAGGCCTTCCTGTCCTCTACCATCCTCTGGAGTCCATTTAAGCTCACGCCGACTGCTTTGGTGACTCCATCCAGCCACCTCCTTCTCTGCCGTCCCCTTCTTCTTCTTTTGCCCTCCATCGTTCCCAGCATGAGGCTCTTCTCCAGTGAGTCCTTCTTCCTTCTCATTAGGTGGCCAAAGTCTTTGAGTTGCATCTTAAAATACTTCCGCATTTATTGAAATAGCAATGAGACGTAGACATACAATTTCACACCGGCAGAGTTTATCTTTTTTTTTTTTAAAAAAAAGAAAACCCAGCCTGACATTTCCCCCTGCCTCTTCTTAATGGTCTGTGTCTTGACTGCTCATATTTTCGCCCCCCCATTATTCCATGCTAAAACTGCGGGGTCTATATAAATATACAGCCAGAGCGAATTACTTGATGGATGCTGTCAAAACAGTCGGAAAGGGGGGGGGGGTGACAGCCAACATCTCAGCTGCCAATCAGGTTTTGCAACACCGATGGAAAATCTTGACCCTGAAAGACTCGAGGTTCTGCCATAAAGAACATTTTGACTCTAAATATTTGCACGTTAACTGACAAGCGTGCTTGGGGGCGGGGGGGGGGGGAGAAACCAAATACCGCCATAAATTTTAAAAAAGCATCTGAAACTCCTGCTGGCTAGGAAGTCACAGGGAGAACAAACTGACCCGCTCATCTCGCTCAATCGCATCCACCTTAAGTCCTCATCGGAGTCTTTCTCGACTCTCGAGCTGCACACGGAAGTGATAAAATGAAGCCGCTTCGAGCAGCATCAAGAGACGCTTCCCAGATATGAAATCTGTCTGGCTTTCTGGCTGGGATCTGACATTTCCCGAGTCCTTTCTCAAACACCTGTAATAAATGGGAGATAGATGGTTAAAAGGTAAATGCAAAGGTTTCCCTTGCACATATGTGCTAGTCGTTCCCGACTCTAAGGGGCGATGCACGCCCCTGTTTCAAAGCCGAAGAGCCAGCGCTGTCCGAAGACGTCTCCGTGGTCACGTGGCTAGCATGACTAAACACCGAAGGGGCACGGAACGCTGCTCCCTTCCCACCAAAGGTGGTGCCTATTTTTCTACTTGCATTTTTTTTACGTGCTTTCGAACTATTTGGTTGGCAGAAGCTGGGACAAGTAACGGGAGCTCGCTCCGTTACGCGACGCTGGGATTTGAACCGCCGAGCTTTCTGATCGACAAGCTCAGCATCTTAGCCACTGAGCCACCCTTTAGATATAGATGGTTAAGAAGCTCAATAATGTAGGAAGAAATGGCTCGTGGAAGCTACAGCGGCATATAGATGACAGAGCAAGCATCATGAAATTGCTTGGGGATATATATTACATGCAATGCTACATCGCCTCTGTGATGGAATGATGGAGAGGCAGTTTGGTCTAGTGGTTAAGGCAGCAGGTTGGAAGCTGGGAAATTAGTTCAGGCATGAAAGCCTGAATTCTTGACAATTGACTTTGGCCAATCACCAGGAGACTGTGAATTGTAGTCCCGCCTTAGGCATGAAAGCCAGCTGGGTGACTTTGGCCAATCACCAGGAGACTGTGAATTGTAGTCCCGCCTTAGGCATGAAAGCCAGCTGGGTGACTTTGGGCCAATCACCAGGAGACTATGAATTGTAGTCCCGCCTTAGGCATGAAAGCCAGCTGGGTGACTTTGGCCAATCACCAGGAGACTGTGAATTCTAGTCCCGCCTTAGGCATGAAAGCCAGCTGGGTAACTTTGTCCAGTCACCAGGTGGCTGTGAGTTCTAGTCCTGGTTTAGGCATGATATCCAGCTGGGTGACTTTGGATCAATCACCAGGAGGCTGTGAGTTCTAGCCCCACCTTAGGCATGAAAGCCAGAAAGTTGCTTTTAGCCAGTCCACCCTCTCGCAGCCCTAGGAAGGAGGCGTTGTCGAACCACTTCTGAAGTCTTGCCCAGAAAAACTGCAGAAAATGTACACAGGCGGCCTTTGAGAATCAGACACAATTGTACAGAAGAAGAAGAAGAAAAAATAAAATAAATATAAAACCCCATTGAATGGCATCGTTGCCAAGGCAAGATCTGGAGAAGTTAATGAGGGATGACAAATTGCCAAAACGTGGATGGAGCAATTCTCTCATCCCTGGAGAAATTATCCACTGATTCCACCCCCCCAAAAAAGCATCAAATGGAAGTACTCCAAAGCCCATTTTCAGATCTTCGTGGAGGAACTACCCAGGGAACGAACCTGGAGGAAGGGGGAGTTCTCATTCCTTCTTGGCCACTTTGGTCCCCTTCCTCTCATCTTCAGCCATGTGAGTCTGATCTGACAGCAGAAAATTGTCACTTGGCTGGAAGAAGCCTCCAACATAGCCAGTGGGTGTATTTGACAGTTTTCATCCCTGGAAGCAGTGCTCGGTTGCATTCATGGGGAAACGAATTCCCTCCCTTGGCATTTCTCCATCAGTGCTTCGGAAATGATCACCCGGCGTTCATCTGCCAATTACGACGTTGTCAGAATCCCCAAAAGATCTACTCATATAGCCTTATAGAATCCTAGGGCTGGAAGAGACCCCGGAGGCCTTCTAGTCCAACCCCCTGCTCGAGGCAGGAGACTTTACACCATCCCAGGCACATGGTTTTATGGTTTTATTATTTATAGGCCGCCCTTTTCCCCGAGGGGACTCAGGGCGGCTTACAATATATAGGGGGGGGGGGGGTACAAGACAGTAAGACATAAAACAATACATAAGTAAAAATAGTACACAACATTCATTCATCATTCGGGTGGGGACGGATTACGATCTTTATCCCCAGGCCTGACGGGATAGCCAGGTCTTGAGGGCTGTGCGGAAGGTCTGGACGGTGGTGAGGGTACGAATCTCCACGGGGAGATCATTCCAAAGGGTCGGAGCTACTACTGAAAAGGCTCTCCTCCGTGTAGTTGCCAGTCGACACTGACTGGCGGATGGAACTCGGAGGAGGCCTAATCTGTGCGATCTAATAGGTCGCAAGGAGGTAATTGGCAGGAGGCGGTCTCTCAAGTACATGGTGGTCCAGCCTCTTTTTTGTGTGTGGAAAACCTCCAGATATAGTGTGCCCACAACTGTGGGAGGCAAGCCTTCCCTTTAGTTACAGGTAGTTCTCGATTTACGAAATGCACCTTTGAGACAACCACAGATGACTGAGAATCTCTACAGTCAAATGACCCGCTGTCTGCGAGGAGTGTAAATCCTTCCATTCCCCACCATTCAGTCAGAGCCGAAGAAGCTCCTTGGATGAGAAGTGAAATGCCTTCAAAATAAAAATAAGAAAGTCCAGTTGCCTATTGGAAAAAAAAACACAGACCTTTGGGACAACCATGATCTAGATAACTTGAGAAAGTAAAGTCTCTTGAAAAGGATTATTTCAAAAGCATTATTCCATCCTGACTTTAATCAGTCAGGATGGAAACTATTAGACTCAAAGCAGCATCTGAAAACCTTTAGGCCATGCCAATGGGATTAGGCTGATAATGACCCCTCCCCTTTGTCCGAATGCAGATCCTGACCAATACACAAGTGTGAAGATGCTTCCTTAACTCTTCTGCCCTGGGAGTCAATAAAGCACACATTCCCATGGCTATCTCTAGTAAGACATCAAAGTTATATATCCCATGTGGCTACCATAAACATCCCTCCAGAGACGTTGGGATCTTCAGTCTCCCGGTGACAGGAAACCAGTTGTAAAGTTGTAAAACTCAGTTGTTTCAGATGTAGCTCATGGTTTAACTCCGAGGCTCCCCTCCTCCCAATTGAATGGCAGTATCACTTTTAGGGATCTGACACATATCATCTTTGTTGCTCTTCTCCACTCTCTTTCCAGGCTCCATTTTTTTATATTGGGGTGACCAAAACTGGAGACAGTTTTCCAAGGATGGTTTCACCATCACGGTGTAAAGCGGTGCTATCACTTCTCGTCATCTTGACATTATCCCTCCGTCGATGCAGCCTAGGACTGAATTGGCTCACTAATTGAGTGGCTCACTCCAATTTGAATTAGGGCTCAAGCACAGAGAAAATGGCTAAGAGTGATGCAGTGGTCTAGAGGTGGAGATTTTGCCTCACAGTCAGTAGCCTGGGAGTTCGATCCTAGGTAGAGGCAGATATTTCTCTCTCTGGGAACAATGAGAATATATCTGCCGAACAAAACTCCGCATTGGCGACAGGGAAAGGCATCTGGCCATTAAACATTCTGCTACTTCCATTCAACTGCCCAGACTCCACCCAGCAAGGGATTATGGTGTCGTTAAATGATGATGACCGAGAAAATGGCTGCGGAAAGGGAAAAGTCATCGAGAAAGCAGGCAGGAAAACTGAGACGCAGAATTCCTTCGAAGAAAATACAGGAGAAAAGCCACAATGCAGGGTGTTGTTTTTGTTTAAATTTTTTAAAAAAAGGAGTGTCAGGATGACATTTTCTTTAAAGGTTGGCTTCTTCGTAAGCGAAGCCTTCGCCAGGAAAAGAAATGAATGGTTTAAGTGAAACAGAGAAGAAGCTAAATTTATCAGGTTGCGTCAGACTGAGCGAGGAAACCTTGTTTACCAGGAATGAGTCTGTCATGGTTAAGAAAGTTTGATTGCCCTTCGGGAGGATGAGATGGTGTAGAGTTATCTTCTTTGGCATGGCAGTGAATGAGGGGGGATATTTGTTTCTGGCCTTCAGCTACATGGAGATGTCTTCTCCACCAGAGTTGTTCGAAACCTACTCTGTGGGTGTGGCCTCTTTTGTGGGAGTGGCTTGCCACCCATGTGACCGGATGGGAGTGGCTTGCCGCCCATGTGACCGGATATGAAGATGCCGACGACACTTGTCAGAACCACCTTAAATTACCTCACACACAGCACTGGCATGCATAAGAATAGGATGCAAACTTGTTTTTTAAAAGGCATCTTTGGTTTGCGTTAAAACACCTTCAACACACGCAATGTTCTGATTGCACCACAAACGCAGGAGTCATCCTTACCTTTCACAGAGGCACTGAGTTTTATAAATGTGAGCATGATAGTGTAGAATAATCATATCCAAGGACCAGTGGTGGGTTTCAAAAAATTTCGGAACCTCTTCTGTAGGTGTGGCCTGCTTTCCGGGTCCACTGGTGGAACCTCTTCTAACCGGTTCAGTAGATTTGACGAACCGGTTCTACCGAATAGGTGCGAACTGGTAGGAACCCACCTCTGTTCTCCACCCATCAGAACCTCCTGGATAAAGCCTTTGTAAGCATCAATTGTTCCCCTCTGAAATCAGAGGCGGTATTCAGCTTGTTCGGACCAGTTTACCCGAACTGGTAGCAGAATTCGCGGATGGGCCCAGGTCTATGCTGTCCTATTTAGGCATGTTTTTGAGGCGGGGCGCATTTGTGGAAGGTGCGCCACACATAGCGCATGTGCAGAAGGCTGGGCGCATGCGTGGAAGGGGCGCATGCACCCATGAAGTGATCAGGTGCGCGCGGGGCGAACTGGTGGTAACAAAATGTGAAACCCACCGCTCTCTCAAACAGACAATCATTTGTGGAATCCTTGGTGCTCTCTGAGCTGGGTTGTCTTCTAGGAGACATTTCATTACCCCACTAGGTAACATCATCAGTGCGGGAAGGGAGTGGGGTTTGCTCTCTGTTTAGATACAAGTGGCTTGCCCAAATCAAGGAACCACCAAGGATACTTCCACCAACCTGATAAGGCCAGCCCAGTGGTGGGATTCAGCCAGTTTGGGGCGGTTCGGGCAAACCGGTAGTTAAATTGCTGGCTGTCCCCTCCCCTCCCTTTCCCACCCCTTCCAGGAGTCCCCATGTACCCCATTTTGGCTCCAAGGTAAGTGCAAGGAGGCCTCCTAGGCCCAAAATGGGGCACAGGAATGTGTGTGGTGCATTTTTACTCCCAGGAGGCTTCAGGGAGGCCTACTACTAGGCCCAAAACAGGGTGGGGGTAGACCCGGCACGTTCCCCCCTGGTGGCTCATTTTAGCTTCCAGAGAGCTGCAGGAGGCCGAGTGCTGCCTGTCACACCCCCTGGCCACGCCCACCATGGCCACGCCCACCCAGCCAGACATTCGGACAGAGAACTGGTTGTTAAATTATTTGAATCCCACCACTGGACAAGACTATATAAGGCCGGCGAAGACCTTCTCCACTCTAGCTTTTTAATTCACCTATACAATAAGTCTGTTACAACATTAATTAAATTAATGAAATTCACGCCGGCCTTACTTATATTTTAGGTCAGCAGTGTCCAACAAAGTTGGACACCCCTATTGTAATTAGAATACTAGGTGGGATTTTCCCAACTTGTCTAGAGAGCATCAAGTTGAAGAGATCATTTGAGGGTGTGGCAGGGTCATAGAGGTTCCAAATAGCCACCGAAATTAAATCAGAGTCCAAGGCAAAGTATTGCTCAAAGTTCCAATTGATTAAGAGAGACATGTTGGCACGTCTGTGGAAAACCTGAATCTGAAAGCTTCCCGGTTTCCCTCACCCAGCTGAAAGTTCAAGATCTTGCCCCCACACCCACCAGCCCATCACATGGCTCAAACATCCCCTGCCATGCTGGCAGCTTCCACCTATCCAGTTCCGGTCAGGTGCAGAGGTGCCAAGGCAAAGGATGACCTTGGCTTTCTAGAAAGAATGTTGTTATGGCTGCATAGCATCTAACTCCGTACAATCCCCCCCTCCCATTTTCCCACAGTAGAAAAATGCATAGTAGAATCATAGAAAGTATGGCAGGTCAAAAGATCCAAAAGACAAGATGGCTGCGGGCCTGACAAACCATATAGACCTCCCTCAAGCTTTGGTTCTCGAGACTTCTGGGGCAAAAAAATAAAGAAAAAAGAAAAAAAGAAAGGCAGACATTACAAATGGCGAGCAATTATGGGTCTTAGCAGCTGGTTGAGCGTTTGGATGTAAAGCAAGGCTTGTGTGACATTTTCCTCAAAAAATAGCTTTCAAGAGAGTAAAGGAGGAATGGAGAAATGATTGGATGGATCGGATCTCCCCTGAGTTTCATATCCTCTCTATTATACCTCCATGGGTGCCATCTCCGTGGGGAGGAAAGGAAAGTGCATATTTCTGCATTTAATTCTTTTTTTGTTTTGTTTTGCTTTGTTCATTCACTGCCTCACCACCTGCACCTCCTTATGATAATCTGAAATGTCTGCCTTATGCCCATCAATGTATTCATGCTACAATGATTGAAAATATCTTCAGCCACCCCATTGTTCACCTTAATTTAAAAAGCCGTTGCTCACACACACAAAAAAGAGCTATTCCATTTCCCAATCTCTCTTTCTTTTTTTTTTCTTTTTTGCTAAGTCTTTTTTTTTTTCCCCCTTCCCCGCCAACAGCATGATTTCTAAATGGCATAATCACAATTAATCAAAATGCCACAAGACGTCTGGGAAAACTCAAAACCATCAGAATGTACAAGAAGTCCATGTTACTCAGGAACGTTTCTGGCACTGGCAGAATTGTTCTGGGCATTGAAATGTTGCCAATCTATCTGGATTCCTTGTTCTTGGATGGTGCCTGGAGGTTTTTAAGAAGCGATTGGATGGCTGTTTTTTTCTGAAATGATCAAGGGTCTCTTGCTTGAGAAGGAGGTTGGACCAGTGGTGAAATTCAGTTTTTTTTTTACTACTGGTTCTGTGGGCATGGCTTGGTGGGCATGGCAGGGAAAGGATAATGCAAAATCTCCATTCTCTTCTCACTCCTGGGGGAAGGATACTGCAAAATCTCCATTCCCTTCTCACTCCTGGGGGAAGGATATTGCAAAATCTCCATTCCCTCCCCACTCCAGGGGAAGGATACTGCAAAATCCCCATTCCCTCCTCACTCCAGGGGAAGGATACTGCAAAATCCCCATTCCCTCCCCACTCCAGGGGAAGGATACTGCAAAATCCCCATTCCCTCCTCACTCCAGGGGAAGGATACTGCAAAATCCCCATTCCCGCCTCACTCCAGGGGAAGGATACTGCAAAATCCCCATTCCCTCCTCACTCCAGGGGAAGGATACTGCAAAATCCCCATTCCCGCCTCACTCCAGGGGAAGGATACTGCAAAATCCCCATTCCCTCCTCACTCCAGGGGAAGGATACTGCAAAATCCCCATTCCCGCCTCACTCCAGGGGAAGGATACTGCAAAATCTCCATTCCCTCCTCACTCCAGGGAAAGGATACTGCAAAATCTCCATTCCCTCCCCACTCCAGGGGAACGATACTGCAAAATCTCCATTCCCTCCCCACTCCAGGGGAAGGATACTGCAAAATCTCCATTCCCTCCCCACTCCAGGGGAAGGATACTGCAAAATCTCCATTCCCTCCTCACTCCAGGGGAAGGATACTGCAAAATCACCATTCCTTTTCCACTCTGGAGCCAGCCAGAGGTGATAGTTGCCAGTTCTCCAAACTACTCAAAATGTCCGCTACCGGTTCTCCAGAACCTGTCAGAACCTGCTGAATTTGACTCAGAGAGTCTCCCCCTTTGGGATCTTTTCGTGTGGGTCGGAGGGGGGCAGAATTTCCAACTTGGGGTCTGCTTCAGCCTCCTGGTGGGGGGCTTTGGGCGAAGGCTGGAGGGGAAGTGCCACTGGTGGCGAAGAGCCGGAGGGCCCATTCCAGTGGGGTTGCATCATGGCCTCTAACTGGCTGATCATCTCAGCCCACTGAGCCTCCAGGCACCAATACCTGGCCTTCCACTCCTGCAGGTCTTACCTCTGCTTGGAAAGCCTATGCTCCTAGTCCTCAGTGAGGTGCTTCTGCTGACCCTCCTTCTTGGTCAGATCCAATTTGAACTGAGCCAGTGGTTTTGCCAAGTCTTTCTCACGGTGGCTGCTTAGCTCCAACAACTGCTTCCTGTTGGGCCTTTAGGGAGCCCGGCAGAGGTGGGTTCCTACCAGTTCGCACCTATTTGGTAGAACTGGTTCATCAAATCTACTGAACCGGTTAGAAGAGGTTCCTCCAGTGGACCCGGAAAGCAGGCCACACCTACAGAAGAGGTTCCAAAAATTTTTGAAACCCACCACTGGTCCTTGGATATTATTATTCTACACTATCATGCTCCTATTTATAAAACTCAGTGCCTCTGTGAAAGGTAAGGATGACTTCTGCGTTTGTGGTGCAATCAGAACATTGCGGGTGTTGAAGTTGTCTTAACGCAAACCAAAGATGCCTTTTAAAAAACAAGTTTACATCCTATTCTTATGCAGGCCAGTGCTGTGTGTGAGGTAATTTAAGGTGGTTCTGACAAGTGTCATCGGCATCTTCATATCCGGTCACATGGGCGGCAAGCCACTCCCATCCGGTCACATGGGCGGCAAGCCACTCCCACAAAGGAGGCCACACCCACAGAGTAGGTTCGAACAATTTTTGAAACCCACCACTGGAGCCCGGGTGGGCAGACGAGGAGTGTCTGGGAGGGGAGGGGCAAGTAGAGGCCGGCGAGGTGCCCCTTGACGTGAGTGACATCAAGTTGGTCATGCCGAGCCACTCATATGGCCATCTAGCTGTGCCCGTCCAGCCAGTCATTAGGCAGATCCTATTAGTGCTCCGTGGGATTTAAAATTATGAATTTAGTGGTCCCGGAGGTCCGAAAGGTCGGGGACCCATGCTATGAAGCATCTGAGGAGAGGACAAGAAGCAATGGATGGAAACTAATCAAGGAGAGAAGCAACCTAGAACTGAGGAGAAATTTCCTGACAATGAGAACAATTAATCAGTGGAACAACTTGCCTTCAGAAGTTGTAAATGCTCCAACACTGAACATTTTAAAGAAGATGTTGGATAGCCATTTGTCTGAAGTAGTGTGTGGTTTCCTGCCTAAGCAGGGGGCTGGATTAGAAGTCCTTCAAGGTCCCTTACCACTCTGTTATTCTAAGTTGAAAGATAGAAAAAGCAATAGAAAGCGAAGAAGCTAAAGTGATCTGGGATTCATTCAAACAGACAGGCTCCTGGCACACAATACGCCAGACTTAACAATTGTTGATAAGGAAGACAAAAAATAATAATAATCTGGGATAGTAGTTGTGGCAGTACCTGAAGACAGCAGAAGAGAAGAGAAAGAACTGGAGGCAATCTCAAAATACAAAGACCTGCGAATAGAAACAGAATGGCTGTGGCAAAAGAAAGCAAAGTTAGGATCAACTGGAATAGATAGGACACTGGAAGGTTTTAAGAAGAGATTGGACAACCATTTGTCTGAAGTGGTGTAGTTTTTCCTGCCTGAACGGGGTGTTGGGGGTGGACTAGAAGATCTCCAAAGTCTCATCCAACTTTGTTATTCTGTTGTGTCATTCTGTATGTCTGCCTTTGGGTCTCTCTAGTCTTCTCCTGTAGCTCAGATTTGGGCAGCCAGTACAGAATTAGTTAAAAAGACTGTATGATAAAGTGGGCACAAAATTTTGAAGAACCAATAATGTTGGATACATAGGAAAAGACTTGGGTAAGAAATGTAAAATTTACACAAGCCCAACATTTGAGAGAAAACTTTTATAAGATGTTTTATAGATGGCATTTAGATCCTAAAAAAACTGGCCTCTATGTATCCGAATTTACAAACTAAATGCTGGAGATGTGATTGTCTCGATGCTACATACTATCATATATGGTGGACTTGTAAAAAGGTAAAAGCATTTTGGATAAAAATATGGTGGATTATGCAAAATGTTCTTTAAAAAAGGATAAAGTTTACCCCTCAGTTATTCTTGTTAGGTATAATTACTGATTGTACAGTTATAGAGACTAACTTGATTTTGCATTTATTAACCGCAGCAAGACTGTTGGTGGCGCAATACTGGAAGAAGGAAGATTTGCCTACTATTCAAGAATGGACATTAAAAGTAACAAACCTAGCAGAGATGGCTAAAATATCAGCATATCTCAAGGACCACTCAAACGAGAGATATAAACTGGAGTGGAGAAGATGAATTGATTATACTCAAAATAAATATGGCACTAAGAAATTCCAGATAGTTTATGACTGAAGAATGAAGGAATGATATAATCTGTTTAGACTTAGCCTAGCAAGAGGAGTTAAAGCTCAAATGAAAGATGATACTAACTTTTTTTAAAGTTTATCTTAGAATATCTTTGTTAAAGATTTATACCCTGTATTGGTTCTGGGAAGTTGGGGCTGGGGGTGGGGGGAAGGTGGGGGTGGGGTTGGGGGGGAGGGGACGGGGAGGGAGGTAAATATTTCTAAAAGTTTTTTTTCAAAATTTTCAATAAAAAAAAAGAATTGGGCAGCCAGTATCTTAGTTCTTCTTTTGCTCTTCATAATTCATAATATTAAGTTTAGCAGCAAAGTGCAATCATTTTTTTTAAACCTAGTATGTTTAAAAAAAAAAAAGGCCAATATCAGTTTTGCCTTATTTTTTTAAAAAAAAAAATCAAATGACTAAATCTCAAAACATGGTAAAAAAAACCTCCAGCCCCCTCCTTTTCTGTTGGTTTCGCTGGGATGTTGCGATTTTGCCTGCTTGAATGTAAAAATACAGAACGGACCTCGACTTACAACAGTGACCATTTAGTGACCATTCAAAGTTACAACGGCACAGGAAAAAAAAGTGACTTATGACCATTGTTCACACTTACGACCGTGGCAGCATTCTCCATGTATTTAAAATTCAGATTGGTTCACAGCTGGTTCACATGTACGACGGTTGCTGTGTCCTGGGAATTGTGTGTTCTCCCCTTTTGTGACTTCCTGACAAACAAAGACAATGGGGGGATCCAGATTCACTTAACAACCACGTTCCTAATTTAAGAACTGCAGGGATTCACTTAACGAATGTGTCAAGATGCTTCGTGCTTGATGTGGAAAAGAATGAAATGTTGACTTTGGGTTTTACAGATTAGATGGATAGATCTTTAGAGAAATGACTGGTTCAGACTATTCAGACTATTCTTTTTCTTTTCCTTTCCCTATCCTTCCTCACTTTTCTTTCCCCCTTTCCCTTCCCCCTCATTGTCCTCTTGTTTGCGTCTGTATTTTTGCCCTTGTGACCTCAAGACTGGACTACTGCAACGTGCTCTACATGGGGCAGCCCTTGAAGAGCATTCGGAGACTTCAGCTTGTCGAGAATGCAGCCGCGCGAGCGATTGTGGGTGCACCTCGGTTCACCCACGTTACACCTATCCTCCGCGAGCTGCACTGGCTGCCTATTGGTCTTCGGATACGCTTCAAGGCGCTAGTCGTCACTTATAAAGCCCTTCATGGTATTGGACCTGGGTACTTGAGAGACCGCCTGCTGCCAATTACCTCCAATAGACCGATCAGATCCCACAGATTAGGCCTCCTCCGAATTCCATCCGCTGGCCAATGCCGACTGGCGACCACCCGGAGGAGAGCCTTCTCTGTGGCTGCTCCGGCCCTCTGGAACGAGCTCTCTGTGGAGATTAGAACCCTCACCACCCTCCAGGCCTTCCGCAAAGCCCTTAAAACCTGGCTGTTCCGACAGGCCTGGGGCTAATGAGCTTTTGTCCCCCCTCGAATGGTATGGTTGTTGTGTGCTTTTAAATTGTGTATTGTTCTGTTCGTCTTTTCTATTCCTTATTTGTAACCCCCCCCCCTTGACTTGGATTGTGAGCCGCCCTGAGTCCCCTTTGGGGAAAAGGGCGGCATAGAAATATAATAAATTCAATTCAATTCAATTATAATGCCTTATTATAGCTTCATAAAAATTTATGTGGCAAGAAAAAAGTCGTAAAACGGAGCAAGCAGTCTCCGAAACAAAAGGTTTCACTCAGCAACATACATTTTGGTCCCAATTGTGGTTGTAAATTAAAGACTATCTCAGTGATGGCTAACCTTTTAGTCATCACGTGCGCATAATACAATGCGTGTGTGACTCCCCGCCACCCTGCGCATGTGCGTGCAACCTTCCAACACTTTAATTAAGGAGAAATTTCCTAAGGGTGAGAACAATCAATCAGTGTAACGGCTTGCCTTCAGAAACTGTGGGTGCTTCAACACTGGAGGTCCCAAAGGTGCTTTTTGTCAAGAGGCAGCTGGACTTTCTGGTTTTTCTTTGAAGACGTTTCTCTTCTCATCCAAGAAGCTTCTTCAGCTCTGACTGGATGGTGGGGAGTAGAAGGATTTAAACTCCTTGCAGACAGCTGGTCATTTGCATCCTTTTTAGAGAGTCGTTGAGGCCACTTGGAGGTTTATCTCTGTCCTCAGGGTCACCTGAGTGGTGCAAATGGGGGTGGAGCCTTCTTAGGACCATTGAAAGGACTGTGTTGTAGACCGGAGATAGATGATGTCATATCCCTCCCCCTGTGTTGAGGAAGGGCTGCTCAGTTTTGACATAGATGGCCTCATGGACCCCTCTTTCAAACCAGCGGTCCTCTCTGTCCAAATATGTGGACTTTGCTGTCTTCAAAACAGGGGCCCTTGCCTTTTAAACGCAGATGGACTGTTGAATCTTGTCCTGGTGGGTTTGTTAACTACTCAGGTGACCCTGAGGATACAGATAAGCCTCCAAGTGGCCTCAGCGACCCTCTAAAAGGATGCAAATGACCAGCTGTCTGCAAGGAGTTTAAATCCTTCCCTTCCCCACCATCCAGTCAGAGCTGAAGAAGCTTCTTGGATGAGAACAGGGGTGGGTTTCAACCAGTTCGCGGCGGTCCCCGCGAACCGGTTGGTCGGCGAACCCAGAAGTAAGTAACTTCCGGGAATGGCGAAGGGCCCGCCCGCCCGCGCTCCTTACCCGGTTTTGACGAGTTCTGCGCTTCCACGCATGCGCAGGACGCATACAGCGCCTGCGCGATCCTCCAGGAGCAGCCGGAGCATCGCACAGACGCTAGTACGCATGCGTGCACTGCGCGCGTGCACGAGGACACCGCCGGCCCCGTTCCAACCGAACCGGTTGGAACGGGGCGAGAAACCCACCCCTGGATGAGAAGCAAAATGTCTTCAAAGAAAAAGCAGAAAGTCCTGCTGCCTCTTGAAAAAAAATCACCTTTGGGATAACTGTGAGCTGGATGACTGAGAATCTCCATAGTAGGCATCCGACACCGGAGGTTTTCAAGAAAAGATTGGGCAGAGTCCTCTGCACGGGCAGGAGGCTGGACTAGAAGACCTCCAAGGCTCCTTACCAACTCTCGTCCTTCTGCTATTCCCTTATTCTGTTGGCTGTCCCTTCAGGCCCAATGCTTTCGGGGATCTGCAGACTGCAGCCTTAACGCTTTGCATTAAAGCTTAAGACGAACAAGTAGTTCATCTTCTCAATACGGAAAAGATTGGCGCAGATTCTGAAGTCCGCGGACTTTGGATCGCCGCGAACCTGAAAGAAAACCATAGCAACACTGATAACGAGCTCGGAGATAAAGATAACAAGAAACGTGGCAGTGGTGATGGCGAGGAAAGACTCTCGCCTGGAAATACACGGACGCACAACCTTTCAAGATGCATCCCTCTGTGTAATATTCTGCAAGGGTCTCTGATGTTAGAAAGTAATTCTCAGAAATGACAAGGGGCCTGGAGAGAAGCTGTGAAGAGGAAATGAATGGCACAGCCTGGAAATGAGAAGACAGAAGGCCGGTTAGTGCCACCCAGGTGTAATTAAGCAGAATGAGATGATAATAAGGGATAAAGCACTAAAATTGAAGGGGAAAGCTATGATGACTGTAGTTCCTCTGGATTTCCACCCCCCCCCCCACACTTCTTTTTTTCTTGCCTGGGTAATAGATCTCTTCCATTGCAATTCTTTTTTCAGAATTGGATGTTATCTGGCTACAGGTAGTCTTTGATTGATGACCACAATTGACTGCAAAGTTGGTGGGGCTAAACGAGACAGTGGGTAAGATTCTTACGAACTTTGAGTTCAGTGGTGGGATGCAAATTTTTTTACTACCAGTTCTGCGGGTGTGGCTTGATGGGCATGGCATCCACTCCAGGGAAAGGATACTGCAAAATCTCCATTCCCTCCCCACTCCAGGGAAAGGTTACTGCAAAATCTCCATTCCCTCCCGACTCCAGGGGAAGGATATTGCAAAATCCCCATTCCCTCCCCACTCCAGGGGAAGGATACTGCAAAATCTCCATTCCCTCCCCACTCCAGGGGAAGGATACTGCAAAATCCCCATTCCCTCCCCACTCCAGGGGAAGGATACTGCAAAATCCCCATTCCCTCCCCACTCCAGGGGAAGGATACTGCAAAATCCCCATTCCCTCCCCACTCCAGGGGAAGGATACTGCAAAATCCCCATTCCTTCCCCACTCCAGGGGAAGGATACTGCAAAATCCCCATTCCCTCCCCACTCCAGGGGAAGGATACTACAAAATCCCCATTCCCTCCCCACTCCAGGGGAACGATATAGCAAAATCCCCATTCCCTCCCCACTCCAGGGGAAGGATAGTGCAAAATCCCCATTTCCTCCCCACTCCAGGGGAAGGATACTGCAAGATCCCCATTTCCTCCCCACTCCAGGGGAAGGATACTGCAAAATCCCCATTCCCTCCCCACTCCAGGGGAAGGATACTGCAAAATCTCCATTCCCTCCCCACTCCAGGGGAAGGATACTGCAAGATCCCCATTTCCTCCCCACTCCAGGGAAAGGATACTGCAAAATCTCCATTCCCTCTCCACTCCAGGGGAAGGATACTGCAAAATCCCCATTCCCTCCCCACTCCAGGGGAAGGATACTACAAAATCCCCATTCCCTCCCCACTCCAGGGGAAGGATACTACAAAATCCCCATTCCCTCCCCACTCCAGGGGAAGGATACTGCAAAATCTCCATTCCCTCCCCACTCCAGGGGAAGGATACTGCAAAATCCCCATTTCCTCCCCACTCCAGGGGAAGGATACTGCAAAATCTCCATTCCCTCTCCACTCCAGGGGAAGGATACTGCAAAATCCCCATTCCCTCCCCACTCCAGGGGAAGGATACTGCAAAATCTCCATTCCCTCCCCACTCCAGGGGAAGGATACTGCAAAATCCCCATTCCCTCCCCACTCCAGGGGAAGGATACTGCAAAATCCCCATTTCCTCCCCACTCCAGGGGAAGGATACTGCAAAATCTCCATTCCCTCTCCACTCCAGGGGAAGGATACTACAAAATCCCCATTCCCTCCCCACTCCAGGGGAAGGATACTGCAAAATCTCCATTCCCTCCCCACTCCAGGGGAAGGATACTGCAAAATCCCCATTTCCTCCCCACTCCAGGGGAAGGATACTGCAAAATCTCCATTCCCTCCCCACTCCAGGGGAAGGATACTGCAAAATCTCCATTCCCTCCCCACTCCAGGGGAAGGATACTGCAAAATCTCCATTCCCTCCCCAGTCCAGGGGAAGGATACTGCAAAATCCCCATTCCCTCCCCACTCCAGGGGAAGGATACTGCAAAATCTCCATTCCCTCCCCACTCCAGGGGAAGGATACTGCAAAATCCCCATTCCCTCCTCACTCCAGGGTAAGGATACTGCAAAATCCCCATTCCCTCCCCACTCCAGGGGAAGGATACTGCAAAATCCCCATTCCCTCCCCACTCCAGGGGAAGGATACTGCAAAATCTCCATTCCCTCCCCACTCCAGGGGAAGGATACTGCAAAATCTCCATTCCCTCCCCACTCCAGGGGAAGGATACTGCAAAATCCCCATACCCACCCGAACAGCTGGGACTCAGGAGGCAGAGAATATATGGGGGCAGGGGCAGGCAGAGGTATTATTTACCGGTTCTCTGATCTACTCAAATTTTTTGCTACTGGTTCTCCAGAACTGGTCAGAATCTGCCAAGGACGTGCAGTCAGGGGGGGCAAGGGAGGCCGGGCTTCTTTTCTCATCATGAAAAGAAAAACTAATGTGAAAGGAAAAAGGCTAAGGTAGTTGCTGATAGAGTCACAGTGGATAACTCTGCTTAGTGCTTAACTGCAGGAGGAGACGAGAGAACCACGTGCCTCCTTTACTCTATCCTTATGATCACTTGAGCAGAGTTAAGCAAGGGTTAAAAGGCAAAAAAAATTCCTTATGCAAAGGAGGCACGTGTTTCTCTCGCCTCCTCCTACAGAGGGCACTTTTTTTAGAGGCTTTTTTTAAACAGTTAAGCAGAGTCACCCATTGAGGACTCTGGCAGCAGCTAACCCAGCCTGACCAGCAGCTTTTGCCTTTTTCTTTTTACATTTTTTACATTGGCAGACAAGAGGAGAGTTGAAATCGTCTGTGACGCAGCTGGAAAAGGTATGTGGGCCCTGGGTCGGAGGGAGGGGGGAGGAATTCAAAATTATTGTAATTTGTAAGTAATTTTTTATTGTGAGTAATTTGTGTGTGTGTGTGCGTGTGTGTGTTTCTTCACTTCACTCAAACAAACTCTCAATTTGATATTGGATATGTTTACCATCTTGAGTTATTTGTAAAAAATAATATAAGTGGGATACAAATAGATAGATAGATAGTTTCCCAGATCTAAATATTTAAAGCAGTGTTTCTCAACCTTGGCGACTTTAAGTCCTGTGGACTTCAACTTCCAGAATCCCCCAGCCAGCAGAGCTGGCTGGGGAATTCTGGGAGTTGATGTCCATAGGACTTAAAGTAGCTAAGGTCGAGAAACACTGATTTAAAACATGCTGCTTCCAGGAGTGAAGGCTAATGGGCAATAGTAACAGAATAACAGAGTTGGAAGGGACCTTGGAGGTCTTCTAGTCCAACTCCTGCTCAAGCAGGAGACCCTATGCCATTTCAGACAAAGTGTTGCCAATCTCTTCTTACAAACTTCCAGTGTTGGAGCATCCACAACTTCTGGAGGTAAGTTGTTCCACTGATTAATTGTTCCAACTGTCAGGAAATTCCCCCTTAGTTCTAAGTTGCTTCTCTCCTTGATTAGTTTCCACCCATTGCTTCTTGTCCTGCCTTCTTCAGGTCCCTTGGAGAATAGCTTGACCCCCACTTCTTTGTGGCAATCCCTGAGATATTGGAAGACTGCTATCATGTCTCCCCTAGTCCTTCTTTTCATTAAACTAGACATACCCGAGGTGGCGCAGTGGTTAGGGTGCAGTACTGCAGGCCACTTCAGCTGACTGCGATCTGCAGTTCAGCGGTTCAAATCTCACCGGCTCAAGGTCGACTCAGCCTTCCATCCTTCCGAGGTGGGTGAAATGGGGACCCAGACTGTGGGGGCAAGTTGCTGACTCAATTTGCTACAAAAAATTGTAAACTGCTTAGAGAGGGCTGAAAGCCCTATGAAGCGGTATATAAGTCTAATAAATAAATAAATAAATAATAAATAAATAATAAATAAATAATAAATAAATAAATAAATAAATAAATAAATAAATAAATAAATACCCAGTTCCTGCAACTGTTCTTCCTATGTTTTATCCTCCAGCCATCTAATTGTCTTTGTTGCCCTTCTCTGCCCTCTTTCTAGAGTCTCCACATCTTTTTAGCGTTGTGGTGGCCAAAAGTGAATGCAGGATTCCAAGTGTGGCCTTCCCAAGGCCTTATTCCACCCTCTACAAAGTTCCCCTCTTTGTAATCCAAACTGGGAGACTGTGAGTTCTAGTCCATGCCTCCTGGCCCCCCCATTCCTTCACTTTCCCGTCACTGAAATTTCGTATACCATTTTGAGCCATCTTCCCTTTCTCCCTTCCTGGTTTTTTTTTAAGAAACCTTCCCCCCAAAACTTTTCAAGAAAACCCCATCTTGGTGATATTATTCCCTTGTTGCCTGAGCCATCGGACATCCACCCGGACCTGTGTGCAACGGGGCAGGTGTGCGAATAAGGATCGCCGAAACCGTGCGCTCGTCACACTGCAGGCCAGCTCTATGTAAATGAGTGGAGAATTGTAGGTTCTCCACGGCAGATGGCTTTGGAAATAATGAAGGCTAAGAAATGCATGCCGTCCCCTTCTCCTGTCACCCCCCCCCTCTCTCTCTCCTCTCCCCGTCCATGTTCCGGTTGCCATGGCAGACCACGAGGCTGGAATGGATTCTGCTTATTAAATTTGCAAGCTCTTGTGTACTCAGGATGAATGGGGCGCAGTTGTGGAGAGAGGCCCAGCCTTGGATGACACCCGAGCTTGGAGTTTTTTTTTTTTTTAATCTTAAAAAAACAGGCATTGCAAACAAAAGGCTGCACAGGTCTTATTAATCTATTAACAGCGACCTCAGACAGTTCAGATCTGGGGGCTTTTTAAATCAGAGGGCAAGGTGTTTTCCAGGAATGCAAATAAAAACCACGTTTGTTTGTTTTCCCCTGATGAGAGTTACCACCAAGAGACGGTTGTTTATCAGAGCAATGAGGGGGGGGGGGTGGAATGGATTTTGCCTGTTTTGAGACAAGCGGAGTGACCTCCCCCCCTCCCCCCTCTCTGCATTTTTTAAAAAATATGTAGCAATAGCAGCTAGACTTATATACCGCTTCATAGGGCTTTCAGCCCTCTCTAAGCGGTTTACAGAGTCAGCATATCGCCCCCACAATCTGGGTCCTCATTTTACCCACCTGGGAAGGATGGAAGGCTGAGTCAACCTTGAGCCGGTGAGATTAGAACCGCTGAACTGCAGATAACAGTCAGCTGAAGTGGCCTGGAGTACTGCACCCTAACCACTGCGCCACCTCGGCTCTTTGTATGTATTTGTATTTGTATTTGTATTTTATTATTTGTATGCCGCCCTTCTCCGGAAGGACTCAGGGCGGCGAACAATTCAAGGGGGAAAAAGGGGGAACATAAAAAGACAAAATACAAATAATAAAAGTAGACAACAGTCGCCCAACCATACATGTCGAGAGGGGAGGGAACTCATCACCCCCAGGCCTGCCGGCAAAGCCAGGTTTTGACGGCTTTTCGGAAGGCCTGGAGAGAGGTGAGGGTCCGAATCCCTGCGGGGAGTTCATTCCAGAGGGCTGGAGCTGCCACAGAGAAGGCCCTCCCCCGGGTAATAGCCAGGTGGCATTGGCTGGTAGATGGCACCCGGAGGAGGCCGACCCTGTGGGATCTAGTGGGTCTGTGGGAGGTAATTGGCAGCAGGCGGTCTCTCAAGTACCCAGATCCAATACCATGAATGTCAAGTTCTGAGATGCTCTCCAGGAAACTAAAGAAAGCCTTCATAATAGGAGAAGAAGGTCATGCCTTCCCTGAGTTGCCAAGAACGTGTATATGGACACTTGGGAGAAGATTGCCAAATCGGATGGATGAAGAAGAAAAACGTGGATGCTACAGCTTAAAAAAGAAAGAGGAAAACTCCAGATCTTGATGTTAGGGTTTTTTCCCCAACGAAAGAAGACTCCGAGACTTGAGTTTCCTCAAAGTTCCATTTTATTAGAGACGTCCTATTGGCACATCTGGGAAAACCCGAATCTGAAAGTCCCCCCCCCCCAAAAAAAAGTCCAAGCCCCTGCCCAGCACCCACATGTCCATCACATGGTCCAATCAGGCACGGTCCAAAACTGGAGATACCTCCCAGTCACGTCACTCCAGGTGCAGGGCAAGTTGTCCTTGACTCTCTGAGAACAGAATGTTATTTAGAATATATATGTCCCTAGCTCCATAAAATCCCCCTTCCTGTTTTCCCACAGCAGAAATTGTGGCAGCAACCCATTTTTTGCATGCTTTTTTCACCATCCCCAGACGCCAGAGGCTTTATAGGAGCCTGGGGAGGTCGTAAACAGCCTCCTCTGCCCCCTCGGAGGCTCTCTGGAGCAGGAGGCTTCCCTGAAGCCTCCGGAGGGCAAAAAACGACCCTACGAGCAAACCGGATGTCACTTCGCGTGCCCTGACAAATGGCTCTGTGTGCCACCTGTGGCACGCGTGCCGTAGGTTTCCCATCCCGGGTATAGAGTCTCCTGCTTGAGAAGGGGGCTGGATTAGAAGGCCTCTAGGGTCCCTTCCAACTCTCTTATTCTGTTACTATTGGCCATTAGCCTTCACTCCTGAAGAGAAAGCAGCATGCTTTAAATATTTATTGCTGAGAAATTATCTTGTGCAGTTCAATTAATTAATACTTACGCAACATATATTGCCTAGAAGCGACTATAAAGTAAAGGTGAAGGTTCCTTTCACACATATGTGCTAGTTGTTCTAGACTCTAGGGGCCGCTGCTCATCTCCGTTTCAAAGCCGAAGAGCCAGCGCTGTCCGAAGACGTCTCCGTGATCATGTGGCTGGCATAACTCAACGCCAAAGGTGCACGAAACGCTGTTACCTTCCCACCAAAAGTGGTTCCTATTTTTCTACTTGCATTTTTACGTGCTTTCTAACTGCTAGGTTGGCAGAAGCTGGGACAAGTAACGGGAGCTCACTCGGTTACGCAGCACTAGGGATTCGAACTGCTGAACTACCGACCTTTCTGATCAACAAGCTCAGCGTCTTAACTACTGAGCCACTGCGTCCCAAGAGGTGACTATAGGTGATATTATTTATTAATTTTATATAATAACCATTCAGTCTTGAATAGAATCCAAACTGCTGGGTAAAGACAAAATAGCAGGCTGGTTTGAGCTATACAAAGGCTGTTATTGCTGGCTCAAACCACTTACCTATCAAGGCTAGTAGTCCTCACCTAACAACAGTTCATGCAGTGACTGTTCAAAGTTACAACAACACTGAAAAAAGTGACTTATGACCATTTTTCATCCTTACGACCATTGCCGCATCTTCAGGGTTACAGGAACAAAATTCAGACACTTGGCAACGGATTCGTATTTATGACGGTTGCAGTGTCCCGGGCTCACGTGATCCCCTCTTACAACCTTCTGACAAGCAATGGGGAAGCCAGATTCACTTAAGAACCGTGCTACTCACTTTACGACTGCAGTGATTCACTTCACAACTGCAAGAAGAAAGGTCGTAAAATGGGGCAAAATTCACTTCAGAAATGTTTCACTCTCAGGCCTGCAGCCATATTCCTCTCCGAGCCTTGGCCTGCCCCACTTTCTATTATTCTACTATTGTGGGAAAATGGGAGGGGGGATTGTACCGAGTTAGATGAAATGTAGCCAAAACAAAATTCCTTTCTAGAAAGCCAAGGTCATCCTTTGTCTTAGCACCTCTGCACCTGACAGGAACTGGATGGGTGGAAACTGCCAGCATGGCAGTGGAAGATTGGACCATGTGATGGACTTGTGGGTGTGTAGGGCAAGATCTTGAACTTTCAACTGGGTGGGAAAAACCAGGAAGCTTTCAGATTCAGGTTTTCCCAGATGTGCCAACATGTCTCTCTTAATAAATCGGAACTTTGAGCAATACTTTGCCTTGGACTTTAATTTTGGATGCTATTTGGAACCCTTGTCACATATAGTTTGGTTTCCATTGTGGTCGTAAGTCAAGGGCAACCTGTATTAGCAGAGTGGGAAAAGTCGTCAAAAAACAAGGCAGAACACATATAACACCAGGTGGCCCAATTCGCTGTTGTTGTTTTACATCAGACCATTGTTCCGCAACCTTAGTCATTTTAAGATGTGTGGACTCCGTTTCCCAGAATTCCCCAGCCGGGCTTTGATCATTGTTGAGTCTAATTCTTTGCTGCAGGCAAAATCTCCCCTTAAAATAAAATAAAATAAAAGAAATGAATCATTAAGAAGTCGACTGGGGAACGAAAGCTGTCTGGCCCCCGATGGGAGTTTGCCAGCGGGTTGTTGGTGCACCTTAACAACACACCGGGGACTCACAAGTCTCAGGCCATATAGTTCAGTTTTCATTAAGTCGAATAAATGAGCAATACCCGAAGGCAAGCGAAACAAAAGAGACGATTGAAAGAAGTTGGACTTTGACTTAAAATTACTCATTTATTTTAATTGTGTCTTTATTTTTTTCTGGTGGCCTGTCCATAGCAGGTAATTCTCCTGGGATTTCCCAAGATAGTATGAGAAAAGGATCCATTTCCCTTCCTGGACTTGATTTTATTTTGGGGCTTTTTATTTTTATTAACTAGTATTATCAGATTGTGATTGTAGTACAAAGAGGTAGTGTTGTCTAGTGGTTAAGGCTGGGTGACTTTGGCCCAATCACCAAGAGACATTGAGTTCTAGTCCGGCCTTAGGTATGAAAGTTGGCTGGGTGACTTTGGGCCAATCACCAGGAGACATTGAGTTCTAGTCCCGCCTTAGGCATAAAAGGCGGCTGGGTGATTTTGGGCCAATCACCAGGAGACATTGAGTTTTAGACCCGCCTTAAGTATGAAAGTTGGCTGGGTAATTTTGGGCCAATCACCAGGAGACATTGAGTTCAAGTCCCGCCTTAGGCATAAAAGGCGGCTGGGTGATTTTGGGCCAATCACCAGGAGACATTGAGTTCTAGACCCGCCTTAAGTATGAAAGTTGGCTGGGTGACTTTGGGCCAATCACCAGGAGACATTGAGTTCTAGTCCCGCCTTAGGCATAAAAGGTGGCTGGTTGAATTTGGGCCAATCACCAGGAGACATTGAGTTCTAGTCCCGCCTTAGGCATGAAAGGCGGCTGGGTGAACTTTGGTCCAATCACCAGGAGACATTGAGTTCAAGTCCCGCCTTAGGCATAAAAGGCGGCTGGTTGAATTTGGCCCAATCACCAGGAGACAATAGGTTTTAAGGATTACCTATATATAACCATCTTTCTATTGCATTAATGCATATTGGCCAGAGAATCAAGGAAAGTCCCTCTAATAAAGGGGTGCTAAGATGACCTTAGTCAGAGAGAAAGAAAGCACTCTTGTGAAAGGCAGAAACTAGAAACTAGGTGACGGTGAGTTCTAGTCTTGCCATAGGCAAGGGGGGACTTGCTCACCTAGCAGGCCTCTCTGCACTTATCCGTGAGCCAAAACGGGGCATGTGGGGACTCCTGGAAAGTGTGGGGCAAGAAGGGACGGGGCCAGTCAGCAATTTAACAGCTGGCTTGCCTGAGCCAGCCTGAACCGGCTGAATCCCACCACTGGGTTTGGGTTAAAGGACGCCAGTCTCAAGTTGCCGCCGATTCCATACCAGCCCACGGGGCAGTCCCATATGCATATTTATTGTACGGGTGTTGATCTCTAAAAGCAGCAGCATTCCCCTTGTATGGAATGGAGCCAATCCTCAGGTTAAGGACAACCTAGTTTAAGCATGACTGATATTTAAGAGCAGAGCCTATTGTAGCAAAAATTTGAGTTCACAATGGTTCAAGTTAAATGCACTATGGTCATTACACAATATTGCTTATAAGTATTGTACAATAAAACCAACCGAATGGAATATTTGAGCTCATGGTTGAACTGGGGAGTCCTTGGTGCTCTCTGAGCTTGCTTGTTTTCTTGCAGATGTTTCACAACCCAACTAACTAACACCATCAGTGCTAGAAAGGAATGGGGGTGGGAGAGGGAGGAGGAGGACTGTGGGCTCCTTAGTGTTCTGTGAGCTGGGTACTTGAGAGACCGCCTGCTGCCAATTACCTCCTCTAGACCGATTAGATCCCACAGATTAGGCCTCCTCCGAATTCCATCCGCCGGCCAGTGTCGACTGGCGACTACTCGGAGGAGAGCCTTCTCTGTGGCCGCTCTGACCCTCTGGAACGAACTCCCCGTGGAGATTCGAACCCTCACCACCCTCCAGACCTTCCGCACAGCCCTTAAAACCTGGCTATTCCGACAGGCCTGGGGCTAAAAAGCTTCTACCCCCTTCTTGAATGGTATGACTGTTGTGTGTTTTAAATTATGTATTGTTGCGCGTTGTTTTAATTTTTTTTTTGACTGTATCCCCCTCCCTTAGTTGAGTTGTGAGCCGCCCTGAGTCCCCTTCGGGGGAAAAGGGCGGCATATAAATAAAATAAACATTCAAACATTCAATTCTATGGAGATTCTCAGTCAACCAGGTCCCGGTTCTCCCAAAAGTGCTTTTTCAGGAGGCAACTGGACTTTCTTGTTTTTCTTTGAAGGCATTTTCCTTTTTATCCAAGAAGCTTCTTCAGCTCTGACTGGATGGTGGAGATCCTTCCATTCTGCACCATCCAGGCAGAGCTGAAGAAGCTTCTCGGATGAGAAGTGAAACGCCTTCAAAGAAAAAACAAGGAAGTCCAGTTGCTTCCCGAAAATGTACTTTTGATCGGAGTTGGATGTTTTCTTGTAGACATTTGATGACCCAACGGGATAACATCATCAGTGTTAAAAGGGAATGGGCTTTGTTCTCTCTTTATATACAGTGCCTTGCCCTTTCAGTGTTGGAATTGTTCTTGGCGGTTCCTTGATTAGGCTGTTATTTACTGTTTGATTGTTTGTTCTGAGTTAGTAGTTCTTTGACTGGGGTGTTGTTTAGAGCTTGGCTTAGTGTTAATTTTGGTATTAATCACTGTTTATCTGAGTGTTGATTGTTGGCAAGGGGTCGTGGTGCTCTTTGTGTTTCCTTTTCAACTTTTTGATGAGGTCTTTTGATGGCGCGTAGATGTCTTTTCATGGTGTGTAGACGTTGTTCATATCTATGTGCCTGTTGATAGCCGATTTGTCTGAACGCCTGCCTTCCAGGAATTCCCTAGCAGTTTTGGACTTAGCTTGATCTAAGTCATCTTTACAGCCTCCTAAATGAAATAGAATAGAATAGAATAGAATAGAATTTTTTATTGGTCAAGTGTGATTGAACACACAAGGAATGTGTCTTTGGTGCATAAACACTCAGTGTACATAAAAAGACAAGATACATTCATCAAGAATCATAAGGTACAACACTTAATGATAGTCATAGGGTACCAATAAGCAATCAGGAAACAATCAATATCAATATAAATTGGTTCCACCACAAATGCGCGCACAACAAAAGCGCGCCTGACTAAACCGCAGTGTCTAAAGAGCGGTGACAAAACCGCGTGATGAATTAGCGACTAATTAGCCCTAAAGCGCGCCGACAAAAGCGCGCTGACAGAAGCGCGCTGTAACGTAACCCTCAACCTAACCCTCAACCTAACCCTCAACCTAACCCTCAACCTAACCCTCAACCTAACCCTAAACCTAACTGTAAATCTTACCTTAAATGAAATCGCGCTTTGGTCGGCGCACTGTTGTCAGCGCGCTGTTGTCGGCGCGCTTTTGAAATCGCGGTTTTAGCGCCGCAGTGTTGTCGGCACGCTTATGACGTTCACGCTTTTGACGTGTCACGTATAAATCGTAAGGATACAAGCAACAATGTTACAGTCATGCAGTCACAAGTGGGTGATAGGAACGGTGAGAAGACTAATAGTAATAGTAATGCAGCCTTAGTGAATAGTTTGACAGTGTGGAGAGAATTAACAGAGGGATGGCGTTTGGGGAAAAACTGTCCTTGTGTCTAGTTGTTCTGGTGCGCAGTGCTCTATAGCGTCATTTTGGGGGCAGGAGTCGAAACAATTTGTGTCCAGGATGTGAAGGGTCCGTAGATATTTTCACAGGCCTCTTTTTGACTCGTGCAGTGTGCAGGTCCTCGAAGGAAGGCAGGTTGGTAACCTGTTGTGACTCGGCTAGAGCCTTTGGAGCTGTTATCAGACTCTGACAGCGAGGGGCCTTATGAGTCCTGCTTGGAAGAGGAGGAGGGCTCTGGACAGGGGTCTGACTCAGAGCAAGGCTCAGAGAGACTAGTTGGTCCCCAGGTAATGACTGAGCCTTGGATCAGTGGGGAGGAGACAAGAGAGGCTGAGCAAGAACCCTCCTGTGAGTCATTTCGGGATCCACGTAGGAGAAGAGCTGACGACGTAAGGCACAATTGAGGACTCATAGGAGGTGATTACACATAGCTGTTGTCCGTTAGAGTCTTCTCCTACGGATAAAAGGACTGATGGTGCCACGGCCTGGTTGCAGAAGTCAACGTCGTTCGTTTATGGAGAATTCAGTTCTGTTCCTGTTTGAGTTTGTGAGACACTTGGATAAGTGATTTTGCTTCCTGAAAACCTGGTGCTGTAAGAGTTTTGTTTCTGCATTCTGCTGCGTAACCCTTGTTGCCAGAGACTTTATCTATGTTTATTTTGGGCTTGCAGCCAGCATGAGCCGAGACTGATAAAGGCTTTCCTTTGGCAAGCTTTGTGTGACTTTAGTTTTGGAACAGGCTAAGTGGGGGCCAGAACAGTAACCATTTGTTGTCACTCAGCAATTCTGCTGAGAGTTTTTTTCGGGATGCAAAATTTAGTGTGGTGATTCAGCAGTTCTGCTGAGAGTTTTTTCGGGATACAAAATTCAGTATGCAGCTGGGGCTTGTGGGAGGAGGTTTGGAGATAAAAGGAGAGATGCTGCCACGCCCCAGTCGCTGGAATCAACGTTCCTTCGTGTGTTCCATGTTTGGTAAAAGATTGTTTGATTACTAATCGTGATTCATGCCTGTTACACTTGGACAAGTCCTTTGGTGTTTCATGTAAACCTGATCTGTGAAGACTGCGGAAGACTGCAGCGTTTGTAAGAGCTTTCGTTTGAATTCTTATCGGAGTTTTGTGCTTATGTTATTTTCTGGGCTCGAAGCCAGTTTGAACTGAAAACTGATGAAGACAGAAGTCCTTTTAAGTTTGTCTGCCTGCGTTTGTTAACGAGCCGTCAAAGGGGGGGGGGTATCAGAACACCATTGTTTGTTCTACAATTCTAATTACCCTCTGAAGTCTATGCCTGTCTCGTTGGGTTGAAGAACTAAACCAGACAATTATGGTAAAGACTGTCCATGCTTGGTTCAATCCAGGAGTTTTCATAATACCGTCCCCCAGGGGTGGGTTTCTCGCCCCGTTCCAACCGGTTCGGTTGGAACCGGGCCGGCGGCGTCCTCGTGCATGCGCACAGTGCACGCATGCGTACTAGCATCTGTGCGATGCTCCAGCTGCTCCTGGAGGATCGCGCAGGTGCTGTATGCGTCCTGCACATGCGTGGAAGCGCAGAACTCGTCAAAACCGGGTAAGAAACGTGGGCGGGCGGGTGGACCCTTCGCCGACCAACCGGTTTGCGGGGACCGCCGCGAACTGCCTGAAACCCACCCCTGCCGTCCCCAGCTCGCGTACACATTCGACTTAAAGACAGACGTTGGGAATGGAACTCGCTCTTCATCCAGGGACTACCTTTCCTCTCTCTTTGTCAATCTTCTGATTCTCCTGCTTGGCCTTGAAACGGCCTTGCTTTTTGGTCTTCGGAGTGACGGCAGGGCCGGTGAACGAGTCCATGGCACCATTCCATCAACTCCCACCCAATTAGAATAACAATGAAGCTCGCCACACTTCGGGGAGGAGATATTTGCACTCGCATTCCCACCCCCCCCACCCCCTTCCCAGACTGCAGCCGTCATTAAATAAGTGCCCACAGCTAATAGGCTTTCGAAACTCAAAAGCCTGATCTTTTCTAAGTCCAGCTGTCAATTGAACCGAGTGTTAAAAAGAGAGAGAGAGAGAGAGAGAGAGAAAAGAAAATGCCCGGTTCCATTTTAGGCCCATCTCTTTCTTCTCCTTAAGGAGGGGAGGGAAAAAAAAAATTAAGCCCTGGAAAGAAGAGGGGGAAGGAATCAGCCTTGGTGCAAATGAGTGTGCAATTAATGTGAAACAAAAGGAAATGAATCTATAGGGCTAATTATAGGGGGTATAAGCCTAAACGAGAGGAGCTGAAAAGAGGGAGCTGGACAGGGTGAAAAGAAGAAGGAGCGAAGCTGCAGCCTTGAGGGAAAGGAAGCAGAAGAGGCAGGGCGATTATTCGTGTATTTCTAAAAGCCACATAAAGAAACCAAGAAGGTGGGAGGTTTGGGGGGATCCCTTAAGAGAGAGATGTTCTTGGTTTAAAACAATTTGGTGTATTTCCTCTTTCGCCTTCTGCCTGCGTGAACAAAGAGATGGAAACGGAGAAGCAAGAAATGCACATTCTTCTTCTTCTTCTTCTTCTTCTTCTTCTTCTTCTTCTTCTTCTTCTTCTTCTTCTTCTTCTTCTTCTTCTTCTTCTTCTTCTTCTTCTTCTATTTCTTCTTCTTCTTCTTCTTTGCTTTTCTTTGGAGGAAAAAATAAGTCGCTTCCTGTCTTGCACAGCCTTGAGAAAAATTGGGAAGCTAAAGGGAAAAAAGCCTGTTTGATATTTGTATTTTTTTTGCTTTGTATCCCACCTTAAATAAGTCAAGGTGGCAAACATATCCAACACACCTCCCTTTCTCCTGATTTTCTTCACAACAACCTTGTCAGGTGGGCTGCACTCAGAGAGTATGACTAGAGCAAAGTCATGTGGTTGGCTTTCAGGAGTAAGGCAGGACTAGAACTCACCATCTCCTGGTGATTTGCCCAAAGTCGCCCAGCTGGCATTCATGCCTAAAGTGGGACTAGAACTCACGGTCTCCTACTGATTGATCTAAAGTCACCTAGTTGGCTTTCATGTATAAACTGGGACTAGAACTCCCAGTCTCTTGGTTATTGACCCAAAGTCACCCAGCTGGGTTTCATGCATAAGGGCGGGACTAGAATTCCAACTCTCCTGGTGATTGGCTCAATGTCACTTTTCGTGCCTACAGTGGGGCTAGAATTCACTGTCTCCTGGCGATTGGCCCAAAGTCACCCAGCTGGTTTTCTTGCTGAAGGCAGGTTTCAAACTCAAACTCACAGTCTCCTGGCTTCTAACCTGATGGCTTAACCACTAGTCCAGCATGATGACATCACCTAAGCAAGTTAGAACTAAGGAGAAATTTCCTAACAGTTAGAACAATTAATCAGTGGAACGACTTGCCTCCAGAAGTTGTGAATGCTCCAACACTGGAAGTTTTTAAGAAGATGTTGGATTACCATTTGTCTGAAGTGGTGTAGGGTTTCCTGCCTAAGCAGTGGGTTGGACTAGATTAGATTAGATTAGATTAGAAGGTTTATTTATATGCCGCCCTTTTCCCTGGGGGGACTCAGGGCGGCTCACAATCCAAAAGGAAAGGGGGGAAAACCGACTTTTTACATATAAGACAATACATAATTAAAACACAACATTCATACCATTCGGGCGGGTTACAATCTTAGCCCCAGGCCTGACGGGATAGCCAGATTCTGAGGGCTGTGCGGAAGGTCTGGAGGGTGGTGAGGGTACGAATCTCCACGGGGAGATCGTTCCATAGGGTCGGAGCTACCACCGAGAAGGCTCTCCTCCGCGTGGTTGCCAGTCGGCATTGACCAGCAGATGGAACTCGGAGGAGGCCTAATCGATGAGGTCTAATAGGTCGTGTGGAAGTAATTGGCAGTAGGCGGTCTCTCAAGTATCCAGATCCACTACCATGGAGGGCTAGAAGTCCTCCAAGGTCCTTTCAACTCTGTTATTCCATTCTATTCCATTCCATTCCATTCCATTCCATTCCATTCCATTCCATTCCATTCTATTCTATTCTATTCTATTCTATTCTACCTAGTTTGGGTAATGAAATGCCTGTAAGAAAACAACCAAGTTCAGAGAGGACCATGGACCCCACACTCCTCCTCCTAGCACTGATGATGTTACCCAGCTTGGTAATGAAACATCCACAAGAAAACAACTAAGCTCAGGGAGCACCAAGGACCCCTCAAAGAGTATTTATCTCCCCATGTTGTACTTTTGCGAAGAACAGAGATAATCTGAAAACCTGGAGAGGGGGAAGAGAGAAAAAAAAAGGAGAGAAAAGAGAAAGAGGGAAAGAAAAGTAATTCCACCCTACAAGCTGGCTCCTTTTGTTAAGGGACAGCTAGAAATATGGGAGGAAGGATTTATTTTGCTCAGCTGATAATTAACACACATTCTTTGCATTTTTTCTCCGGATCCACCACAAAGCTCAAGAGATAGAGTCAATGCCAGCGGGCTGTAATCTGCCTATACTTCAGGATTTCAATTAGTGCAACAAAGGTGTGTCTACTGCAGTCGAGAGACTCGATGCATTTCTGCGGGCAAATGTGGAATGTCATTCCCCGCCTCTAAAAGCGAAATGCTGCCGTGTTTCTCCCGCGATGGGGACACCCAGGTGGCAATTGTCATAGTGAATCACCTTTTGTTATAATGGGGGCCTTCCATATTGCCATTGTGCCCGACAAGCTGTGTTTCTATAGGTCCATGATTTCACAAGAGGAGTCCCCCACTCCTCTGCTCACAATAGCAGAAGGTGGGTTCCTACCAGTTCGCACCTATTCGGTAGAACCGGTTCGTCAAATCTACCGAACTGGTTAGAAGAGGTTCCACCAGTGGACCCGGAAAGCAGGCCGCACCTACAGAAGAGGGTGAAAACATTTTTTTAAACCCACCACTGGTCCTTGGATTTGATTATTCTACACTATCATGCTCCTATTTATAAAACTCAGTGCCTCTGTGAAAGGGAAGGATGACGACTGCGTTTGTGGTGCAATCAGAACATTGCGTGTGTTGAAGTTGTTTTGACGCAAACCAAAGATGCCTTTTAAAAAACAAGTTTACATCCTATTCTCATGCATGCACAGTGCTGTGTGTGAGGTAATTTAAGGTGGTTCTGACAAGTGTCGTCGGCATCTTCATATCCGGTCACATGGGCAGCAAGCCACTCCCATCCGGTCACATGAGCAGCAAGCCACTCCCATACAATACCATTGCATACCATACCATTGCATACCATACCATACCATACCATACCATACCAGTGTTGGAAAGGACCTTGGAGGTCTTTTAGTCCAACCCCCTGCCTAGGCAGGAATTTCTGGAGGCAAGCTATTCCACTGATTAATTGTTCTAACTGTCTAAGTTGCTTCTCTCCTTGATTAGTTTTCATCCATTGCTTCTTGTTCTACCCTCAGGAGCCTTGGAGAATAGTTTGACTCCCTCTTTGTGGCAACCCCTGAGAGATTGGAAGACTGCTATCATGTCTCCCCTAGTCCTTCTTTTCATTAAACTAGCCCTACCGAGTTCCTGCAACTGTTCTTCATATGTTTTAGCCTCCAGTCCCCTAATCGTTTTGTTGCTCTTCTCTGCACTCTTTCCAGAGTCTCCAGATCTTTTCTACATCGTGGCGACCAAAATTGAATGCAGGATTCCAAGTGTGGCCTTACCAAAGCATTATAAAGTGGTATTAAGACTTCACTTGATCTTGATTCTATCCTGTTTGTTCTGAATCCATTTGATTCAGATCTTCCTCCTCCTCTTCCTCCTTCTCCTCCTCTTCTTTCTCTTCCTCTTCCTCCTCCTTCTTTTCCCCTCCTCCCCCTCCCCCCAGGTTCTTACAAAGTCTCATTAAGGAGACAAAAGGAGGTTAGGTTTACAACATCTTGGAAATGAGACATATGTGTACTTTAGCCTCTGATTTATTGGTGAGTACATTAAGGTGGGGTTGCCTTGATGTGTTTGATCCTCGTTCTCACTTCTGCTCGATTTGAGTGGGAGGATGCTAGCCGTTTAGGAGATGGGAACAGAAAGCCCATCTGTTCCTGTTCTGCAATATTTTGCAAATGTCCTTTCTCCTTTCCCGGCTGAAAGTATAACTTTATTCTTCTCCTTGCTTGCTTGGTTGGAAGAATAGATGATCTGGAGTTCTATAAGATCAGGGGACTTCAGTCTAAGACAGAGGTTTCCAAATGTGGCGATTTTAGAACTTGTGGGCTTCATTTCCCAGAATTCCTCAGCCAGCGGGATTGGCTGAAGAATTCTGGGAGTTGAAGTCCACAAGTCTTAAAATTGCCACGTTTGAAGAACTGGTCTGAAGAAGAAAAAGGCAGAGAGATAGATCAAGATCTGGCCCACCCCAAGAACCATGACTTTCCTCCAAAAAAGTCAAAAGCATTGTTGGAAGAAATGTCCTTCTGGGTTCAGTTCCAAGTGGGGGGAAAAAAGACACTGGAATCATGGAGGCTGCTTGGAAAGATGGTTTTAATGGTGGACAGGATCACATGGCTTGAGCTCCTGAACAGAAAAGGGGGATCACGTGCTTCCAGATGTTGGGTGCAGAAGAAAAAAAGAGAGAGATACTGAAAGTTCCTGGCTTTATGCCCGCTCTGGCCTTTGATCTTGATCTTGTATTCTGATTGGCTGTCAGACTCCCATGGGGGGCATGCAGGGGCAACTCTGTAAGCTGTGAGTCCAAGTTTGGTTGAGCCTCGCTTCTTCCCAGGTGGCCTGTGGTGAGATGGCTAAACGGCTAATACTATCATGCCCTTAATCCCATCACCCTGGAGCTGAAGGGGAGAGATCTTTGTTATGTAGAATAGACTGGCCCGGGCCTTTTAATGGCCCATTGACAAAGGTGGGGGCTATTCAGAGTGAGTCTGTTTCCTGCCTTAAAACATGTTTCTCCATTTCTGATCCAGGGAAATGTAATAGCCCGCCTTTTCAATATTTCCCAGGATATTTCATTTTTTTTTTCTAGGAGAGGGGTGGGTGCTAACTTCCTACAGCATTCCTATGAATTCCAGGCAGAAACTCAATTTGTACATGGATTTGCAGCCTTTAAAGAGAAGATGATCAAAAATGGGACTCTTGAGCACTTTTTTTGGGGGGTGTGTGTGTTTCATATTCTTGTTCGCGTTCTGTAGCCAGGCTGACCTCAACTTATGACCTTATGAGTGTCTCTCTCAGAGCCCGATACAAAAGGCAGACCACCCACCCTGAAGAACAAATGGACAGCTCTTTTGTTAGATCTGAGCGCAGATCTGCCTCCAGCTTTGTTCGCCTCTGGGCCTGGAGAGCTCGTGAGACGGTTAGTGGAGAGAGGTCAAGACTTCATTTATGGGGTTTTCTTCTTGTGAACTTCCAAATCCTGAAGGGGAGAAGACAAAGGTCATTAGTTGATGAGGGACTCGCATGGACTGACCTCTGGTGCCTTCTCCATCACAATCTGACTTCCCTTAAAACATCCTCCCTGTATTTAAAAAAAAAAGCACTCTGAATGAACAGACACAGAAAGATAACAAGTGCTCCACAATATGTGCCAGGCATTGTTGTGGCCCACCAGTGGCCAGAGGAGCTGGTGGCAGACTCAGACAATGAGGAGGTTGGGGAGGAAGATGGGCCAGTCCTGAAGTCTGGAGAAGGCTCTGATGAGGGCTCTGTGTCAGAGGCAGAGAAGGAGCAAGCAAGGGACATCTGGGAGTTATCAGCTGCCTTCAGAGTCAGACATCAGTGAGGCAGAAGAACAGCTGGAGCCTGTTCCCAGTGTGCGCACGCGCAATACTTCCAGACGAAGGGAACAGCTAAAGAATAGGTATCAACTCGGTAAGAAGGCCACTGGTGGACGATGAATGGCCCCGCCCAGAGGAAATAAAAGAGGAGCGAAAGGGGAGTGGAGTTGGCAGGAGACCATTCGTTCGCTTCATTGGTTCGTGACTCTCCGAGACTCCTTGCCAAGTTCTGCAGAGATCGGCCTGGCAGCTCTCCAAGCCAGAGGAGGTCTGTGACTGTAAATCCTCCCTCGAAAGACTTTGCTGGATGTGAATGAGCAGAATTCACAGTCAATTAATAAAAGGGGTTTTTGTCGGGGTAAGGAGTTGGCTTCAGGCTCTTATAAATTAAAGGGGAGTGGAGTTTGCAGGAGACGATTAGTTTGCTTAATTAGGGTGAAGATTTGTTCGTGACTCTCAGAGACTCCTTGCCAAGTGTTTTCTTGCACAGAATTGCATTTGGAAGAGATCCGCCTAGCAGCTCTCCAAGCCTGATTTGATTTGATTTGGTTTATTTGCATTTCTATGCCGCCCTATTCCCGGAGGGACTCACGGCGGCTCACAAACCAAAATGGGGGGGGGGGGAGATACAAACAAGGGGAAAACAACGGACAACAACTACAAACAATTTAAAAACACTCAACAACCACGCAATTCGAGTGGGGGTGGGGAATCCGTCAGCCCCAGGCCAGTCGGAACAACCAGGTTTTAAGGGCTTTGCGGAAAGCCTGAAGGGTGGTGAGGGTCCGAATCTCCACAGGGAGCTCGTTCCAGAGGGCCGGAGCAGCCACAGAGAAGGCCCTCCTCCGAGTGGTCGACAGCCGGCATTGGCCAGTAGATGGAATTCGGAGGAGGCCTAATCTGTGGGATAAGGTCTGTGGTTGCAAATTCACTCTTGAAAGACTGTTTGTTGGAAGTTTGCTGGATGTGAATGGGAGGAATTCACATTAGCTTAATAAAAAGGTTTTTGTTTTTTTTTGTCGGGACAAAGAGTCTGCTTCGGGATTTTGTGAAGCCTCAGGAAGACTGTTTTGAGAAGAACAGAATTCCCTCACGCTGCAGTTGTGATTTCAAAGAGCAGAAAAAGGCCTCCAAGGGAGAGACGACAGACAGACAGCAACTTCAATGCTTATCTTCGGCTTTTGGCCGCTTGAAGAAATCGGCAGAGAGATGAATCACCTGAATGATTGAAAGTTCACGACTTGGTTAACTGACAGGAGACGCAGGGCTGAGTTATCAAAGACGAGCAAAATCTAAGGCAGGACTTCTGAAATGGCGCAGAGACCCCATGGAGTGAGTGCCAAGGGGTATCTTGATCTCTCGTCTTCTCAACCTTTACAATTCAGCAACTGGGTTCGTTGAACCTACTTTGCCGTGTTACTATACTGGTAGTCCTCGGCGTACAACCCCGAATGAGCCCAACCTTTCTGTCGTTAAGTGAAATGTTTGTTAAGTGAGTTTTGACCCATTTGATGAACTTATGAACTTTAAGCAAATCGTCGAAATGGTCAAGTTAGTAGGATAGGATAGAGAAAAGAGACTGTAGACTAGAATAGAACTTTATTGTCACTTTAAATGCACACCAAACAGCATACATTAAAATGAAATTTCATTGCATTTAGCTCTGAAAAGATAACTATGCACATATACCCCCCATCCCCACACATATATGACACACAGAAACATCACAGCCTAGTTCAAATGTGTGTATGTATGTATGTATGTATGTATGTGTGTGTTTGTGTATGTATGTATGTATGTATGTATGTATATATATATATATATATATATATATATATATATATATATATATATATATATATATATATATATATATATATATATATATATATATATATATATATATATATATATATGTTGTTGTATTTGTGCTGATAAATAAATAAAGGGAGACTAATATAGATCTATTTCAAGCTATTTAGCTCTCATCAGCTAGCCTAGTATGTAATATAGCCCAGGTTCAAATCCCTACTGGGATTTGAACCTGGGCTATATTACATACTAGGCAGACTTCTTAGCAATTATGCCACAGGCTCTTATCTGTTATCAGCGAAGCCAGGGTGAAAGGTATCTATTAGATTTCTTTTACAACCCCCGGTATGCCCAAATATGGGAGGAAGATCACTACTTCCATTCTCTGTCCTTCGGCTCGTCACAAGAGACCATCCAGGCAGAAACCCAATATTTTTACTGTTGCCTTTTTGTTACATTTTGTTGTATTTGTGCTGATAAATAAATATATATATATACATACACACACACACACACACACACACACATACATACATACACACACAGACACTGACACACACAGACACAGACACACACATATATGGCAGGGAAAAAAAGAATCTTGCGAGTTTACCAGATAGATGGCATAGGGAACCCTACTCCACTTCAGACAAATGGCTATCCAACATCTTCTTAAAAATGTCCAGTGTTGGGGCATTCACAACTTCTGGAGGCAACTTCTGTTCCACTGATTAATCGTTCTCACTGTCAGGAAATTTCTCCTCAGTTCTAAGTTGCTTCTCTCCTTGATTAGTTTCCACCCATTGCTTCTTGTCCTACCCTCAGGTGCCTTGGAGAATAGCTTGACTCCCTCTTCTTTGGGGAAGCCCCTGAGATATTGGAAGACTGCTATCATCTCTCCCCTAGCCCTTCTTTCTATTAAACTAAACATACCCAGTTCCTGCAACCATTCTTGATACGTTTTAGCCTCCAATCCCCTAATCCTCTTCTCTGCAATCTCTGATTCTACAACATCTTTTTTTATAGCGTGGTGACCAAAACCGGATGCAGTTCTCTAGGAGTGGCCTTACTAAGGCTTTACAGAGCGGTATTAGTACCTCACTTGTTCTTGATAGAACCCCTCTGTTAATGCAATTTAGGATTGCATTGTCATAATTTGAGGACTGCCTGTAGATGTTCCTCCTTTCTTGGTTGTTCTATAGTAGGGGAAGTGGTGGCTCAGCGGCTACGACGCTGAACTTGTCAATCAGAAAGGTTGACAGTCCAGTGGTTCAAATCCCTGTAATGGAGTGAGCTCCCATGACTTGTCCCAGCTTCTGCCAACCTAGCAGTTCGAAAGCCAGTAAAAAATGCAAGTAGAAAAATAGGAACCACCTTTGGTGGGAAGGTAACAGCGTTCCTTGTGCCTTCGGTGTTTAGTCATGCTGGCCACATGACCACGGAGATGTCTTCGGACAGCGCTGGCTCTTCGGCTTTGAAAAGGAGACGAACAGAGCCCCCTAGAGTCGGGAACGACTAGCACGTGTGTGCGAGGGGAACCTTGACCTTTACCTAGACCCGTGATCCCCGTGCCATGATGGTTTAACTGGACCACAGATGCCTGCCTATGTCGTTCTGTCTTTTGTGGGACAGAAAACCTGAGTTTTGGAAGGGGGCAGCTGGAGACCACGAAGCCTTGGAAAGAAAGGCTTGTGGGTATTTCGCCAAGCACAAAAGATTCTGCCCGGATCAAGTTTCTTCAGGCACAACTTCAGTTTTCGGCCACTTAAGCCGCGGAGAACATGTGTTCCAATATGGCCTGCACAGAATAGCAATCCGTCAGGTGGAAGGAGCAACAGATGGACTTCTCACTCGGACATCATCAGGAGGACGTGGGCAGCTTTGGTCCAGGACAGGAGAAGTGGAGGTGGAGACAAAAACCCGCCACGAACCTGGAAGGGCGCTGGCAGCCCAGGGATTGTGTCTTCCCCCCTTGTTTTCCAGACCGATATCTGAAATGTACAAAAAAGGAAAGAAAGAAAGAAGGGAAGAAAGCAGCTGTAGAGAACAGGCCGTCTGCTCCAGGGAGGTCAAGGGGCCAAGGAATAATTTGTTTAGCCCTCACAATGCCCTGCTTGAACAGACTCTCCGACAAGGAAGGCGGAAGCTGCTTTTGGGCTGAGGGATATTACACAAAGGGGGTGTGAGGGGGGGGGGGAGTTGAGAAGATGCGGAAGCTGGAGGGGAGGGGGGGGAGGATTCGTTAAATGGATTAGAAATGTACCCTGCCACAATCTGCTGTTTAATTGATGTGTGGGAGAGGGAACGAATGTGAAGTATTTTTCTAATTACATTAGGGATGGGTTTTAAGTTGAGCAATGACTTTCTTTCTTTCTTTCTTTCTTTCTTTCTTTCTTTCTTTCTTTCTTTCCCTCCCTTCCTTTTCTTTCTTTTCCTTTCCTCCCCTTCTCCTTTCCTTTCCTTTCCTTTCCTTTCCTTTCCTCTTCCTTCCTTCCTTTTCTTCTCCCTTCCTCCCTCTTTCCTGTCCTGTCTTTTCCTTCCTTTCCTTCTATCCTCCCTTCCTTTCCTTCTATCCTTCCTTCCTTCATTCTTTCCTTCCTTCTATCCATCCTTTTTTCTTTTCTTTCCTTTCCTTCCTTCCTTTCTTTTCCTTCCTTCCTTTTCTTCTCCCTCCCTCCCTCTTTCCTGTCCTGTCCTTTCCTTTCTTTCCTTCTATCATTCCTTCCTTCCTTCCTTTCCTTCTATCCTTCCTTCCTTCCATCCATCCTTTTTCCTTTCCTTTCCTTCCTTCCTTTCCTTCTATCATTCCTTCCTTTTCTTTTCCTTCCTTCCTTTCCTTCTATCCTTCCTTCCTTCCATCCATCCTTTTTCCTTTCCTTTCTTCTTTCTTTCTTTCTTTCTTTCCTTCCTTTTCTTTTCCTTCCTTCCTTTTCTTCTCCCTCCCTCCCTCTTTCCTATCCTGTCATTTCCTTCCTTTCCTTCTATCCTTCCTTCCTTCCATCCATCCTTTTTCCTTTCCTTCCTTCCTTCCTTCCTTCCTTCCTTCCTTCCTTCCTTCCTTCCTTCTTTCCTTCCTTTCTTTTCTTTTTTTTCCTTCCTTCCTTCCTTCCTTCCTTCCTTCCTTCCTTCCTTCCTTCCTTCCTTCCTTTTCTTCTCCCTTCCTCCCTCTTTCCTTCCCATCTTCCTCCCTCCCTCCTTCTCTCCCTTCCTTTCCCCACTTTTCTTGTAAAAACACTTTTATTTAACTTCTCCTTTAAAGCATTTATCAGATTTTTTCCCTTCAATTTCCCCCCTTTCTACATGTGGCATTTTTATATTCAAGTGTCCCTTCGTATTTCTGCTATCTTTTCTCCTGGACCAATTCCGATTCTGGAAGCATTTGTTTAAAAATGCAAAAATATTTTAAATGCTTCTAAATTGCACAGCTGGAAAAACAACTGTGGGTATCGGGCTTGGAAAGCATGGTAATGTTTGTCCTTTTTCTCTTTTGTAATCCCCCTTGAAAAGAGCTACTCCCCTCCACTCTTAGGAAGGGCAAAATTCCAGACGAAAGTGGAGCATGGTTTTTGATACTTCTCCTTGATATCAAACCGAGACAGCATGGAATCTGGGGCCTTTTGAAAAAGGCGAATCTTTTGCCCAAGAGGGATTAACGCCTGCAAACTGTTCTCCTCTTAAATATATACTTAGTAAGCACATTGCAGTGACTAGAGAGCGGAAACCTCAAGTTAATGTTTCTTCCTGGTGACTCCCTTTGACGAGTTGCTGAGGTTTTCCTGGCAATTTTATTTTTGTTCCCCCAGAAGTGATTTTCTTGTGCTTCCTTCCTACGGCTGAGAGAGAGAGAGAGATTGGCCTAAGGCCACCCGACAGGTTTCATGCCTAAGGTGGAACTAGAACTCACCATCTCCTGGTGATTGGCCCAAAGTCACCCAGCTGGCTTTCATGCCTAAAGAGGTACTAGAACTCACCATCTCCTGGTGATTGGTCCAAAGTCACCCAGCTGCTTTCATGCCTAAAGAGGTACTAGAACTCACTGTCTCCTGGTGATTGGCCCAAAGTCACCCAGCTGGCTTTCATAGCAGTAGCAATAGCAGTTAGACTTATATACCGCTTCATAGGGCTTTCAGCCCTCTCTAAGCGGTTTACAGAGTCAGCATATTGCCCCCAACAACAATCCGGGTCCTCATTTCACCCACCTCGGAAGGATGGAAGGCTGAGTCAACCCTGAGCCAGTGAGATTTGAACAGCCGAACTGCAGAACTGCAGTCAGCTGAAGTAGCCTGCAGTGCTGCATTTAACCACTGCGCCACCTTGGCTCCTTTCATGCCTAAAGAGGTACTAGAACTCACCATCTCCTGGTGATTGGCCCAAAGTCACCCAGCTGGGTTTCATGCCTAAAGAGGTACTAGAACTCACCATCTCCTGGTGATTGGCCCAAAGTCATCCAGCTGGGTTTCATGCCTAAAGAGGTACTAGAACTCACCATCTCCTGGTGATTGGCCCAAAGTCACCCAGCTGGGTTTCATGCCTAAAGAGGTACTAGAACTCACCATCTCCTGGTGATTGGCCCAAAGTCACCCAGCTGGGTTTCGTGCCTAAAGAGGTACTAGAACTCACCATCTCCTGGTGATTGGCCCAAAGTCACCCAGCTGGGTTTCGTGCCTAAAGAGGTACTAGAACTCACCATCTCCTGGTGATTGGCCCAAAGTCATCCAGCTGGTTTTCATGCCTAAAGAGGTACTAGAACTCACTATCTCCTGGTGATTGGCCCAAAGTCATCCAGCTGGTTTTCATGCCTAAGGTGGAACTAGAACTCACTGTCTCCTGGTGATTGGCCCAAAGTCACCCAGCCTAAGTTGGGACTAGAACTCACCATCTCCTGGTGATTAGTCCAAAGTCACCCAGCTGCTTTCATGCCTAAGGTGGGAACAGAATCCATGTATCCAGATGATTGGGCCAAAATTACTTAGCCGGTTTTCATACTTAGGTTAGATCTAGAAATCATGGTCTCTCAGTTTCTAGGCTAATGTCTTCACCACTACAGGTGGTCCTCATTTAACAACCCCCTTTTCAGCGACTGTTTAAACTTAAAATCATGATGAATGAGTGGTACTTATGACCAGTCCTCTTACTTACGTCAGTTTACGTGATTACCATTTTTTGGCCAGCTTTGTACAAGCACAGTCAGCAGGGGAGCTGGTAGGAGGTAGCAGATGGCAACCTTGTGACATTCTCACTTAATGACCTGCAGTGTTTCACTCAGTGACAATAACCAGAAATCGGAGTAAAATAAAAAAATAAAAGGTAACAAAGATGGCAAAACCGGATTAAAATAGAAGAATGAAATAGAGGGGCTTCATTCACCCTCACTAAAAACCTGGCAGAGACCCAATCTAGACTTCATGCCAGAGAGCAGGCACTGCTACAGGGAAGACACACTTCCAGGGTTCTGGTAGATAACATTGTAGAAGGCATTCTTGACATACGGCAGTAATGGAGCCTGTCCATTATGGCCTTATGTCACGACAGTTGTACAAACGAGTTGGTTTTGTGACTGACTTTATTGTTGGAGAGATACTGGCTGAGCCAGGGGTGGGTGGGTGGAGAGGAGTCAAGCAGGGAATTAGTCTGGAATCGTTACATGGCTGTAAGAGAGCAAGGCTCAACTCTTCCCCCTTGAATGTCATTAAGCTAGATATGATAAGGTAAGATAAGATAAATTAAGGTATGGTAGGGAAGGGTAGATAATAAGATAAGAGATAAGAAAAGGAAAGAGAAGAGAAGATAAAAATAAGATGAAGGTAAGGTATGGTAGGGTAGATAAGATATAAGATATAAGATTATAAGATTATAAGATATAAGATGTAAGATGTAATATGTAAGATATAAGATATAAGATATAAGATATAAGATATAAGATATAAGGTATAAGGTATAAGGTATAAGGTATAAGGTATAAGGTATAAGGTATAAGATATAAGATATAAGATATAGGTATAGGTATAGATAATATATATAGGTATAGGTATAGATATAGATCTAGATGTATGAGATATGAGAAAAGAGATAAGAGACGAGACAAAAGATAAGATGATAAGATAAATTAAGGTATGATATGGTATGGTAGATAAGAAGATAAGAGATAAGAGAAGAGAAGGGAAGAGAAGATAAAGATAGGATGAAGATAAGGTAAGGTAGGGTAGGGTATATAAGATATAAGATATAAGATATAAGATATAAGATATAAGATATAAGATATAAGATATAAGATATAAGATATAAGATATAAGATATAAGATATAAGATATAAGATATAAGATATAAGATATAAGATATAAGATATAAGATATAAGATATAAGATATATAGATATATAGATATAGATTAGATATAGGTATAGTTATAGTTATAGGCATAGATATATAGATATAGTTATGAGATATGAAATATGAGATATGAGATATGAGTTATGAGATGAGATATGAGATGAGAGATGAGAGATGAGAGATGAGAGATGAGAGATGAGAGATGAGAGATGAGAGATGAGAGATGAGAGATGAGAGATGAGAGATGAGAGATGAGAGAAGAGAGAAGAGAGATGAGATAAGATATAAGCTACAAAGATAAGATAAGATAAATTAAGGTGTGGTATGATAGGGTAGATAAGAAGGTAAGAGATGAGATAAGATAAGATAAGGTATGGTATGGTAGATAAGATATAAGATAGACATATGAGATATGCGATAAAGATATAAAGATAAGATAAGATAAAGGTAAATTAAAGTAGGGTAGGGTATTGTAGGATAAGACAAGACAAGGCAAGACAAGACATATAATACATAAGATTATAAGATATAAGATAAGACAAGGCAAGACAGGATAAGAGAAGAGAGGAAGAAAAAGAAAATATAACATAAATTCAGAATTGCCGAAGCTTCTCGGATGAGAAGTGAAATGTTTGCAAGGGGAAAAAACCCCCAAGAAAATCCACTTGCCTTTTGTCAAAACCACCTTTGGGATGAAAGAAAAGCACCTTAGCATGCCGAAACCCTAGAAAGGGTGTGGAGAGGAGCAACAAAGATAACAGGAACAAGGGCTGGACTAGAAGACCCCCCCCAAGGTCCCTTCCAAACCTATGATTCTATGTTCCTTGTAGAGATAGCATCCAACCCCTTGGCGGTCACCCATAAGCCAACGTGCACTGGTGTAGCTTGCGCGGGGACATCCTGAGTCACATGGGCACACCATGGCGCCGCCGTCACTACTCACGCTTTGAGTTGAGCAAATATCTTCACGGTTGAAACTCTTACTCAACGCGGCTCGATGGTGCCAAACAGATGGCCCTTGCTTCTACAGCAGAAGCAAAAAAAAAATAAAATAAAAAAATAATAATCCTACATGGTAAATTTCTAAGCCCTCGTGGCGTGATTTCAACTCGCAGTGGGAGGCCGATGCGAGGCCTCTGGGATGCAGACGTTCAGCAACAGATTAACGAGGGAAGTGAAAATGGCTGCCAACGAGCCATGGGGTTACAGCGCTACCTTCTCATGCCAAAACAGAAGCACGGAAATGGAATGCAGTTGTCGTGACACCAGCCAACCGACACAAATCTGCTCCGTTTGCGTAATATATTAAAATTTCTGAACTTTGGATGTGTTTTTTTTTTAAAAAAAATAATAATAATCAGGAAATACAACTAACCCAACTTCACATCGACTGTCGGCACAAACGTGTTCTCCGCAGAGCTTCTGTTACATAGGGTGATGAAAGAGAGGGGGGAAAACAGCGAATGCTGCGGAAAGAACGCAATGTCGTGGTCTGGATAACTGACTGATGGGGGGAAAAAGTAGTTTAAGTGTTAAGTTTAAGTTTAGGTTTCAGGTTTAGGTTTCATTTTATTTATATGCCGCCCTATTCCCTGCGGGACTCAGAGTCGGCCTCTTTGCCCCCTCACAGAGTTGGCCTCTTTGCCCCCAACAATCAGGGTCCTATTTTTACCGACCTCGGAAGGATGGAAGGCTGAGTCAATCTTGTATTCGTCGGGATAAAGACTCTTGGCGGTCTGCAGAAATTAGCCTGCAATACTGCATTCTAACCAGTGCACCGCCAAGGTCCCTTCCAACTTTTTTATTCTATGGTAGCCCATAACGTTGTCAGGTAATGAGGATTTAATAGCTGCCAGCTGATGTAAGGTTGTAAACTGTAATCTGTAAGCTGACGCAATGAGGATGATTTAGCAATACAGGCGTAGCCTCTTTAAGACTCTTGTGGGGTCCACACAAGTCATTTACCCTTTTAAGAGGTGTCTATATATCGGTGGTCACTAGAGGATGTTTCCTTCTCTCTCTCTTGTGGTGTATATCATTTCTCTCCTTGTGTCCATAACTGAATGATAAGGGATTTATCTACCATGTGAATGCCTGTATATATGTATAAAATAAACCACTATTAATTGTCTAGAGGCTCTGTGTGCTGTATGCTTTGTTTTGCTCCTGGGTTTATCTCATAATAATAGTCACGGTGCAAAAACTCTGACAAACCTGGCATTGCCCGGGTATTTATTTATAGGGGGTAAATGTCCGGACCAAACGTAATTTCTAACGTTCGATTTTCCCCCTTAACAGAGGGAGCCCCCTTGTGGAGTACTGCGAAACTTTTACCATGGCAACTGTGCTGTACAGTAGAAGCCATTTTATAGCAGTACAGTAGAAGCCATTTGAAGGCACAACAGGCTGTATCTTAACAGAACACACACACCCCGAGGGGTTTTAGGGGTGTCTTACCCCCACAGTATTTGTTTCCAGAGAGTAAGTCATCTGTGTGTACCATGTTTGGTTGGCTCAAGGCAATCCAGAGTTATGCTGGAACACACACACACACACACACACACACAGAGAGAGAGAGAGAGATAGATTATGTAACTAATTAAAATGTTAACAAAATTAAACTGCGGCTTGCATTAAGACGCTCCCTACATTCAAGATCACTTTAAAGGATCCTCTGAAGGTGGTAGAGATTCTCCAGCGGGGTTTAATACAATACAATTGCAAAGTTGGAAGGGACCTTGGAGGTCTTCTAGTCCAACCCCCTGCCTAGGTAGGAAACCCTATACCATTTCAGACAAATGACTATCCAACATCTTCTTAAAGACTTCCAGTATTGGGGCATTCAGAATTTCTAGAGGCAAGTTGTTCCATTGATTAATTGTTCTAACTGTCAGGAAATTTCTCCTAAGTTGCTTCTCTCCTTGATTAGTTTCCACCCATTGCTTCTTGTTCTGCCCTCAGGTGCCTTGGAGAATAGTTTGACTCCCTCTTCTTTGTGGCAGCCCCTGAGATATTGGAAGACTGCTATCATGTCTCCCCTGGTCTTTCTTTCTATTAAACTAGACATACTCAGTTCCTGCAACTGTTCTTCATATGCTTTAGCCTCCAGTCCCCTAATCCTCTTTGTTGCTCTTCTCTGCACTCTTTCTAGAATCCCCACATCTTTTCTACATCGTGGCGACCAAAACTAAATGCAATATTCCAAGTGTGGCCTTCCCAAGGCCTTATAAAGTGGTATTAAGACTTCACGTGATCTTGATTCTCTCCCTCTGTTTATGCAGCCTAGAACTGTGTTGGCTTTTTTGGCAGCTGCTGCACACGGCTGGCTCCTATTTAAATGGTTGTCCACTAGGACCCTCTCACAGTTACTACTGTTGAGCAAGGTACCACCTATACTGTACCTGTGCATTTTGCTTTTGTTGCCTAAATGTAGAGCCTTACTCTATTTAAGATGTTTCTTAAACATCTCCAAGTGGACTTTATGCGGAAAAACTTCACTGTCAATCCCCATCTCCCCCTCCTCTTTTAGAATTATTCATGGCCGTCCCGTTTCTGCAGCAGGCAGGCAAAAAGATTATCTGCCTCTTTGGATAAAGGCTGAAGTAAGCCAGAAGTTTGGAAGGTCCCACAAGGAACCCCCACTTTTTCCCCGCCTGTCTCTCCAGGCCATATGGCTTGCTGCCAATTAGTTGAGCCACTCTGGGAAACAGGTTACTCTTTTAATTAGATCAGCTTAGGGATGGGGGCAGCCCCGATGCTGAAGACGGAGGCTTGTGTTCATATTCATAGCAGACACAAGGAGCTTAAACTGCATTCCTTGGGGGGAAACCGCATCCGTCTTCTGATTCACATAGGAGAGGCTTGGGCAGGGGATGATGGGAGTCACGTTAGCCAGGGACTAATTAGAAACGATATGGCAGGCTCTTTGCAAGCCTCTACAAGCCTTTTCTATGAATCTCCCTCCCCAGAAAGAGGTCCTTGAATTTGGCTTCAGTGGAAGCGATGCCATAAGAAATGCTGTGCAAGCAGTGGTGGGTTTCAAAACTTTTTAGAACCTCTCCTGTAGGTGTGGCCTGCTTTGTGGGAGTGGCTTGCTGGCTATGTGACCGGGTGGGAGTGGCTTGCCAGCCATGTGACTGGGTGGGTGTGGCCAACTTGTAAAATATGGTGAAACTCACTTAACAACGCTCTTGCTTAGCCACCAAAATGTTGGCTCAGAAACTCTGGCATTTGAAGCACACAAGTCTTAAAGCTGTCAAGTTACAAGACCCTTGCACCCCTAACCCTTTAGGAAAAAAAAACCAGGGGTGTTCAAACTTGGCAGCTTTAAGACTTGTGGACTTCAACTCCCAGAATTCCTCCTCCAGTCATGTTGGCTCAGGAGCTCTGGCATTGAAGCACGCAAGTCTTAAAGCTGTCAAGTTCAAGACCCTTGCACCCCTAACCCTTTAAAAGAAAAAAACTCCAGGGATGTTCAAACTTGACAGCTTTAAGACTTGTGGACTTCAACTCCCAGAATTCCTCCTCTCGCTCTTCATCTTGATGATGTGCGGACGGGCAGGGGGAGAGGGAGCTGGAACCGGTTCTAAACGGCACTGTAGATTTGTGGAACCTCTTCTATAGAAGAGCTTAGAACTGGCAGGAACCCACCCCTGTGTGCAAGTCAACTTTTTAGAAGTTTTCGCTTGTTCCAATTCCTGACAAATTGAAACCCAAACAAAAACTTAAAACTTTGTTGAAACAGGAGCCCACCAATGTGAAAATCATGCAAAGGTAAAGATTCCCCTTGCACATATGTGCTAGTCGTTCCCAACTCTAGAGGGCGGTGCTCATCTCTGTTTCAAAGCCGAAGAGCCAGCGCTGTCCAAAGACGTCTCCGTGGTCCTGTGGCCGGCATGACTCAATGCCGAAGGTGCACGGAACGCTGTTTCCTTCCCACCAAAGGTGGTTCCTATTTTTCTACTTGCATTTCTACGTGCTTTCGAACTGCTAGGTTGGCAGAAGCTGGGACAAGGAACGGGAGCTCACTCCGTTACGCGGCGCTAGGGATTCAAACTGCCGAACTGCTGATCTTTCTGATCGACAACCTCAGTGTCTTAGCCACTGAGCCACTGCAGCCCTTGAAAATCATGTAGCTCTCATTAAATATCTAAGGAGATCCTCAGTCATCCCAGCCCTGGCTGTCCCAAAGGTGCTTTGTCAAGAGGCAACTTGACTTCCTTATTTTTCCTTTGAAAACGTTTCTCTTCTCATCCAAGAAGCTTCTTCAGCTTCCGTTCCCCACCAGCCAGTCAGAGCTGAAGAAGCTTCTTGGATGAGAAGAGAAACGTCTTCAAAGAAAAAGAAAAAAACAGAAAGTCCAGTTACCTCTTGAAAAAAAGGATCTTTGGGACACCGCTAGTTAAAGCGAGCCAACGGCAGAGCAAAGCTGCTTTGCTGGCTGAGGAACTCTGGGAGTTGAAGTCCACAGGTCTTAAAGTTGCCAAGGTTGGAGACCACTGCTCTAGTCCAATCCCTGCTGAAGGCAACATTCCTTATATCACCCAGGGAAATCTGTCCAATCTTTGCTTGAGAGACCGCCTGCTGCCAATTACCTCCACCAGACCGATTAGATCCCACAGACTAGGCCTCCTCCGAATTCCATCCGCCGGCCAGTGTCGACTGGCGACTACCCGGAGGAGAGCCTTCTCTGTGGCTGCTCCGACCCTCTGGAACGAACTCCCCGTGGAGATTCGAACCCTCCAGGCCTTCTGCAAAGCCCTTAAAACCTGGCTGTTCCCACAGGCCTGGGGCTAAGAACCGTTGCCCCTATCTCGAATGGTATGGTTGTTGCGTGTTTTTAAATCATGTATTGTTTTGTGTTGTTGTTAATTTGTCTGTATCCCCCCTTCCCTGGTTTGAGTTGTGAGCCGCCCTGAGTCCGCCTTCGGGGGAAAAGGGCGGCATATAAATGAAATAAACATTCAAACATTCAACATTCATGCTTGAAAAATCTCCTTTGTTGCTCTTGACTTTCAAGAACATGGTTGCTTATGACCAAGCCAATGAATAAAACTGGCCTGATGATATCATTCCCACTTAAATAAGCCGATGAATCATCTCCCCGCCATGTTCAGGCGGTGCTTCAGATGTGATCTTAAAAACCACTTTGCATGTAGGACATTGGTCTGCTAACCTTAAAGCGGTTGTGTTTTTTTCCTTTAGTGACGTTCTCTATCTTAAAAGGTTTGGAAAAACTGCATTGAAGCAATGCTGGTTTTGAGCTTGTGTCGTGCCTCCAAATTCAAAGGAGCAGAAATTAATGTTTTTAAAAGGTCACAACAAACGATGAAAGGGCTGTAAGGGACTTGTGTTAGATGCTCTTAAACACAATGAACTGGACATGTTCGGTGCTCTTAAATCTTGTTCGATGCTTTTTTTTTCTTTTTCAAGTGTTTTTTTTAAAAACTGATATATCAAATCAATCGTGACCTGTCAAAACCGTGGTCCACAAAAGCGCGCTCGACGAAAGCGCGCATTTGACGTCATCACAGCGCGACGAAAAAAATTAAAAATTGAAATAAAAATAAAATTAAAGCAAGCCGATTCACATAAAGGTAAGGGTTAGGTTTAGGGTTAGGGTTAGGTTTAGAGCATTAGGGTTACGTTTAGCGTTAGGTTAAGGGTTAGGTTTAGGGTTAGATTTAGGGTTAGGTGAAGGGTTAGGTTTAGGGTTAGGTTTAGGGTTAGGTTTAGGGTTAGGTTTGGGGGGGTTAGGGTAAGGTTTTCGCTTTATTTTTACATTTATCGATCACAGCGCGATGTTTTCGTCGCGCTATGATGACGTCACGTACGCGCTTTCGTCGAGCGCGCTTTTGTCTACCGCGGTTTTGTGGTGGAACCCAAATCAATGTGTGAACAGTGTCCTAAATAAATAAAACAAATCACAAATCAACAAGTCACAAATAAAACTAATGAAGTGAATCACAATATTACATTCAGTCAACTTATATATGTCTAATCATGATACACATTTATATTAGGTTGCAATCTGTCATCATTCAATTATTCCATGGTTCCTGCTTTTATTACTCTTATTTTATTATACAAAAGTGTATACTAATGTTCCCCCTTCTCTTATTTCTGTTTCCTCATTCTAGCTTTTAATCATGTCACCCTTTATTAAAATGCTTTTCCTTTCTATCCTAGCTAGCTTCTAATCAGGTCATCTGCCTAAAAGAAAAAGAAAAGAAAAGAGAGAGAGAAGCAAAAGCAAATCAGAACAACAACAACAACAACAACAACAACAACAACAACAGAGAAATCGTCTATCCATCGTCTATCCATCGTCTCTTGCCTACTTCAATACTTTGCTGTTGTGGCCCAGCAAGTGCCGTTGGAGCTGCCACCAGACTCCGACAGCGAGGGGCCCTATGAGTCGGCTCTGGAGGATGCAGGGCGCAGAGAGGCTGGTTGGCCACCAGGAGGCACCTGAGCCTTGGACCAGTGGGGAGGACACAAGGGAGAGGGAGCCGGAGGCCAGTAGTGAGTTGTTCCTGGATGCACGCCATCGAAGAGCTACTAGGCGTCAGGAACAATTATGCAATTACAGGAGGTGATTGTACTCAGCTGGTGGTCATTAGGCTCCTCTCCAGACTATAAAAAGCTACTGGTGCACACGCCCCTCTTTGCAGAAGTCAACGCAGGATTGAATGTCGGAGGACATTACTGGGAGCTTGGCAGGCTGGATTGCTGCCAAGCCTTATCTGTGTTTATTGCTGCCTGAGTTTGTCTGAGTTGCTGCCAAGGTCCTTATCTGTTTGTTCTGCTTGGCTTTCAGCCACCGAGGTTTTGGTGTCTTGCTATTAAAGTACATTCCAGTTAAGCTTGTCTCGGCATTTGTTACTGAACGGAGGAGGGGGTCAGAACAGGTTGCTATGCTTTTTTTGAGTTGCCTCCCAGAATTTTTCTCTTGAATCTTTGCTTGTTAGGTTATATAAGATCAACAATAAAACAGTAGACCAAATATGAGCCAGTGGCCAAGCATCTGAATTTGGATCACATGACCACGGGGATGCTAAATGGTCATAAGTGTGAAAAATGGTCATAAGTCATGTTTTTCCAGTGCTTTTAACTTTGAATGGTCCCTAAATGAATGGTTATTAGTAGAGGACTGCCTTTATTCCAAATTCTGTAGCACCCAAGGCCCCTCTTTGAGGCAAAAGGATGGTCTATAAACATGAAATAGCAATAGCGCCAGAGGTGGGTTCCTACCAGTTCGCACCTATTCGGTAGAACCGGTTCATCAAATCTACCGAACCGGTTAGAAGAGGTTCCATCAGTGGACCCGGAAAGCAGGCCACACCTACAGAAGAGCTTCCAAAATTTTTTGAAACCCACCACTGGTCCTTGAATATGATTATTCTGCACTATCATGCTCCTATTTATAAAACTCAGTGCCTCTGTGAAAGGCAAGGATGACTACTGCGTTTGTGGTGCAATCAGAACATTGCATGTGTTGAAGTTGTTTTAACGCAAACCAAAGATGCCTTTTAAAAAACAAGTTTACATCATATTCTTATGCAGGCCAGTGCTGCGTGTGAGGTAATTTAAGGTGGTTCTGACAAGTGTCGTCGGCATCTTCGTATCCGGTCACATGGGTGGCAAGCCACTCCCATCCGGTCACATGGGTGGCAAGCCACTCCCACAAATGAGGCCACACCCACAGAGTAGGTTCGAACAATTTTTGAAACCCACCACTGAATAACGTTTACAGTCCTCTCCTCTCTAAGCAGTTTACAGAGTCTGCATATGGGCTCCAAGAATTGGAGTCTTCATTTTACTGATCTTGGAAGGATGGAAGGCTTCACAGCTTGGAATTGGATTTTTTTTTTGAAAAGTTTTTTTTTTTAATTTTTATTTTTCCATAATCACTCTTACATCATTAATCTTACAGTGCGTCATCTGGGTATAATCTTAGCATCGTCCTGTTTAACAGTTACATCATTTTTAATCTATTTTTCCTCTTACCTTTACCTTTACATTTCAATTGCCTTTTCATTCAACTCCTCCCCTATAAATCTACCTTCTTTTCCAAATTAATCCATTTTTCTCTTTCTTTTTGTCTATATTCTTTTCTAGCCATTGATAAAGATAAGTAATACTATGATTCCTCCTTCTCCTTGGTTGCCAACATTAATCTGTTCATTTCTGAGCAGTCTAATATTTTTTTTATTACCTCTCCGAGGGAATTTTTCCCCCCATTTTCCAATTTTGTGCCAATACAATCCTAGCTGCAGTTATTACATGAATAATTAAACATACATTTTCTTTATGATATTTCTCTGGTAAAATAACCAACAAAAAACAAGTCCCAGCTTAAAATAATATGCTGCTGTATCATCCTTTCCAACCACATGCAAATTTTTGCCCATTATTTTTTTGGCCTCTGCACCTGTCCACACCTGTCAACCACATATGATAACATGATCCCGGCGTCTGGTGACACTTCCAATGGTTGATTTATCTTTGAACATTTTTGCCAATCTTTCCGGTGGCATATGCCATCTATAAAACATTTTATACAAATTCTCTTTATATGCTGTTGCCATTGTTAATCAATGGAACCAAGATCACGTGAAGTGTTAATACCACTTTATAATGCCTTGGTAAGGCCACACTTGGAATACTGCATTCAGTTTTGGTCACCACGAAGTAGAAAAGATGTGGAGACTCTGGAAAGAGTGCAGAGAAGAGCATCGAAGAGGATTAGGGGACTGGAGGCTAAAACATATGAAGAACGGTTGCAGGAACTGGGCATGTCTAGTTTAATGAAAAGAAGGACTAGGGAAGTCTTCCAATATCTCAGGGGTTGCCACAAAGAAGAGAGAGTCAAGCTATTCTCCAAGGCACCTGAGGGTAGAACAAGAAGCAATGGGTGGAAACTAATCAAGGAGAGAAGCAACTTAGAACTGAGGATAAATTTCCTGACAGTTAGAACAATAGCAATAGCAATAGCAGTTAGACTTATATACCGCTTCATAGGGCTTTCAGCCCTCTCTAAGCGGTTTACAGAGTCAGCATATTGCCCCCAACAACAATCCGGGTCCTCATTTTACCCACCTCGGAAGGATGGAAGGCTGAGTCAACCCTGAGCCGGTGAGATTTGAACAGCCGAACTGCAGAACTGCAATCAGCTGAAGTAGCCTGCAGTGCTGCATTTAACCACTGCGCCACCTCGGCTCATTAATCGGTGGAACAGAAATTGCCTCCAGAAGTTGTGAATGCCCCAACTTTGGAAGTCTTTAAGAAGATGTTGGATAGCCATTTGTCTGGAACGCTATAGGGTTTCCTGCCTAGGCAGGGGGTTGGACTAGAAGACCTCCAAGGTCCCTTCCAACTCTGCTATTGTATTGTATTGTATTAATTTATAATTCCTTTCCTTGGAGTAGGATTTTAAATACAGGGAAAACAACTTGGCACCTGGAAAGGTTTGCCTTGTGGCGTTGACTTAAACTATCTCGCAAATGACCAAATATAGCCACAGTGAACTAAATCTGTAGAAGCTTGAGCAATTTATTAGCAATTTTCCTTTTCTGCAGAACAGGGAGATGGAGGGAGATGACATTAGCAGTTCCAGGATCTGTAGCAATTTCAGGACTGGGAACTGATGAGATGATGGATTTTCTTTTTGTTTCTTTGCTGTCTTGCGTTGCTTTTCTGGAAGAGAACCTTGATTAGTTCATGCTGTTCCCTGCATATTCTGAGCAAGTGATTGTTCATTAAACTTTTAGAGGTAGTGTGTTGAGTAAATCCAATCCTAGCATTAGCAATAGCGCTTAGACTTATATACCGCTTCATAGTGCTTTTATAGCCCTCTCTAAGACGTTTATAGAGTCAGCCTATTGCCCTCAACCAGTGGTGGGTTTCGAAAATTGTTCGAACCTATTCTGTGGGTGTGGCCTCCTTTGTGGGAGTGGCTTGCCACCCATGTGACCGGATGGGAGTGGCTTGCTGTCCATGTGACCGGATATGAAGATGCCGACGACACTTGTCAGAACCACCTTAAATTACCTCACACACAGCACTGGCATGCATAAGAATAGGATGTAAACTTGTTTTTTAAAAGGCATCTTTGGTTTGCGTTAAAACAACTTCAACACCCGCAATGTTCTGATTGCACCACAAATGCAGTAGTCATCCTTACCTTTCACAGAGGCACTGGGTTTTATAAATACGAGCATGATAGTGTAGAATAATCACATCCAAGGACGAGTGGTGGGTTTCAAAATTTTTTGGAACCTCTTCTGTAGGTGTGGCCTGCTTTCCGGGTCCACTGGTGGAACCTCTTCTAACCGGTTTGGTAGATTTGACGAACCGGTTCTACCGAATAGGTGCGAACTGGTAGGAACCCACCTCTGCCCTCAACAATCTGGGTCCTCATTTTACCCACCTCGGAAGGATGGAAGGCTGAGTCAACCTTGAGCCTGGTGAGATTCAAACTCTTGGCAGTTGCAGAATTAGCCTGCAGTATTGCATTCTATGAGCCTCAGTGGCGCAGTGGTTAGAGTGCAGTACTGCAGGCCACTTCTGCTGACTACCATGGCATTTGAAATTTGGCAGTTCAAATCCCCAAAGGCTCAAAGTTGACTCAACCTTCCATCCTTCTGAGGTGGGTAAAATAAGAACCCAGATTGTTGGGGACAAGGTGCTGACTCTGTAAACAGCTTAGAGAGGGCTATAAAGCGGTATATAAGTCTAAGTGCCATTGCTATTCTAACCACTACACCACCTGTTGGTAATAGAACATCGGTAAATAGAACATAGATAAAATTAGGTAATAGAACATAGAATAATAGTGTTGGAAGGTATATTGTTGGCCTTTTAGTCTTCCAGCAAGAAACCCTATACAATTTCAGACAAATGGCTCTCCAATCTCTTCTTAAAAACCTCCAATGTTGGAGGCAAATCATTCCACTGATTAATTGTTCTCACTATCAAGACATTTATCCTCAGTTCTAAGTTGCTTCTCTCCTTGATTAGTTTCCACCCATTGCTTCTTGTTCTACCCTCAGGTACCTTGGAGAATAGCTTGACTCTCTCTTCCTTGTGGCAACCCCTGAGATATTAGAAGACTGCTATCATGTCTCCCCTAGTCCTTCTTTCTATTAAACTAGACCTACCCAGTTCCTGCAACCGTTCTTCATATGTTTTAGTCTCCAGTCCCTTAATCATCTTTGTTGCTCTTCTCTGCACTCTTTCTAGAGTCTCAATATCTTTTTTAGATTGCAGCGACCAAAACTGAATGCAGCATTCCAAGTGTGGCCTTACCAAGGCATCATAAAGTGGTATTAACCCTTCACGTGATCTTGATTCTGTCCCTCTGTTAATTCAGCCTAGAACTGTGTTGGCTTTTTTGGCAGCTGCTGCACACGGCTGGCTCCTATTTAAATGGTTGTCCACTAGGACTCCAAGATCCCTTTCACAGTTACTATTGTTGAGCAAGGTACCACCTATACTGTACCTGTGCATTTCGTTTTTGTTGCCTAAATGTAGAACCTTCCTCTTTTCACCATTGAATTTCATTTCATTAGATAGTGCCCAATGTTCAAGTTTGTCAAGATCCTTCTGTATCTTGAGCCTGTCTTCTGAAGTGTTGGCTATTCCTGCCAGCTTGGTGTCATCTGCAAATTTGATGAGTTCCCCATTTATTCCCTCATCCAAATCATTGATGAAGATGTTGAAGAGTACTGGGCCCATGTGATCTTGATTTTGTCCCTCTGTTAATTCAGCCTAGGACTGCATTGACTTTTTTTGGCAGCTGCTGTACACAGCTGGCTCATATTCAAGTGGAGGCTTTCTAATCCAACCCAGTGGTGGGATTCAATTTTTTTACTACTGGTTCTGTGGCCGTGGCTTGGTGGGCGTGGCAGGGGAAGGATACTGCAAAATCCCTTTTCCTTCCCAATCAGCTGGGACTCGGGAGGCAGAGACTAGAGGGGGACGGGGCCAGTCAAAAGTGGTATTTGCCGATTCTCCGAACTACTCAAAATTTCCACTACCGGTTCTCCAGAACTGGTCAGAACCTGCTGAATACCACCTCTGGTCCAACCCACTACTTAGCAATAGCAATAGCAGTTAGACTTATATACCGCTTCATAGGGCTTTCAGCCCTCTCTAAGCGGTTTACAGAGTCAGCATATTGCCCCCAACAACAATCCGGGTCCTCATTTCACCCACCTCGGAAGGATGGAAGGCTGAGTCAAACTTGAGCCGGTGAGATTTGAACAGCCAAACTGCAGAACTGCAGTCAGCTGAAGTAGCCTGCAGTGCTGCATTTAACCACTGCGCCACCTCGGCTCTTAAGCAGGAGACCTTATGCCAGTTGGAACAACTGTCTTCTTGAAAACTTCCCGTGATGGAGAACCCACAACTTCTGGAGGCAAGTTGTTCCACTGGTTAATTGTTCTCACTGTCAGGAAATTTCTCCATAGTTCTGACCTCATAGGTCAGACCTCTCTTTAATGCTGTTCCACCCAGTGGTGGGCTTCAATTTATTTTACTATGGGTTCGCTCATGTGCACATGCTCATACAATGTCCAGGTGGGTGAAGGGGTGGAGCTTCCTGCCGCCACCACTACCAGTTCGCCCAGTCCGGGGCGAACTGGGAGAAACCCACCTCTGCTTCCACCCATTACTTCTTGTCCGGCCTTCAGATGCTTTGGAGAATAGGTTGACCCTCCTCATCTCTGTGACAATCCCGCAAGTATTGGAAAACTGCTATCTTAGCAATAGCAATAGTAATAGCAGTTAGACTTATATACCACTTCATAGGGCTTTCAGCCCTCTCTAAGCGGTTTACAGAGTCAGCATATGGCCCCCACAGTCTGGGTCCTCATTTTACCCACCTCGGAAGGTTGGAAGGCTGAGTCAACCCTGAGCCGGCGAGATTTGAACCGCCGAACTGCAGTTAGCAGTCAGCTGAAGTGGCCTACAGTACTGCACTCTAACCACTGCGCCAACATCTAATGGAGTTGTTCCATGAATGCTTTGGCACAAGTGGCTAATAAAGAGTTTTGATTCCCTGGTGCTCATTAAACAGCCCCAAGCTTCAATTCCATGTACTTTTCATTGAAATCAATAAGTTTGGTCACAAACCCTTTTTTTGCAGCTAATTCTCAGTTATTCTGCTGTAAATTTGGCTCCAGCGGCATCTCCTGGCACAGCAAAGGGAACACAATTTCTTCTTCATTGAGAGTATATAAAAGAATAAGAATTGGAAGGGACTTTAGAGGTCTTCTACTCCAACTCCCTCCTCAAGCAGATCTTATATCCTTTCAGAGACATGGCTGTCCAATCTCTTCTTAAAAACCTCCAGTGGTGGAAGGGACTTTGGAGGTCTTCTAGTCCAACCCCCTACCTAGGCAGGAAACCCTACACCGTTTCAGACAAATGGCTGTCCAACATCTTCTTAAAAACATCCAGTGTTGGAGCATTCACAACTTCTGGAGGCAACTTCTGTTCCACTGATTAATTGTTCTAACTGTCAGGAAATTTCTCTTCAGTTCTAAGTTGCTTCTCTCCTTGTTTAGATTCCACCCATTGTTTCTTGTTCTACCCTCAGGTGCCTTGGAGAATAGCTTGACTCCCTCTTCTTTGTGGCAACCCCTGAGATATCGCAACACTGCTATCATGTCTCCCCTAGTCCTCCTTTTCATTAAACTAGACATACCCAGTTCCTGCAACCGTTCTTCCTATGTTTTAGTCTCCAGTCCCCTAATCTTCTTCTCTGCATTCTCTGATTCTACAACTTGGTTTGACTATGCTTATATGGTATGCTTTTGTATTTTTTATGTTATTAAATTATTATTCCTGAATGTCATAATATCATGACTCTTGGGCAGAGTGGAAGAAACAGCCCAAATCTTCCAGGGAGCTTTTAGGACTGAGAGTAGACTATAAACTAGATCTCCGCATTGTCAATAAAAATGCTGTACAGAATAATAGAGTTGGAAGGGACTTTGGAGGTCTTCTAGTCCAACCCCTTGCTCAAGCAAGAGACCCTATACCATTCCAGAGAGGAAGTTAATCAAGTTAAAATAGTAACTTGTCTTAGAGGATGGTTTAATGTTCTCTGATGATTCTGTAATGCAAGTCTTGCATTTAATTGTGCTTTAATACATTTTTTATTTTATTTTATTTTTCCTGTTTCTCCCACTTGAGTGCCTTTTGAAACAGTTGGAAGAAATGTCCTTCTGGGTTCAGTTCCAAGCAGGGAAAAAGACACTGGAAACATGGAGGCTGTTTGGAAAGATGGTTTTAAGGGTGGACAGAATCACATGCCTTGGAGCTCCTCGGTGAAATGGGAAAAGATGCTGAGAGTCCCTGAGTTTTATGCCCTCTCTGGGTTTTGAACTTCCTGCGACACAGGAAGAATATCCTGATTAGTTGCTGTCAGAGGTCATAGCTAGCTTTGTAGGTTGTCTGTGTCCTAAGTTTGGTTGAAACTTGGTGGGTGGTGCAATGAAGGGCAATGAAATGGCTCTTCCTGAAGGGGGTAGATCTTTGTTATGTAGAATAGACTAGCTCAGGCCTTAATGGCCCATTGACAAAGATGGGGGGGGGGGGCTATTAAGAGTGAGTCGGTTTCCTGCCTAAAAACATGTTTTCACATTTCCCATCCAGGGAAATATAATATTCTTCCTTTTTAATATTTCCTAGGATATTTCATTTCGTGGCACGACAAAACCGCGGTCCACTAAAGCGCGCCCGATTAAAGCGCGTACCTGACGTCATCAGCAGCGCGACAAATACAACCGCGGAGAAAAAAGGGCGCTTTAAAAAGCGCTTTTAAAGCAAGCCGATTCACGTTAAGGTAAGGGTTAGGTTTAGGGTTAGGGTTAGGTTAAGCGTTAGGGTTAGGGTTAGGGTTAGGGTTAGGTTAAGGGTTAGGTTTAGGGTTAGGTTTAGGGTTAGGTTAAGGATTAGGTTTAGGGTTAGGTTTAGGGTTAGGTTAAGGATTAGGTTTAGGGTTAGGTTTAGGGTTAGGTTTAGGGTTAGGTTTCGGGGGGTTAGGTTTAGGTTTACGTGTTAATTTTAGCTTTACCGCTCACAGCGTGCTTTTTTCGTCGCGCTGTGATGACGTCAGGTACGCGGTTTCGTCGAGCGTGCTTTAGTCGACCGCGGTTTTGTGGTGGAACCATTTCATTTGTCTAGGAGAGGGGTGGGTGCTAATGTCCTTCAAAACAGAACTTCATCTGGGTCTAATAAATAAACAAACGAATAGAAACATAAGCCTATCCTCACGACATCCACCAAATTCAGGGCTGATTTTCCTCAGTGGAATGCCGAGCTTTGGGAAATAAAATTCCTCTGAATCCTCTGCAGGGGATTACAGATATTGACTTTGATCAAGATAAATCCCATTGAAAAATTCAGCTCTAGACAGGGCCTCCGAGACCACACGGAGTCAAGTGCTTGTCCCCACTCCCCTACTCCCTCTCCTTTCCACCCCAGCAAAATCACGTGGAAGGCAGAAACAACGTCGTAATTTAAAATTCAATTTCTGATTCCCCCTATATTCACAGGCGCTGTCTCCGAACGAGGATTCCATTAAAAGGTTTAATAGATTTTATGAGAGTTGTCAGTTGCAAAAAAAAAAAGGGGGAACGGAGCAAAATGCATTCTCTCTGCTCCTGGAAATTCAGATGGCAGACTAGTAAACAAATTTACCATGGAAATGAAAGCAGGAGGGGGGAACATTTCCACCACCCATACACGTATAATCTCAAACAGGGAGCAAATAAACCTCATCTGAATAACTTTAAAAGCTTGGTGTGTTATTCTTTTCCTTGGTTTGTTCGTAAGCTTGACACCAATGGAGTTTTTGGCCATTCAGACAAGATGATTTACTGGAAGCAGCCAAAATGAGTCGGGCAAGCAGAAAGAGGTATATGCTTGATTAGGTCTTTCAGTGTGACAGACAGACAGACAGAAAGGTAGACAGATTGTTGTTCAGCTGCTAAATCATGTCTGACTCTTTGTGACGGCATGGACTATATAACACATCAGGTCTTTCTGTCCCCTAGTGTCTCCCAGAATTTGCCCAAATTCATGTCCATTGTGTTGATGACTCCATCTAACCATCTCTGCAGTCCCCTTCTCCTTTTGCCATCTGTCTTCCCCAACATCAGGGTCTTTTCAATACAATACAATAAAATAGCAGAGTTGGAAGGGACCTTGGAGGTCTTCTAGTCCAACCCCCTGCCTAGGCAGGAAACCCTATACCGTTTCAGACAGATGGCTATCCAACATCTTCTTAAAGACTTCCAGTGTTTTCCAATGAGTCAGAGGTAGATAGATCACAGATGACAGAAGATAGATGATAAAGCAGATGATAGATGATTACAGTCACAACAATGATGATGGTGATGATAGCTAGATAGATTAGATATATAGACAGACAGATAGATTATGTAGATTATGTAGATTTGTCGATGGACAGATGATAGATATAGATATAGATATAGATATAGATATAGATATAGATATAGATATAGATATAGATATAGATATAGATATAGATATAGATATAGATATAGATATAGATATAGATATAGATATAGATATAGATATAGATATAGATATAGATATAGATATAGATATAGATATAGATATAGATATAGATATAGATAGATGATAGATGATAGATGATTACAATCACAACAATGATGATGGTGATGATAGCTAGCTAGATTAGATATATAGACACAGATAGATTATGTAGATTATGTAGATTTGTAGATAGACAGATGATAGATATAGATATAGATAGATGATAGTTGATAGTTGATAGATGATAGATGATAGATGATAGATGATAGATGATAGATGATAGATGATAGATGATAGATGATAGTTGATAGATGATAGTTGATAGATGATAGATGATTACAATCACAACAATGATGATGGTGATGATAGCTAGATAGATTAGATATATAGACAGACAGATAGATTATGTAGATTATGTAGATTTGTAGATAGACAGATGATAGATATAGATAGAGATAGATGATAGATGATAGATGATAGTTGATAGATGATAGATGATTACAATCACAACAATGATGATGGTGATAGCTAGATAGATTATCTATATAGACACAGATAGATTATGTAGATTATGTAGATTTGTAGATAGACAGATGATAGATATAGATATAGATAGATGATAGTTGATTGTTGATAGATGATAGATGATAGATGATAGATGATAGTTGATAGATGATAGATGATTACAATCACAACAATGATGATGGTGATGATAGCTAGATAGATTAGATATATAGACAGAGAGATAGATTATGTAGATTATGTAGATTTGTAGATAGACAGATGATAGATATAGATATAGATAGATGATAGATGATAGATGATAGATGATAGATGATAGATGATAGTTGATAGATGATAGATGATAGATGATTACAGTCACAACAATGATGATGGTGATGATAGCTAGCTAGATTAGATATATAGACACAGATAGATTATGTAGATTATGTAGATTTGTAGATAGACAGATGATAGATATAGATATAGATAGATGATAGTTGATAGTTGATAGATGATAGATGATAGATGATAGATGATAGATGATAGATGATAGTTGATAGATGATAGTTGATAGATGATAGATGATTACAATCACAACAATGATGATGGTGATGATAGCTAGATAGATTAGATATATAGACAGACAGATAGATTATGGAGATTATGTAGATTTGTAGATAGACAGATGATAGATATAGATAGAGATAGATGATAGATGATAGATGATAGTTGATAGATGATAGATGATTACAATCACAACAATGATGATGGTGATAGCTAGATAGATTATCTATATAGACACAGATAGATTATGTAGATTATGTAGATTTGTAGATAGACAGATGATAGATATAGATATAGATAGATGATAGTTGATAGTTGATAGTTGATAGATGATAGATGATAGATGATAGATGATAGATGATAGATGATAGATGATAGATGATAGATGATAGATGATAGATGATAGATGATAGATGATAGATGATAGATGATAGATGATAGATGATAGATGATAGATGATAGATGATAGTTGATAGATGATAGATGATTACAATCACAACAATGATGATGGTGATGATAGCTAGATAGATTAGATATATAGACAGAGAGATAGATTATGTAGATTATGTAGATTTGTAGATAGACAGATGATAGATATAGATATAGATAGATGATAGATGATAGATGATAGATGATAGATGATAGATGATAGATGATTACAGTCACAACAATGATGATGGTGATGATAGCTAGATAGATTAGATATATAGACAGACAGATAGATTATGTAGATTATGTAGATTTGTAGATAGACAGATGATAGATGATAGATGATAGATGATAGTTGATAGATGATAGATGATTACAATCACAACAATGATGATGGTGATGATAGCTAGATAGATTAGATAAAAGCTAAGCTTGGTTAAGGGTTCGCATTTGCGTGTTGGGTGAAGCCAACCCAAGAAAGGGTTTCATTCCGTAGCTAGGTGAGGGTTGTGCTTGTGTTAGTGGTGAAGTTCAAAAAATTTCCCTACCGGTGCTGTGGGCGTGGCTTGGTGGGGCGTGGCTTGGGGGTCATATGGCCAGGTAGGCATGGCTTGGTGGTCATGTGACCAGGTGGGCGTGACTGCACAACTGACTCACACACAATGTAAAAGCAGCTGGACTTCACACAAAATTCCCCTCTGCAACAAGTAGGGACCTCTTCCTCTGTAGAGATTTGGAGTAGGGGAGAGGTAAGGGAAGAAGGAAGGAGAGGAAGGAGGAAGAAAGTAGAGAAGGGAGGGACGGAGAAAAGAAAGGACCTATAACAATAGAAAAAGAAATGAAGAGAGGAGGAGAGGAGAGGAAGAGGAGGGAAGAAAGATAGAGGAGAGGAAGATGGAAGGGAGAAGGAGAGAAGCAGAGAGGGTAGGAAGGGGAAGAGGAAGAATAGGAGTAAGGGAGAGGTAAGGGAAGAAGGAAGGAGGAGAGGAGGAAGGAAGAAAGTAGAGAAGGGAGGGAGGGAGGGAGAAAAGAAAGAACCTATAACAATAGAAAAAGAAAGGAAGAGAGAAGGAGAGGAGGAGAGGAGGAAAAGAGGAGGGTAGGAAGATAGAGGAGAAGAGAGGAAGATGGAAGGGGGAAGGAGAGAAGGAGAGAGGGTAGGAAAGGGAAGAGGAAGAATAGGAGTAGGGGAGAGGTAAGGGAAGAAGGAAGGAGACGGAGAGGAGGAAGGAAGAAAGTAGAGAAGGGAGGGAGGGAGAAAAGAAAGGACCTATAACAATAGAAAAAGAAGGGAAGAGAGGAGGAGAAGAGGAGGGAAGGAAGATAGAGGAGAGGAAGATGGAAGGGAGAAGGAAAGAAGGAGAGAGGGTAGGAAGGGGAAGAGGAAGAATAGGAGTAAAGGAGAGGCAAGGGAAGGAGGAAGGGGAAGGAGAAGAGGAAGGAAGGAAGTAGAGAAGGGAGGGAGGGAGAAAAGAAAGGGAAAACAAGGAGGTGTTACAAAAGAAGGAAGGGATGGTAAATGAAGCAACCCCAAATGTACACTATAACTTATTAAATGAAATAATAAATGTATAAGAGTGATAAAGGAAAAGAAGAATAACAATTATGTGAATGTATACTTAAAATGGTATATAAGAGAATAAAAAAAATTCTTGGGGGAAAACAAAACAAGCAGGGACTTCACAGACAATCAGGCACAGCTGATTGTCCCACAGCTGATCATGGGAACACTTATTTTTAACTTTTTAAAGCATTTTCTATTACTGGTTTGGGCACATCGGCCTGAACCGGTAGCATTTCACGCCTAGTTTGTGTAGAGGACAGGATAGGCTGCTGAAGGCTAAAAAAATACAGAATTACAAGTTGGAAGGGACTTTGTAGGTCATCTAGTCCAACCCTCTTCCAAACAGTACCCTATTTCTGACAGATGGTAGTCCAGTCTCTTCTTGAAAGCTTCCAGGGATGAAGCTCTCACAACTTCTGAAGGCAACTTCGGTTCCATTGATTGTTTTCACTGTCAGAAAATTCCTCCTTATTTCCAGGTTGAATCTCTCCTTGGTCAGTTTTCATCCATTATTCTTTGCCTGGCCTTCAGGGGATTTGGAGACTAGCTTGACCCCCCCCCCCCGTGGCAGCCCCTCAAATATGGAAACTCTGCTATCATGTCTCCCCTGGTGCTTCTCTTCACTAGACCCGCCATGCCCAGTTCCTGCAACCATTCAGGCATGCAATGGCGTCCTTTTGAGGGAAGAAGTTGAAACGATTTACGTCCCGGATGTGAGGGGTCTGAAATTATTTTCATTCATTTCATTTCATTTCATTCATTTATTATATTTATATGCCACCCTTTTCCCCCGAAGGGGACTCAGGGCGGCTAACAAATCAAATCAGGGAAGAGGGGGGGGGGGGTACAGACAAAAAATAAAAAATAAAAACGATACATAACAATACATAATTTAAAAACACACAACAGTCATACCATTCAAGACGGGGGCAACAGCTCTTTAGCCCCAGGCCTGTCGGAACAGCCAGGTTTTAACGACTTTGTGGAAGGCCTGGAGGGTGGTGAGGATTCGAATCTCCACGGGGAGTTCGTTCCAGAGGGCCGGAGCAGCCACAGAGAAGGCTCTCCTCTGGGTAGTCGCCAGTCGGCATTGGCCGGCGGATGGAATTCGGAGGAGGCCTAATCTGTGGGATCTAATCGGTCTAGCGGAGGTGATTGGCACCAGGCGGTCTCTCAAGTACCCAGATCCAATACCATGAAGGGCTTTATAAGTGACGACTAGCGACTTGAAGCATATCCGGAGACCAATAGGCAGCCAGTGCAGCTCGCAGAGGATAGGTGTTACGTGGGTGAACCGATGTGCACCCACGATCGCTCGCGCGGCTGCATTCTGGACAAGCTGAAGTCTCCGAATGCTCTTCAAGGGCTGCCCCATGTAGAGCACGTTGCAGTAGTCCAGACTTCTCAGTCCTCCTTCTAACCTGCACAATATACAGGTCTTCTATGGAAGGTGGGCTGGTTGTAATTCTGTGCTTGTGTGTGTGTGTCTGTGTGCATGCAGACACGGACGCACAAGGGCATGTGTGCATATACACATACACAAACACACACACACTCTATTTTCATCCTTAGGTACTTCACAGTGCCAACAACTTCACTTGCAGTCACTTGATTGCCTCTGCTGCCCCCTTGTGTTTAGGAACTGCAAAGGTGGCTAAAAAAAAATCCCTCGTCTTACACTTTGGAAATGAAAAACGAACCCCACCCCCCCAAAAAAGGTAAACTTCTCTCATTTGGGTGAGACAGGGGAGTCCAAACCAAAGTGCAAGAACACAGGAATAACGACCGTCACAAAAGAAGGGCACCACACAATTGCTGCAATGATGTTGGGTTATGTGATGCCCTCAAGGACAGGACACAATCATACGAAACCTGCGATTTGATTTGGTTTTATCTTGTTTTATGCACATTTCACCTTTATTGTTTTTCTTTGAAATGACTTAAGTGCCCAATACGACTTTCCAAGGTGGCGCAGTGGTTAAATGCAGCACTGCAGGCTACTGCTAGATCAGCAGGTCAGCGGTTCAAATCTCACCGGCTCAGGGTTGACTCAGCCTTCCATCCTTCTGAGGTGGGTAAAATGAGGACCCAGATTGTTGGGGGCAATATGCTGACTCTCTGTAAACCGCTTAGAGAGGCCTGAAAGGCCTATGAAGCGGTATATAAGTCTACTGCTATTGCTATTGCTATTTCCTCCGTCTGATTTCCCTACACAACAACAACCATGTGAGGCAGGTTGGGCTGAGAGAGAGGGACTGGTCAAAAAAAATCACCCAGTTGAGTTTCATGCCTAAGGCAGGACTAGAACTCACCACCTCTTGGTCATTGGCCCTGTCATTCAGTCATTTTTCATGCCTAAAACGGGACTAGAACTCACTATCTCCTGGTCATTGGACCGAAGTCATTCAGTCATTTTTTATACGTAAAACGGAACTAGAACTCATCATCTCCTGGTCATTGGCCCTGTCATTTGGTCATTTTTCATGCCTAAGGCAGGACTAGAACTCACCCTCTCCTGGTCATTGGACCAAAGTCATCCAATCACTTTTCATGCCTAAGGCGGGACTAGAACTCACCATCTCCTGGTCATTGGACCAAAGTCATTCAGTCATTTTTCATGCCTAAGGCGGGACTAGAACTCACCATCTCCAGGTGATTCACCCAAAGTCACCCAGCCACTTTTCATGCCTAAGGCAGGACTAGAACTCATCATCTCTTGGTCCTTGGACCAAAGTCATCCAACCACTTTTCATGCCTAAAGTGGGACTAGAACTTACTGTCTCCTGATGATTAGCCCAAAGACATCCCTTTGATGCCTAAGGTGGGATTAGAACTCATCATCTCTTGGTTTCTAGCTTGCTGCCTTAACCACTAGACCAAACTGCCTCTCAGTTAAACTTTGTTCCATCTTTTGAACCTTAAACATACCCAATCGGTCCTTCTACCATTCCAGGGTTTGAGTCAATAGGCTCCCGTGATTTTTGGGAGGGCTGTGGCAAAAACGCCCCACGATCTTGATTTTCTTCCTGTTTAACAGTCTTTTTAATTACAGAGATGATCAATCTTAGCAGGTTGTGTGAATGCACCCCACCCATTGGGTATCAGTCTGTCCCCTTATTAAATGGGTTGCAGTGGTGGGTTTCAAAAATTGTTCGAACCTACTTTGTGGGTGTGGCCTCCTTTGTGGGAGTGGCTTGCCGCCCATGTGACCGGATGGGAGTGGCTTGCCGCCCATGTGACCGGATATGAAGATGCCGACGACACTTGTCAGAACTACCTTAAATTGTCTCACACACAGCACTGGCATGCATAAGACTTGTTTTTTAAAAGGCATCTTTGGTTTGCGTTAAAACAACTTCAACACACGCAATGTTCTGATTGCACCACAAACGCAGTAGTCATCCTTACCTTTCACAGAGGCACTGAGTTTTATGAATAGGAGCATGATAGTGTAGAATAATCCTATCCAAGGACCAGTGGTGGGTTTCAAAAATTTTTGGAACCTCTTCTGTAGGTGTGGCCTGCTTTCCGGGTCCACTGGAGGAACCTCTTCTAACTGGTTCGGTAGATTTGACGAACCGGTTCTACCAAATAGGTGCGAACTGGTAGGAACCCACCTCTGATGGGTTGGTGAACACAGAAGAAAAGTGTCCTAACAGAATAACAGAGTTGGAAGGGACATTGGAGGCCTTTTAGTTCAACACCTCCCCTATTCAAGACCTTGTACCATTTCAGACAAGTGGATGTCCAGTCTCTTCTTAAAAACCTCCAGTGATGAAGCCCCCACAACTTCTGAAGGCAACTTCTGTTCCACTGGTTAATTGTTCTTACTGTTAGGAAGTTTCTACTTAATTCTAGGTTGCTTCTCTCTTGGATTAGTTTCCATCCATTGCTTCTTGTTCTGCATTCAGGTGCCTTGGAGAATAGCTTGACTCCCTCTTCTTTGGGGCAGCCCTCCAAATATTGGAAGACTGCTATCATGTCTCCCCTAGTTCCTTCTTTTCATTAAACTAGCCGTGCCCAGTTCCATGCCCAGTTCCATGCCCAGTTCCATGCCCAGTTCCATGCCCAGTTCCATGCCCAGTTCCTGCAACCGTTAGTAGGAAGTTATCACCCAGCCCTCTCCCAGAAAAATGAAATATCCTAGGAAATATTGAAAAGGCAGAATATTTCTCTGGATGTGAAAAGGAAGAAACATGTTTTAAAAGACAGAATAGCTGCCTGCAGCTTCCTGCCCATCCCCACTTTGTGAATGGGCCATTAAGAAGGCCAAGCTAGTCTACTTTACATAATAAAGGCTTCTCCACTTCAGCTACAGGGGGATGGGATTAAGGAACTTTACCCAACTCGCCACATGGCGTCTGAGAACTCAACCAAACCTGGATTCAAAACACAGCTCAGAGAGATGCCCCTGCATGGCCCCATGGGAGTCTGACAACCAATCAAAATTACATTTCTTACACAGGAACAGGAAACAGAGAGGTGGGACTAAACAGGGTATAAAAAGCCTAGCAAGCCCCTTCCTCAGCCCTTCTCTTCTTCTCCACCAACATTGAAGCATGGGATCCCCTTTTCTGTTCAGGGCTCAAGCCATGTGGCCCCGTCCAACAATAAACCATCTTTCCAAGCAGCCTCCATGTCTCCAGTGTCTTTTCCTTCACTTGGAACCGAACCCAAAAGGACATTTCTTTCATCACATTCTTTTTTTTTTGGTAAGAGGTTTTATTTTTTAGTCTCATACACGCATTTACAAGTCTACATTCTGATAGTTATTATTCTTTTTTTCTTTTTTCTTTTATTAACGGTCCTACTTCTTCTTCCCTCCCTCCCTCTTTCCTTCCCTCGTTTCTTCTCTCCTACTCCCCTTCCTTCCCTCCCTCCTTCCCCTTCCCTCCTTCTCTCCTTCCCTCCTTCCTTCCCTCCTTTCTTCTCTCCTTCTCTCCTTCCTTTCCCCCTTTTCCTCCTTCCTTCCCCCTTCCTTCTCTTCTTCCTTCCCTCCTTCCTTCCCTCCTTTCTTCTCTCCTCCTCTCCTTCCTTCCCTCCTTCCTTCCCTCCTTGCTTCCCTCCCTCCTTCCCTCCTTCCTACCACCTTTCTTCTCTTTCTTCTCTCCTTCCTTCCTTCCTCCTCTCCCTTCCCTTCTCTCCTTCCCCTTCCTCCCCTTTACCCTTCCCCTCTTCTTCCCATTCCTCCCCTCTTTCCTACTCTTACATTCCCTCCCATTCTTCCTCTGCCTTTCCCTTTCTCCTATTCCTCTCCTTTCTCCTCTCCTTCCTATCTTTCCTTCTGCTCCTCCCTCCATCCACTCTATCCGTTGTTGTGTTTACATATTCTCCTCTTCAGGGGATGACCTGGTTCTCTTTTTTTTTCCTTATTTGAAAGTTATATAAAAAAGGCAAGATTTACTAAATACAAGATACAAAAATAGATAAAGCTCTTTACATATTTTCATCTCCCATTGCTCATCTCGCCTTACCTAGTATGAAACTAGGTTGCTAATTGCATGCAGGTAGTTATAACAAATCACATTCTTCATATGTTTTAGTCTTTAAGGTTTATAAAGTGGTACTAGAACTTCACGTGATTCTATCCCACTCAGGGGTGGATGCTGGGGGTTTGCACGGGTTCGGGCAATACTCTAGCTGGTATTCTTCTGAGTTCGGCGAACCCTCAAATACTACCTCTGGATGCCCATGCCCACCCCACCCCTCCCACCCCACCCCTCCTGGGAGTCTTCACATGGCCCATTTATCATGCCAGGTAAATTGCAGGGCATGTGCGGAGGCTTGGGGAGAGGGGAAAACCGGGCCTACCGGAAGTCTGGAAGCGGGCCTGTTTCCGGCTTCCGGACGGCCTGTAGAACCTGGGGGAAGCAGTTTTTGCCCACCTGGAGGCTCGAGGAAAGACTCCTGAGGCTGGAGAGGAGGAGAACGAACCTGTTGCTGGAGTTTTTGAAGCCCATCCCTGATCCCTCTGTTAATGCAGCCTAGAATTGCATTGCTTTTTTTTGGCACACTCTTTTAATTCTTTCCCTCCTAATAATATTTCCATCTATCCCTAATCCCTGAAACCTCCTGCATTTTGCAGAATATGTTAGTAGGATAGGATAGGACAGGATAGAATAGGATAGAATACAATAAGGAATAGAATAAGGAATAGAATAGAATGGAATAAAATAAAGAATGGAATAAGCATCTGATCAAAGTGCTGTATAGATTTTTATTGGAATATAAACTCGAGGAAGAACATGTCAAAGGAACTATGGTCACCTGGGTGAAAAATTTCGGTTATAATGTGGAATTGGCTAAGTGGGAAAAACTTGGGATACTTAATCTGAAACTAACAATGGCTACGGCGTTTAAAGAAAACCTTTATAAGATATTCTACAGCAGTGTTTCTCAACCTTGGCAACTTGAAGATGTCTGGACTTCAACTCCCAGAATTCCCCAGCCAGCACTCGCTGGCTGGGGAATTCTGGGAGTTGAAGTCCAGACGTCTTCAAGTTGCCAAGGTTGAGAAACACTGTTCTACAGATGGCATCTCCCCCTCAGCACGGATCTCCAAAATGTTTAAAAATCTGGCCCCAAATTGTTGGAAGTGTAAAAAAAAAAACACCAGGCACTTTTTAATCATATGTGGTGGACGTGCAATGAGGCCAAAAGATATTGGGAAATGATTCAATCATGGTTAGAACAAATGGTGGGAGACCAAATCTTGTTTAAACCAGAAATTTTTCTCCTAGGTTTAATACCGAAGGGGTTTAAGAAAGATACACTTTATCTAATTATACATGTACTAACTGCGGCGCGCATAACTTTTGCGCAGTATTGGGAAAAAAGAAAATACACCATCAGAGCTAGATATAATCAGAAAAGTGTTGGCCTGTGCGGAAGCAGATAGGCTCACTCTTGAACTCAAAAATAAAGGGGAATCAGAATATTTTGAAGTGTGGAACACATTTTATGATTGGTATAAGACAAGGTGACAAGACTGGAACAAACTGTATATATTGCGATTGGACAGAAGGATGGACAATGCATTAAGTAGGCTAATTGTAAATGGTTGAGACTTGCTGTATATAATGTTGAATGTATAGTCACTTCGACTTCTTGGTACTGCATTGTTTTAAATGTAAAAATAATAAAAACATATTAAAAAAAGAATGGAATAAGCAACAGAGCAGAACAGAACAGAACAGAATAATGAATAGAATAAAATAGAACAGAACAAAATAGAATAAAGAATAGAATAAGCAATAGAACAGAACAGAACAGAATAGAATAAGGAATAGAAGAAAATAAAGAATAGAATAGAATAAGGAATAGAATAGAACAGAACACAACAATGAATAGAATAAGGAATAGAATAAGCAACAGAATAGAACAGAATAGAATAAGGAATAGAATAGAACAGAACAGAATAATGAATAGAATAGAACAGAACAGAATAATAGAGTTGGAGGGGGCTTTGAAAGTGTTCTAGTCAAACATTTAACACCAAAAGAAGAAAGAAAGAAAAGAAAAGAAAGAAAGAAAGAAAGATGATTCACCATCTTTCCGCTCTAGTCCATCATCCCTAACATATAAGAGGAAACATTTTTTTAAAAAAATGCTTCAAGATATGGTAGCTGAAAGCGGTGTTGATTTAGAACCTGTAGCATTTGTTCAGCTTCTAGCTATAAATGGACTCTAGTAAACAAGAGCTGTAAATTAACGTATGCAGAGATGAACCACGAAGGATGTTGTCATGCAGATTCCTCCTTCCTCCATCCACTTCAAGTCTCAATTATCCCAGTCTCTAAAGAGCTACTCGGGCCATTAGGTGCACACGGTCCACCAAATTATTTACTCACTAATTAATATCGGCAACCTTTCCTCGCACTCTTCCGATTTCCATAGGTGCAGCAGAGGGATAGTTCTGTAAGGTTCTACATTTAGGCAAGGAAAACGAAATGCACAGGTACAGTATAGATGGTACCTGGCTCAATAGAAGTAACTGTGAGAGGGATCTTGGAGTCCTAGTGGACAACCACTTAAATAGGAGCCAGCTGTGTGCTGCAGCTGCCAAAAAAGCCAACACAGTTCTAGGCTGCATCAACAGAGGGAGAGAATCAAGATCACGTGAAGTGTTAATACAAGGACCTGGGATAGGCAGAGGTGGATATGTTAAAGGTATTATTGGAAGAAATATCAATCTGGTTCAGTGCCAGATGGGGAGAAAGACATTGGAAACATGAAGGGCAATTGGATAGATACTTTATTGGTCAAGAGGACCACATGGGTTTGAGGTGTTGGGCAGCTGACCACATGGAGTGGAGAGTGAGAGGTATTTATACCTTCTCTTGGACTTTGAACTTGAGCTTCCTGTTTCTGTGCAAGGACATGTATTTCTATTGGCTGTCATCAGACTCCCATGGGACCATGTGGGGGTCATGTTTTACCTGAATCAAGTTTGCTTGAAGTTTGCTGGGTAACACAATGTCCTTAAGGAGATTGTGCAATGTAGTGAGCTTTGCTGCTAGATGGGTAGAGGGCTAATCCTATTATGCCCTGAAGGGTCCTGTCTTAATCCCATCATTCTGGAGCTGGAGGTCTTTTGTCTTGTAGATAGGCTGGCCCAGTCTTTCTTAATGTGCACCAAAATATCTGCTGGGTGCAGGAAGCTGGAGTTCTGTTTCCTTCAAGAATTTTTATTTTTTCTCTTTCAGGGGAAATATTTGATCCTGCCTTTTTAAAATTTCCTAAAACATTTCACTCTTCTAGGAGGGGTGGGTGCTAACTTTTCTACAGTATCTTTGCAGGATGTTGTTGTTCCGACTAAAGCTGCCTTTTGCAATTGTTCCGATGGTGAATTTGTCAGTGTCGATGGCGTTCAGGTAATGATCCAGATGTTTGGGGGTTGCAGCCAAGGCATCTATTCCAGTTGGTCCTCTCTTTGCTTTCTTTTGCCACAGCCATCCTGTTTCTATTCGCAGGTCTTCGCATTTTGATATTGCCTCCAATTCTTTCTCTTCTCTTCTGCTGTCTTCAGGTACTGCCACACCTACTATCATAGACTTTTTGTTGTCTTCTTTATCAATAATTGTTAAGTCCGGCGTGTTGTGTGCCAGGAGCCTGTCTGTTTGAATGAATCCCAGATCACGTTAGCTTCTTCGTTTTCTACTGCTTTTTCTATCTTTCAACTTAGAATAACAGAGTGGGAAGGGACCTTGAAGGTCTTCTAGTCCAACCCCCTGATTAGGCAGGAAACCACTTCAGACAAATGGCTGTCCAACATCTTCTTAAAAACGTCCAGTGTTGAAGCATTCACAACCTCTGGAGGCAAGTTCTGTTCCACTGATTAATTGTTATCACTGTGAGGAAATTTCTCCTTAGTTCTAAGTTGCTTCTCTCCTTAATTAATTTCCACCCATTGCTTCTTGTTCTACCCTCAGGTGCTTTGGAGAATAGTTTGACTCCCTCTTCTTTATGGCAGCCCCTGAGATATTGGAAGACTGCTATCATGTCTCCCCTGGTCCTTCTTTTCATTAAATTAGACATCCCCAGTTCTTGCAACCGTTCTTCATATGTTTTAGCCTCCAGTCCCCTAATCCTCTTTCTTGCTCTTCTCTGCACTCTTTCTAGAGTCTCCACATCTTTTCTACATCATGGTGACCAAAACTGGATGCAAATATTCCAAGTGTGGCCTTATCAAGGTCTTATAAAGTGGTATTAACCCTTCACGTGATCTTGATTCTCTCCCTCTGTTGATGCAGCCTAGAACTGTGTTGGCTTTTTTGGCAGCTGCAGCACAAGGCTGGCTCCTATTTAAATGGTTGTCCACTAGGACTCCAAGATCCCTCTCAGAGTTGCTACTATTGAGCAAGGTACCACATAAATGCTGTACCTGTGCATCTTACGTCCCTACCCCTTTTTGCTCGCAGAGAAATATTATGATGATTTAAGTCTATCAGCCGCCTGACTCCCAACAATATGTGTTCCAAATCTCTGACTAAATAGGAACAGACAGCAGAGAAGATATTATAAAAGAATTCCTTTCTGAGATCTTTCCGTGCCTGAAGCTTTTGAAGATCTCTGTGTGCCTGGATTACTTGAACAATATTTGTTCCTTCGGTGAAAACACATAGCTTCGTTTTGCAGTGCTTGGTCCATAAGTCTTTTTCATCTGGATCTCTTTGCTACACTTTCATTAATAACTCGTGCTTATAGCGGCAGTAGAATTATTGTCGAAATCTATTACATGCAGAGGGATAGGAGAGAACCTGTTCCTTTTGTTGCATTGGCAAAAAAAATATCTTCCAAAGAAAAGAACCAAGTCTAAGTGAAAGCCAAGTGAATTTCACTGACAAAAGAACACCGGGAGATTCTTTTTCTAAGAAAATTCCCATTACTTTTTTTTTTTTTTAAGAAAAGCATGCAGCCAAATCGCTACTCATGTTTAACTCAACTTAACACTTTTAAGTCAGCACTCGTCCACAGAAAGATTTCTAAAGCTGGGTTGGGCCAGGTATCTTGCTGACAATATTGGAGGAATCAATTCTGAAAACTGCAGGGCTCCTCCAAGTGAAACTCTGGGTCCTGCGGATTCCTAAAATTGCCATCTGGAGTGACTGACCTGGGGACAGGATTTGCAGTGATAAGTGATTCCACTTAAGTAAGAGCCAGCGGTAGGTTACAGCAGCCGAAGAAGCCAGTGCAGTTCTGTTTTTGTTCAGCACTGAGTGGGGTTTGCGAGGAGGAGGAAGAGGAAGAAGAAGAGGAGGAGGACTGTGGGTCCCTTGGTATTCTCTGAGCTTGGTTGCTCTCTTGCAGATGTTTCATGACCCAACTAGGTAACATCATCAGTGCTAGAAGGGAGTGGGCTTTGCAGAGTGGAGGAGAAGGGGATAAAGAGGAAGAGGAGGAAGGGAGGAAGAAGAGGGGGAGGAGGAGGGGGAGGAGGAAGAGAAGGAGGAAGAAGGGGAGGAGGAAGAAGGGGAGGAGGAAGAAGGAGGAGGAAGAAGAGGAAGAGGGGAAGGAGGAGGAAGAAGAGAAGGAGGAAGAGGAGGAGGAGGGGAGGAGAAGGAGAAGGAGAAAGAGAACTGTAGGGTCCTTGGTATTCTCTGAGCTTGGTTGTTCTCTTGCAGATGTTTCATGACCCAACTAGGTAACATCGTCAGTGTTAGAAGGGAGTGGGCTTTGCAGAGTGGAGGAGAAGGGGATAAAGAGGAAGAGGAGGAAGGGAGGAAGAAGAGGGGGAGGAGGAGGAGGGGGAGGAGGAGGAAGAGAAGGAGGAAGAAGGGGAGGAGGAAGAGGGGGAGGAGGAAGAAGGAGGAGGAAGAAGAGGAAGAGGGGAAGGAGGAGGAAGAAGAGAAGGAGGAAGAGGAGGAGGAGGGGAGGAGAAGGAGAAGGAGAAAGAGAACTGTAGGGTCCTTGGTATTCTCTGAGCTTGGTTGTTCTCTTGCAGATGTTTCATGACCCAACTAGGTAACATCGTCAGTGTTAGAAGGGAGTGGGCTTTGCAGAGTGGAGGAGAAGGGGACAAAGAGGAGGAGGAGGAGGGGAGGAAGAAGAGGGGGAGGAGGATGAGGGGGAGGAGGAAGAGAAGGAGGAAGAAGGGGAGGAGGAAGAGGGGGAGGAGGAAGAATGAGGAGGAAGAGGAGGAAGAGGGGAAGGAGGAGGAAGAAGAGAAGGAGGAAGTGGAGGAGGAGGGGGGAGGAGAAGGAGAAAGAGAACTGTAGGGTCCTTGGTATTCTCTGAGCTTGGTTGTTCTCTTGTAGATGTTTCATGACCCAACTAGGTAACATCATCAGTGCTAGAAGGGAGTGGGCTTTGCAGAGTGGAGGAGAAGGGGATAAAGAGGAAGAGGAGGAAGGGAGGAAGAAGAGGGGGAGGAGGAGGGGGAGGAGGAAGAGAAGGAGGAAGAAGGGGAGGAGGAAGAAGGGGAGGAGGAAGAAGGAGGAGGAAGAAGAGGAAGAGGGGAAGGAGGAGGAAGAAGAGAAGGAGGAAGAGGAGGAGGAGGGGAGGAGAAGGAGAAGGAGAAAGAGAACTGTAGGGTCCTTGGTATTCTCTGAGCTTGGTTGTTCTCTTGTAGATGTTTCATGACCCAACTAGGTAACATCATCAGTGCTAGAAGGGAGTGGGCTTTGCAGAGTGGAGGAGAAGGGGACAAAGAGGAGGAGGAGGAGGAGGAGGAGGAGGAGGAGGAGGAGGAGGAGGAGGAGGAAGAGGAGGAGGACTGTGAGGTCCTTGGTGTTATCTCAGCATGGCTGTTTCCTTGCAGATGTTTCATTACCCAACTAAGTAATATCATGCGTTGTAATGTATAAACCAGATGGTGTTCCCTTCAGAAGGAATACAGGCCAATTGGCCCACTGAGTTTAACCGTCTCCTCCTTGCAGGAAACCAAGAAAGGTGGACATTTAACTTCCACTTGGACATATCCAAGAAGAGAAGCCTACCTTCTCTTTAAACATTGGTCCCAAACCCAACCCAAAAGATGGTTTCGGATGGCTTAGTCTTTTCGTATTTTGCGATCCCAGCCAAACCGTTCTGATCGATTTCTCTTCCTCTGAACAGTCTTGAAAAGAACAGATTCCACAAAATGTTTTGAGGCTGGCAGATTTATTTTATTTATTATTTTGGCCCTGAATTAGAAATAATTCAATGTGGCAAAAATATCCAGCACATCTTCCTCCTCCCATTTTCTCCATGTTGTCATTTGGACTGAGAGAGTGTAATTTGGCCAAAGTCACCCAGCTGGCTTTCATGCCTCAGTTTGAACTAGAACTCACCGCCTCCTGGTGATTGGCCCAACGTCACCCAGCCAGTTTTGTGCCTAAGGCGGGACTAAAAATCACCGCCTCCTGGTGATTGACCCAAAGTCACCCAATCAGCTTTCATGCCTAAGGCGGGACTAGAATTCACTGTCTCCTGGTGATTGGCCCAAAGTCACCCAGTTGGCTTTCATGCCTAAGGCGGGACTAGAATTCACTGTCTCCTGGTGATTGGCCCAAAGTCACCCAGTTGACTTTCATGCCTAAGGCGGGACTAGAATTCACTGTCTCCTGGTGATTGGCCCAAAGTCACCCAGTTGGCTTTCATGCCTAAGGCGGGACTAGAATTCACTGTCTCCTGGTGATTGGCCCAAAGTCACCCAGTCAGCTTTCATGCATAAGGGATGACTAGAACTCACCATCCCCTGGTAACTGGCCCAAAGGCGCCCAGCTCCTTTCATGCCTAAGGTGGGACTAGAACTCACGGCTCTTACTTTCTAGCCTTAACCACTCAACCAGACTGTCTCTCTTTCATAATCCATAAATAGATTCATAAATAAAATCTGAAGTCACATTTTTTTTCTACTTCCAAACCATCCGAAATGTTTCAGATCTTGTTTGAGAAAATTGAAAAAAAAAACATTTTTAGAAAATAAAAATAATTCATTCGTTTTTCTGTGATTGAAAAAAAGTCAGCGTCCGCATCCATATTAAAAATAGGAAAGTTTTCTGAGTATGAATGAAATGAAAGTATTGCAAGTATTTTATCTTGTTTTGTCGAAATACCACATGGTGGCAGTGAAGACCTATGCAGAAGAAGGCGGAAAAAAAAATACTTCCAGATAACTTGTCCTCTTATTTAAACCATTTCTCTTATGATAGGTACTAATTCATATCCCTTTCACAACCACAAGGCCCTCGTCTCTTCAACATCTTCATAAAACAATTTAGATACAGGAAGGGGAACTCATCAAATTTGCAAATTAAACAAAGCCAGAGGGAGTAGGCAAAACATTCGAAATAGGCTCAAAATCCAAACAGATTATAACAGGCTTGAATACAATGCAATTCCATGGTGAGAAAAATAAGGTCTTATAATTAAGCAAGCTCATAAGTATAGAATAGGTGATACCTGGCTCAACAACAGTAACTGCAAGCAGGATCTAGGAGTCTGGGTATGTCTAGTTTAATGAAAAGAAGGATTGATAGAAGTCTTCCAATATAGCAGTTAATAGCAATAGCAGTTAGACTTATATACCGCTTCATAGGGCTTTCAGCCCTCTCTAAGCGGTTTACAGAGTCAGCATATCGCCCCCAACAACAATCCGGGTCCTCATTTACCCACCTCGGAAGGATGGAAGGCTGAGTCAACCTTGAGCCGGTGAGATTTGAACAGCCGAACTGCAGAACTCAGGGGTTGCCATAAAGAAGAGGGAGTCAAGCTATTCTGAGGGCAGGACAAGAAGCAATGGGTGGAAACCAGTGGTGGGTTTCAAAAATTGTTTGAACCTACTCTGTGGGTGTGGCCTCCTTTGTGGGAGTGGCTTGCCATCCATGTGACCGGATGGGAGTGGCTTGCCGCCCATGTGACCGGATATGAAGATGCCGACGACACTTGTCAGAACCACCTTAAATGACCTCACACACAGCACTGGCATGCATAAGAATAGGATGTAAACTTGTTTTTTAGAAGGCATCTTTGGTTTGCGTTAAAACAACTTCAACACATGCAATGTTCTGATTGCACCACAAACGCAGTAGTCATCCTTACCTTTCACAGAGGCCCTGAGTTTTATAAATAGGAGCATGATAGTGTAGAATAATCATATCCAAGGACCAGTGGTGGGTTTCAAAAGTTTTTGGAAGCTCTTCTGTAGGTGTGGCCTGATTTCTGGGTCCACTGGTGGAACCTCTTCTAACCGGTTCGGTAGATTTGACGAATCGGTTCTACCGAATAGGTGCGAACTGGTAGGAACCCACCTCTGGTGGAAATTAACTAAGGAGAGAAGAAACCTAGAACTAAGGAGAAATTTCCTGACAGAACAATTAACCATTGTTAAAAATTAGTAATTAATTAAACTGGAAGTTTTTAAGAAGAGGTTGAAGGGACCTTGGAGGTCTTCTAGTCCAACACCCTGCTTAGGCAGGAAACCCCACACCACCTCAGACAAATGGTTATCCAACATCTTCTTAAAAACTGCCAGTGTTGGAGCATTCACAACCTCTGGAGGCAATTGGTTCCACTGATTAATTGTTCTGTCAGGAAATTTCTCTTCAGATCTAAGTTGCTTCTCTCCTTGATTAGTTTCCACCCCTTGCTTCTTGTTCTACCCTCAGGTGCCTTGGAGAAGAGCTTGACTCCCTCTTCTTTGGGGCAGCCCCTGAGATATTGGAAGACTGCTATCGTGTCTCCCCTAGTCCTTCTTTTCAATAAACTAGACATACCCAGTTCCTGCAACCGTTCTTCATATGTTTTAGCCTCCAGCCCCCTAATCATTTTTCTTGCTTTTGCCTGCACTCTTTCTAGATGAGAAAGGGGGGGAGGGAGGGAGATAGTGAGAGAGAGGGAGGGAGAGGGAGAGAGAGGGAGGGAGAGGGAGAGAGAGAGGGAGGGAGAGGGAGAGAGAGGGAGGGACAGAGTGGGTGAGAGAGAGGGAGGGACAGAGTGGGAGAGAGGGATAGAGGGAGAGAGAGAGACGAAGGGAGGGAGGGAGGGAGAGAGAGAAAGACCAATTCTGGTCCCTTGCTGTATTGCTTATAAACTATACAATACAATAGCAGAGTTGGAAGGGACCTTGGAGGTCTTCTAGTCCAACCCCCTGCCTAGGCAAGAAAACCTATACCGTTTCAGACAAATGGCTATCCAACATCTTCTTAAAAGACTTCCAGGGTTGGGGCATTCACAATTTCTGGAGGCAACTTCTGTTCCACTGATTAATTATTCTAACTGTCAGGAAATTTCTTCTCCGTTCTAAGTTGCTTCTCTCCTTGATTAGTTTCCACCCATTGCTTCTTGTTCTACCCTCAGGTGCCTTGGAGAATAGCTTGACTCCCTCTTCTTTGTGGCAACCCCTGAGATATTGGAAGACTGCTATCATGTCTCCCCTGGTCCTTCTTTTCAATAAACTAGACATACCCAGTTCCTGCAACCGTTCTTCATATGTTTTAGCCTCCAGTCCCCTAATCATTTTTCTTGCTTTTGCCTGCACTCTTTCTAGATGAGAAAGGGGGGTGGAAGGGAGGGAGATAGTGAGAGAGAGGGAGGGAAAGGGAGAGAGAGGGAGGGAGAGGGAGAGAGAGAGGGAGGGAGAGAGAGAGGGAGGGACAGAGTGGGAGAGAGAGAGGGAGGGACAGAGTGGGAGGGAGGGATAGAGGGATAGAGAGAGAGGAAGGGAGGGAGGGAGGGAGAGAGAGAAAGACCAATTCTGGTCCCTTGCTGTATTGCTTATAAACTATACAATACAATAGCAGAGTTGGAAGGGACCTTGGAGGTCTTCTAGTCCAACCCCCTGCCTAGGCAGGAAACCCTATACCGTTTCAGACAAATGGCTGTCCAGTCTCTTCTTAAAAGACTTCCAGGGTTGGGGCATTCACAATTTCTGGAGGCAACTTCTGTTCCACTGATTAATTATTCTAACTGTCAGGAAATTTCTTCTCAGTTCTAAGTTGCTTCTCTCCTTGATTAGTTTCCATTCATTGCTTCTTGTCCTGCTTCAGGTGCTTTGGATAATAGCTTGACTCCATCTTCTTTGTGGCAACCCCCTAATTCTAGTCTCACCTTAGACATGAAAGTTGGCTGGATGACTTTGGTCCAATCACCAGGAGGCTATGAGTTCTAATCCCACTTTAGCTATAAAAGCATCTTGGGGGGGTCCAGCATTTTGCTTTCAAGAAAGCTTCCCAATTGTGAATGTACATTACTCACTTATTCCTCTGTTGTTTCACATTGATCTGTGCTCAATTTCATTTCTAGACATCATGTTTCCTTGGAGATTTTCCCAGTTTGTTTCTGGGTCAAGGAACCTGGTTTGATTTTATTTCTTTTCTTTTGTCTTGCTGCGCTAAATGAGCAATCCTCCATTTGGATTCCTGAAGCTCTCGTAATTGGCTGACCAACCGCACTCAAGGTGTAGTCCTCAATGGAACTGCATCTACATGGAGGGAAGTATGCAGTGGAATACAGTGCAGTATAATCTAATGGTTGGGTTGGCAATATATAAATCATGTAACAATGCTATACCTGTTTCTTTAAATCATACTGTAAAATGTGATTGGTTGCTGTTTTCCTCAATCGGCCATAAGAGGGAGCCAGAACGACTGTTAGCTCTCTGTTTATTAGATGCGGGGCTGATCTAATCTGAGTGTTTTGGAAGCTGGCTGTTAGAAAGTGCCGTGAGCTATTGTAAGTTTTGCAACTGCTAGCAAACTTTGAGTACCAGACTGATTATATGTTACTGGACTATGTTATTTGGATTATCCCTTCACTGAAAGACGTTGATGACTGACTGTCTTATCCATGTATGACTTGGACTGTTTGATGGACTCTGATACCTCTATTTCCATGAAAGTAAAAGCCTATTTAAACTGTAGTGTCTCTGTATGCTGGTTTGTGTGTTCTCCAACACAACTCTCACAACGCTTTGCTATACGTACTTGCTCTCCAAACGGGGAGCTTACCTAACACCTACTCCTCTTTTTCCTCTTCCTCTTCTTCCTTCTCCTCTTCTTCCTCCTCCTCCTCCTCTCCTCCTCCTCCTCCTCCTCCTCCTCCTCCTCCTCCTCCTCCTCCTCCTCCTCCAGACTTTTGTTGGCTGCAAGCCCAAAATAAACAAAAAGATAATCACTCTGGCAAAAAGTCCTATAAATCTATGCAGCACTGCAAACAGGCTTCTCACAGCAAACCACATATCCAAGTTTGTTTCTCTTGATTTGTAAAGGTTGACTTCTGCAAGAAGGGCATGGCCCAAGCAGTCTCTTTTATACTCAGGAGAGGATCTTAAAGCTGCTCGTAATTACCTCCTGTAATTACTTAGTTGTTCTTTACGCCAAGTAGCCCTTTCCCTGCGTGCATCCTGAAACAACTCACAAGTGTTTTCCTGAACACTCCCTCTGATCCAAGGCTCCGCCGCCACCTGGTGGCCAACCAGTTTCTCCTCGCCCTGCTCAGTGTTGGCATCCTGTCCAGGGTCCTCCATCTCCTCCAGGGCTGACTCATAAGACCCCTCGCTGTCGGAGTCTGGCGGCAGCTCCAACGGCTCCTGCTGGGCCACAACAGTGGACTATAGAAGGAATAGATCAGACATCCCGCCCTTGCTTATCAATGGAGACCGAGTGGAGCAAGTGGCCAATTTTAAGTTTGTGAGTGTTATCATAAAAGAGGACCTGACCTGGGACCACTCGCCTTGCAGCCCTGGTCAAAAGGGCCCAGCAGAGATTATACAACCTGAGATTTCTCAGGAAACAACAGCCGAATGCAAAATTATTGGTGACCTTCTAATGCTGCACCATAGAGAGCATTTTAACTTACTGCCCCCCCTGTCTGCTTTGCCAATTGCAAAGGGGCAGAGAGGGCAGCACTCCAGAGCGTCAACATCATTGCCCGAGAGGATCATGGGTAACCCTCTCCCCTCTTCGGAAGAGCTTTATAGCTCCCGCTGCCTTAAGAAAGTTCAAAACATGCTTAAAGACCAGTGGTGGGTTTCAAAAATTGTTCGAACCTACTCTGTGGGTGTGCCCTCCTTTGTGGGAGTGGCTTGCTGCCCATGTGACCGGATGGGAGTGGCTTGTCACTCATGTGACTGGATATGAAGATGCCGATGACACTTGTCAGAACCACCTTAAATTACCCCACACACAGCACTGGCATGCATAAGAATAGGATGTAAACTTCTTTTTTAAAAGGCATCTTTGGTTTGCGTTAAAACAACTTCAACACACGCAATGTTCTGATTGCACCACAAATGCAGTAGTCATCCTTACCTTCCACAGAGGCACTGAGTTTTATAAATAGGAGCACGATAGTGCAGAATAATCATATCCAAGGACCAGTGGTGGGTTTCAAAAATTTTTGGAACCTCTTCTGTAGGTGTGGCCTGCTTTCCGGGTCCACTGGTGGAACCTCTTCTAACCGGTTCGGTAGATTTGACGAGCCGGTTCTACCGAATAGGTGCGAACTGGTAGGAACCCACCTCTGTTAAAGACCCATCTCATCCTGGGCAACCTTTTTCTTTTTCTTTTGAACTGTTACCATCTGGCAGACGGTACAGGACAATAAAAACCAGGACAAATAGGCCGAAAAACAGCTTTGATCCCAGGGCAACAACTATATTGATTTCTAACGTATAGTGCAATATTAATGCAGTATCAGGGGTTTTTCAATTCAACTGTATGGTATGTGAAGGATGTGCGTTTGTGTCTTATTTTTTTGTGTATAATGTACACTGAAGGCGGCATGTAATTTCATTGTACGAGGCGCAATGACAATCAAGTAAACTAAAAAAAAAAAACTCCACCTCCCCCTAAATTTCATTTTGGATAATTCCTCTGGGGTGGAGGAACTGTCGGGGAGCAGAAGAAGGCGTATAAATCATCATCAGGCAGAATCAGGTTGCAGTTTGAGGAGAAGCTCGGACTCTGGCGAGTGTCCAGAGGGATGGGACTTCCTGAATAGGAAGCAGTTGGTGGACATCCATCTATTCATTCATTCCATGTGCAGACAGCAGATGTTTCAAGGTCTCCCAGCGGACTGGATAGGAAAGGACACCTCAGAAAGAAAGGATTATTTATTATTATTAATTAGATGTCGATCGTGCCTTTGTTACTTGTGTAAGTAATCCAAGATGTGGAAGATACGCAATGTTCCTCTCTTCTCTTGTTTTCCACACCATAAAAACCCTGTGAGTTCGGTTGGGCTGAGAGAGAGGGACTGGCCCAAAGTCACCCAGCCGGCTTTCATGCCTGAGGTGGAACTAGAACTCTCCATCTCCTGGTGATTGGCTCAAAATCACCCAGCCGGCTTTCATGCCTGAGTTGGAACTAGAACTCTCCATCTCCTGGTGATTGGCCCAAAGCCACCCAGTTGGCTTTCATGCCTGAGGTGGAAATAGAACTCTCCAACTTCTAGTGATTGGCCCAAAGTCACCCAGCTGGTTTTCATGCCTGAGGTGGTTTTCATTCCTGAGGTGGAACTAGAACTCTCCATCTCCTGGTGATTGGCCCAAAGCCACCCAGTCGGCTTTTATGCCTGAGGTGGAACTAGAACTCTCCATCTCCTGGTGATTGGCCGAAAGTCACCCAGCCGGCTTTCATGCCTGAGTTGGAACTAGAACTCTCCATCTCCTGGTGATTGGCCCAAAGCCATCCAGTCGGCTTTCATGCCTGAGGTGGAACTAGAACTCTCCAACTCCTAGTGATTGGCCCAAAGTCACCCAGCCGGCTTTCATGCCTGAGGTGGAACTAGAACACTCCATCTCCTGGTGATTGGCCCAAAACCACCCAGCTGGTTTTCATGCCTGAGGTGGAACTAAAACTCTCCATCTCAGCAACCCAGGCTGGCCATGCCCTTGAACCGGTTCCCCGGTTGCCGGGGAATTTTTTTTAGCAATTCTCTCATGTTCTGCTCATGAAGCGAACTGGCCAGTAATGCTGGCAGGAACTCACACCTGTTCAAGGTCCCTTTCACTTCTGTTTATACTATTATTTGCACTCTGATTCAGTTGGTCCTGAGGATACCAATAAACCCCCAAGGGACCCCAGTGCTTCTGAGACAGCAAATGACTGACCTTCATCATATTCACGACCAGATGAATGCAAAAAAATATAAATCTTTTATTCTCACTGTTCAGGCAGAACCGAAGAAGCTTCGTGGATGAGAAGTGAAATATTTTCAAGGAAAAAAACCAAGAAAGTCCTTTCTTCGTTTGTTTGTTTGTTTGTTTGTTTGTTTTTTCCTTCCTTCCTTCCTTCCTTCCTTCCTTCCTTCCTTCCTAGCTCCCCCTCCCTCCCTTCCTTTCTTCCTCCCTCCCTCCATCCTCTCTCCTTATTTCCTTTCTTCCTCCCTCTTTCCTCCCTCCCTTCCTCTCTCCCTCCATCTATCATCTCTCCTCCCTCCCTCCCTCCCTTCCTCCCTCCTTTCTCCCTTTATCCTCCCTCTCTCCTTCTTTCCTTCCCCCTTCCTTCCTTGCTCTCCCTCTCCCTCCTTTCTCCCTCCCTCCCTTTTTGGAAACCACCTTTGGGACAGTCCGTGATTTAATTATTCAGAACAATCCCTGGAATGTTTAACGTCAAATGTTTTGCAGTTTCGTGAAGTTTTTTATTTATTTATCACTGGAATTTGTAAAGGTTGAATTTATAGCTCTGGGAGAATTAAAAACTCTTCCCATACATTTAATACGCTTCTCCTACATTCAGGGAGAGTTTTCTTGCTCTCCATCCCTCCTCCCCCCTTTCAGCTTTGCACTCTTGGCAGCCTTTCCTGCCCGAAGTGTTCTTGGAAAGTTCAGGCGGGTTAATTGGGAGCTTATTTTCATTGATGCCAAAAAAAACAAATAAAAAAAAAACCCAGAAGAAGAAGGAGTGAAGCCAGGTTGCTCCTCTTCAGCATGAGGAACAATAAAGAACAAGAGAAGATGAGAGAGTTTCTGGTTTTGAAACACAGGAAGGAAGAAAGGACTTTTTTTTTTAAACAGAGGTTGCTGAATTTAACAGGGGGTGAGAAAAGCCAGCCAAGCAGAGAACTCTGTCTCGATACAGAAGAAATGCTCCTCCTGGCAGAAAACCGGGCTTTGCAAATTACTTTAAAGCCCTCATCTTTAACTGCTGGGTAACATCATTGTCAGAAGATTCATGAGTGGCAGAGACATGGTAACAAGGTCGGCCAATGAATAGGCATAGCAACAGGCAGGCCAACGGGAGCGGAAACAGATTGGAGCCTGGGCGTGGTTTAGCCCCGCAGCTCCGAGTGCTGTGCTGAGAACTGAAACTGAAACTAGTCTGTGCTGAAAACTAAACTGGTCTGCTCTTCTCCGACCTGAAACTGAAGAACCACTCTTGGTATTGTACACTTACTCATGTGTTATTGCGTATAGAAAGAAATGGATGAATCCTGCTGAATCGGTTCTCTCTCTGGGTTTTCTGGATGTGATTTCTACTGCAAACTCTGGCAATCATCAGTGCTACAAGGGAGTGTGAGGAGGAGGAAGGGGGAGGAGCAGGGGGGAGGACTGTAGGGTCCTTGGGGATCTCTGAGGTTGGTTGATTTCTTGCAGACATTTTATTACCCAGCTATCAGGGTTCCAAATAGCATCCGAAAGTAAATCAGAGTCCAAGGCAAAGTATTGCTCAAAGTTCCAATTTATTAAGAGAGACATGTTGGCACATCTGGGAAAACCTGAATCTGAAAGCCCCCGACCACCCAGTTGAAAGTTCAAGATCTTGCCCCAACGCCCACATGTCCATCCCATGGTCCAATCTTCCACTGCCACGCTGGCAGCTTCCACCCATCCAGTTCCGGTCAGGTGCAGAGGTGCCAAGACAAAGGATGACCTTGGCTTTCTAGAAAGAATGTTGTTATGGCTACATTGCATCTCACTCCTTACAATCCCCCCCTCCCATTTTCCCACAATAGAAAAAGGCAAAGTAGAATAATAGAAAGTGTGGCAGGCCAAAGATCCAAAAGAAAATATGGCTGCAGGCCTGACACCAGCTAGGTAACATCATCAGTGCTACAAGAGAGTGTGAAGATGAGGAGGAGGGGGAGGAGGAGGAGGAGGAGGACTGTGGGCTCCTTGGTTCTCTCTGAGGTTGGCTCTTTTCTTGCAGATGTTTCATTACCCAACTAGCTAACATCATCAGTGCTACAAGGGAGTGAGAGGAGGAGGGGGGGGGAAAGAAGGAGTGCTTGTGGACTTCAACTCCCAGAATTCCTGAGCCAGCCAGGAGGCTCAAAAATCATGGTGGCTCAGGAGTTCTGGGAGTTGAAGTCCACAAGCCATAAAGGGGCCAGCGTTCCCCACCTCTGCTCTATAGTGCTCATTCCAGTAGTAGATTCCTACTGGTTCGAACCGGTTCGACTGAACCGGTTGTGATATGACAGCCTGGGTCACTGGAACCGGCAGTGACCCAGGCCTGCCACGCCCCCCCCCCCCAACCGGTTCCCTGATCTCTTCACCCGTCGCCAGCATGTTTCTGCGTATGCGCAGGGCAGTTTTCAGTCAACTGCGCATGTGCAGTAACGTGTGGGACAAAACACCGTCTCAATGAACCGGTAATAAACCGGTTAGGAACCCACCACTGGTTCATTCATTCCTCTTGTCTGTCTGTGTTTGTGATATGAACCAGCGAAGGATGAATTCCTGATCCCATAGCTTTGGGTAGATTTTCTACATCTTTTAGATTGCAACTAGAAGAAAATCGTCTGGAAGAGGTTTTTAGGAACTGGCTACCCAGTGAAATTTATTGGTCCTCCCTCGAGTCATATCACATCCATTATTTTTGCCTTGTTATAGGTCTGTAGTTTGCAGGTGCCTCTGACACAAATGAAGAATTATTTTGCCAGCTGGGCAAAGATTCCTTACAGCCACTTTGCCAGCATATTTTTTTTATTATTATCTGGGAAATTCAACCCAGTCTTTATAACCTATGAATCTGCAGCTTTGGCACTTGAATCCACCCAGCACAGATATTTTTTTTAGCAATGCTCTTTTTATAAGGATAGCTGAAAATGGCTCATCTTTCCTTGATTGGCCTGATTAATTTTACCATGTTGGCTTGGTTCGTGGCACGACAAAACCGCACTCGTCAAAATCACGGTGATAAAATCGCGGCGCTAAAGCCGCGACATCATCACCGTGCGTCATCACCGCCGCGACAACAGCGCGGCAACAGAAGGGCGCTTTAAAACGGCGCCGCAGCAGAAAGCCGACTTCAATTAAGGTAGGGGTTAGGATTAGGTTTAGGGGTTTGTTTTAGGGTTAGGTTTAGGGTTAGGTTTAGGGTTAGGTTTAGCGTTAAGTTTAGAGTTAGGTTTAGGTTTAGGGTTAGGTTTAGGGTTAGGTTTAGGGTTAGGTTTAGGGTACTGAGTGCTTGGGAATGCGCAAATTTGCCCTCCGCGCTTATGTCATCGCGGTAGGATCGCGTTTTTCCTTAGCGCTTAGAACGGCGCGAATTAGTCTTCGCGCTTATGTCTCCGCGGATAAGGGCTTCGCGGATTTGTGGTGGAACCGGCTTGGTTACATTGACTTTTCCTTTATTAGACAGCAGAATACTTGCTATAAGCTGCAAAGTTTGAGGCAGGGCTTGTTGATATCCACAAATAAAGAATTCTAAGGTTAAAAGGAAAGGTTCCCCTCGCACAGATGTGTTAGTCGTTCCCGACTCTAGAGGGCGGTGCTCATCTCCGTTTCAAAGCTGAAGAGCCACGCTGTCTGAAGACGTCTCTGTGGTCATGTGGCCAGCATGACTGAAGGATGACGGCGCATGGAACGCTGTTACCTTCCCACCAAAGGTGGTTCCTATTTTTCTACTTGCATTTTTACCTGCTTTCGAACTGCTAGGTTGGCAGAAGCTGGGACAAGTCACGGGAGCTCCCTCTGTTACGAAGCTCTAGGGATTCGAACCGCCAAACTGACGACGCACATTACATCGGGGTGTGGGTGTGGGTGTGGCCTCCCGCAGCCACCACTACTGGTTCGCCTGAACCAGAGAGAACCAGCTGAATCCGACCTCTGGTGTGAGAGAGATGGAAGTTTTTGGTTGGTTCTTCTACAATCTTGGTCTGTCCTTTCACACTAAATAAATAAACTCTTCCCGTCTCTTCCGGCAGAAAAGAAACATGGATAAATGTTTTCGGTTATGCATGTTATAAAAAAGGGCAGGCTATGATTGCCACCGTCTTAATCTGTTTGTTTTTTTGTCTTTTTCTTCCCCTTGCATTAAACCGAAAGCCACAAATTAAAAATCTTTTATGCTTTTCTCATCAAAGAACATTATGGAGTTGAGAATGCAGGCAGCTGCTGGATGATTTGAGACTTTTATGGCGGACAACAACTTTTCTGAAGACAAAACACAGCAAATAAAAGCCTCGGTGTGAAAGAAATGGGGGGGGGGGACCGGGCAATCTTTGGGAGGAAACCCCCACCACCACAACTGTTGCCTTAGCAACCAGGAAGATGAAAGTCAGCATTGTGACTCTTCTCGGATCGCCATAGAAATGAGACGTTCACCACTGCTGAGGATGAGCGCATGTGGGTGCATAGGTGTTTGTATGCATTTCTACATGTAAATGATTCCCCATGTCTTGTTACTACACCCATTAGGTAAAGGTTCCCCTCGCACATATGTTGGGAGTATACTCCTAGTGTTGGGTAGGCAATATATATCTATATACAATAACAATGGTCGTTGTTGCTTTAAATGAGTGGATATACTTAACAACTGTAATTAACTTTACAATAAGAAGGAGTCGAGAGAGCTCACTCTCTCTCTCGGCTTGTCCTATGCTTGATGACTTGATAACTGGAATGTGAACTGCGACTGTAAGCTATTGTTTGTTCTTTGAATTGTGTTTGGACTAATATCTACTATCACTGCTTGTGAAGCAATTATCAGTAGTAAAGCTACTTGTTTTTACTAGCAGTGTCTGAAATGCTATTCGTGTGTTTCTACTAGCAACGTTTTTCTCTCCAGCTGCACATTCCGCTGCACTACTTTCTCTCTCCCAACGGAGATACCCCTAACAACGTATATGCTATTCGTTCCTGACTCTAGGGGGCGGTGCTCATCTCTATTTCAAAGCCGAAGAGCCAGTGCGATCCGAAGACGTCTCCGTGGTCAATTCCAGCAACCGTTCTGCATATGCTATAGCCTCCAGTCCAGGGGTGAAATTCAGCAGGTTCTGACAGGTTCTAGAGAACCGGTAGAGGAAATTTTGAGTAGTTTGGAGAACTGGCAAATACCACCTCGGGCTGGCCCCAGATTGGGGGGGATGGAGATTTAGCAGTATCCTTCCCCTGCCATGCCCACCGAACCGGTAGTAAAACAATTTGAATTTCCCCACTGCTCCAGTCCCCTAATCATCTTCATTGCTCTTCTCTGCACTCTTTCTAGATTCTCAACATCTGTGTCTTCATTCCAAAGTGCATGGCAAAATGACTACGGAGAATCTCCATCAACCACACCCCGCATGAGGCTCTGCACTCATTTGCACCACTCAGGGGACCCTGAGGGCACAGATCAGACGTGGGTTCCTACCAGTTCGCCCCTATTCGGTAGAACCGGTTCGTCAAATCTACCAAACCGGTTAGAAGAGGTTCCACCAGTGGACCCGGAAAGCAGGCCACACCTACAGAAGAGGTTCCAACATTTTTTGAAACCCACCACTGGTCCTTGGATATGATTATTCTACACTATCATGCTCCTATTTATAAAACTCAGGGCCTCTGTGAAAGGGAAGGATGACTACTGCATTTGTGGTGCAATCAGAACATTGCGTGTGTTGAAGTTGTTTTAACGCAAACCAAAGATGCCTTTCAAAAAACAAGTTGACATCCTATTCTTATGCAGGCCAGTGCTGTGTGTGAGGTAATTTAAGGTGGTTCTGACAAGTGTCATCAGCATCTTCGTATCCGGTCACATGGGCGGCAAGCCACTCCCATCCGGTCACATGGGTGGCAAGCCACTCCCACAAAGGAGGCCACACCCACAGAGTAGGTTCGAACAATTTTTGAAACCCACCCCTGGCACAGATGAACCTCCAAGTAGCCTCAACGGCTCTCTAAAAAGGATGCAAATGACCAGCTGTCGGCAAGGAGTATCAATCCTTCCGTTCCCCTCCATCCAGTCAGAGCGGAAGAAGTTTCTTGGATGAGAAGCAAAACGTCTTCAAAGAAAAACAAGGAAGTCTGTTTGCCTCTTGAAAAAAAAAAAGCCTCTGATTCTGATTTTATTCATGGTTTCAGCAAACAATCACCCCGATTTTCCCACCAACTGTTAGCAGGAGGGTTATTATATTCATCAGACAATGCAAATAATCCTGCCTCCAATTTCTCCAATTAGCCACTACAATTGCATTTTTACGCCAGCGCTACAAATCCCGAGTAAGTGCAATTGCGTGAATTACGTATTCTCAAGATTACTCCCTTAACAGCTTTTCTTAAAGCAAAGCTCTCCTAACCAATTAAGCCTGCAAAACACAAAAAAAAGACACGTTCAACAACACCTTAGCTTGTTGGTTTTCGTATCATTAAATTTAGACGGCTTACCATGCCTCTCCTTTGTTAGGAAATTCTCAGAAACAGCAGAACACGTTGGGAACAAAGAACTACCCCAAAACTTGGGCCCTTGGCTGGTCTAAAAAGATTCACTAAAATCCATTTAGAAGCATTTGGGGGAAAAAACAATGCAGATCTAGACATTAATCAAAGCAGGACAAAAAAACATGACCTAAATTAATCGGTTCTGGACAGACACTCAGCTCCGAATTTGAGTTGAACGATTTCACATTTTCCCTTAATAACAAAGGATACAGGCAAACTTTGTTGCAGTTGGAGGGAAATAGCAATAGCATTTAGACCAGTGTTTCTCAACCTTGGCGACTTTCAGTCCTGTGGACTTCAACTCCCAGAATTCCCCCAGCCAGCTATGCTGGCTGGGGGAATTCTGGGAGTTGAAGTCCACAGGACTGAAAGTCGCCAAGGTTGAGAAACACTGACTTATATGCCGCTTCACAGTGCTTCACAGCCCTCTCTAAGGGGTTTACAGAATCAGCCTCTTGCCCCCAACAATCTGGGGTCCTCATTTTTGCCTCGGAAGGAGGGGAAGCTAAGTCAACCTTGGTGAGAATCGAACCGCTGGCAGTGGGCAGAGTTAGGCTGCAATACTGCATATAGGTAGGTAGGTAGGTAGGTAGGTAGATAGATGATGACAGAAAGATAGAGACAGACAGACAGATAGACATAGAGACATGGAGATGAGACAGACATGGAGAGAGGGACAGAAACAGTGAAAGATTGAAACAGGGAGTGAGACACACACAGAGAGACATGAGACTAGATAGATAGACAGACAGAAAGCAATAGCGATAGCATTTAGACTTATATACCGCTTCACGGTGCTTTACGGTCCCTCTCAAAGCGGTTTACAGAGTCAGCCTCTTGCCCCACACAATCTGAGTCCTCATTTTATCAGCCTCGGAAGGACGGAAGGATGAGTCAACCTTGAGCTGGTCAGGATCGAACCTCTGGCAGTGGGCAGAGTCAGCCTGCAATACTGCCTCCTAACCACTGGCATATCAAGAGCAATAGCATTAGCATTTATATATCACCCCATAGAGCCTTGCTAGTGCTCTCTGAGGGGACCATAGAATCAGGCATGTTGCCCCCAAGAATTCGGGTCCTCATTTTACTGAACTTGGAGGGACGGAAGGCTGTGTCAACTTGGAGTCTGTCAAGATCAAACTCCTGGCTGGGATCAGAGTTAGCTTGCAATTCTCCTCTTTAACCACTGTGCCACCAGGAATCACAACTGTACGGAGACCCAAGGAAAGTCCACAGAGTACAATAAAAATTCTAGTAGGACCGAGTAAAAATAATAGAGTATGCTTCCTGTCCAACTTCCTTCCTTCATTCCTCCCTCCCTCCCTCCCTCCCATCCTTCCACTCCCTCCCCCTCCCTTCTTTCCCTTTCCTCCTCCACCCTCTTCTTTTCCTTCCTTCTTTCCCTCCCTCGCCCACCCTCTTCTTTTCCTTCCTTCTTTCCCTCCCTCCCTTATCCTTCTCTCCTTCCTTCCTTCATTTCTCCCTCCCTCCCTCCCACCCTTCCACTTCCTCCCCCTCCCTTCTTTCCCTTCCCTCCCTCCCTCACCCTCTTCTTTTCCTTCCTTCTTTCTCTCCCTCCCTTATCCTTCTCTCCTTCCTTCTTCCTTCCTTCCTCCCCTTCCTTCCTTCCCTCCCTCCCTTATCCTGTCTCTCCTTCCTTCCCTTCCTTATTCCCCTTCCTTCCAAACTCCCCTTCCTTCCCCCACCTTACTCCTTCCCTTCCTTCCTCCCTTCCCCCTCCCTCCCATCCTTCCACTCCCTCCCCCTCCCTTCTTTCCCTTTCCTCCTCCACCCTCTTCTTTTCCTTCCTTCTTTCCCTCCCTTATCCTTCTCTCCTTCCTTCTTCCTTTCTCCCCTTCCTTCCTTTCCCCACCTCTTCCTTCCCTTCCTTCCTTCCCTCCCTCCCTTATTCTGTCTCTCCTTCCTTCCCTTCCCCCACCCTACTCCTTCCCTTCCTTCATTCCTTCCCCACCCTCTTCCTTCCCTTCCCTTCCTTCCTTCCTCCCCCCTTCCTTCATCCCCCCTTCTTTCCTTCCCTTCCTTCCTTCCCTTCCTTCCTTTCCCCACTCTCTTCCTTCTCTTCCTTCCTCCCCTTCCATCCTTCCCCCACCCTCTTCCTTCCCTCTCCTTCCTTCCTTCCTTCCCCCACCCTCTTCCTTTTCTTCCCTTTCTTTCTTTCTTTCTTTCTTTCTTTCTTCCTTCCTTCCTTCCTTCCTTCCTTCCTCTGTGCACCCCTCTTTCCTCTCTGTCAAGATCCATCTGGACTTTTGGTGTATTGCCATGATAATGGAAAAATCTTAGATGCAGAAAGATGGAAAAAAACCCCACTAATTCCCCTAATAGAAGAATGGATGGGAAAGATGACGGAGTCAGCTAAGGCAGCAAAACTGACTGTTTTAATTAAGGATAAGAATTTATCTAGTTTTCTTTCTACTTAAAAACGGCTTCTGCACTTTGCCCTTGAAACTGAAAAGAGGACGAAACTTTGAGGATTAGAATGATTTTGTTGTTATAGAAATGGTTTGAAATGTTGAAAAAAAGCTGCAAGTCATCTTTTGTGTTCTTTCTTTCTCTTTCTCTCTTTCGGGGCTTTTGTCTTTCTCAATACCTCCTTGTCAGCAATCAACTCCCAGATAAGCAGAGATTAACCCCAGGATTAATATCAGGCCAACAATCAGGCAACAGACAATACCCCAATCAAAGAACTACCAAGGTGATCATAAGCCTTTTTTTTTTTAATACAGCCTCTTGCTCTTTGCATTCAACATACAAGATACATTTAGCACCTACACAAAAAGGAAAAAGGGAATTAGACATTGACAAGTAATTTAAAAAGCTAATGCGTAGCCTGGAATGAGTTGCTTGCAATGATTTATTTTTTTTTAGAATGAAAAGGATTTGGTTCAAATGTGGTATTCAGCAGTTCGGACTGGTTCGGACAAACTGGTAGCAGAGATCACAGGTGGGGCTGTCCAGAGGCGGTATTCAGCAGATTCTGACCAGTTCTGGAGAACCGGTAGCAGAAAATTTGAGTAGTTTGGAGAACCGGCAAATACCACCTTGGGCTGGCCCCAGACTGGGGAGGGAATGGACATTTAGCAGTATCCTTCCCCTGTCATGCCCAACGAACCAGTAGTAAAACAATTTGAATTTCCTCACTGCTCCAGTCCCCTAATCATTTTCGTTGCTCTTCTCTGCACTCTTTCTAGACTCTCAACATTTGTGTCTTCACCCCAAAGTGCCTGGCAAAATGACTACGGAGAATCTCCCTCAACCACACCCTCCATGAGGCTCTGCACTCATTTGCACCACTCAGGTGACCCTGATCAGAGGTGGGTTCCTACCAGTTCGCACCTATTCGGTATAACTGGTTCGTCAAATCTACCGAACTGGTTAGAAGAGGTTCCACCAGTGGACCCAGAAAGCAGTCCACACCTACAGAAGAGGTTCCAACATTTTTTGAAACCACTCAGGTGACCCTGAGGGCACAGATGAACCTCCAAGTAGCCTCAACGGCTCTCTAAAAAGGATGCAAATGACCAGCTGTCAGCAAGGAGTATCAATCCTTCCATTCCCCTCCATCCAGTCATCCACCTCTGACTGGTTCCGCCCCCATCGATTCTCTTCCTCCTGAGTCCCAGCTGATCGGTAGGGAATGTGGATTTGGCAGTATCCTTCCCCTGCCAATCCCACCAAGCCATGCCCACAGAACCACTAGTAAAACTCACTATTGGGCCCCTCCTATTTAGCCATGTTTTTGAGGCCCGGCGAGCAAAATACATGCATGGAAGGCCAGGTGCACGCGTGGAAGATGCACACACATGGTGCTTGCACGGGGCGAACCAGTGCTAAAAATAAGTGAAACCCACTGCTGATTGCGTTGTGCAGAAAACCAATGGCAAACACTCATCCGTGTAGAAATCCTGCGTTTGTCACAGAAAGGCAGTTTCAAAAAAATATTCTGGAAGGATATTTTTGGGAATAAACTACTAGAAGTAGTTTTAACCTTCCTGCGGAGCTGATTTCCTAATCTGGTCTACTTTCTGGCGTTGGCAAAACCCAATATTTAGCAATAAAGATTAATCAATTCTTTGGATTTGTGAGGGAGTGACTTCTCTACGATTTGATGGAAGTGTTGCTCTCCAAGGTACTGAACCCAAGCTCTCTCATCGGCTACTTGGAGTGTCCCCAAATCCCTCTCCACTTGGCTGCCTCTTGGATGAACTGCTCTGTCCATCTGTCAGGCACATAGAGATAGGCAACATTTACATGCCATTTAAAAGAGACAATCAAAAAGCAAAAAAGCTATTTCCCAAAGCACTGGAAGGCCAGAAAGGGAAACTGAACAAGGAGGGATTCAACCTAGAAATAAGGGGATTTTTTTCTGACCATGAGAAGAATCAACCGATGGAACAGAAGTTGCCTTTGGAAATTGTGGGGGCTTTCAAGAAGAGATTGGACTGCCAACTGTCAGAAATGGTGTAGGGTCTCCTGCTTGGGCTGGGGATTGGAGTAGATGAGGGGGTCAAACTGGTGGACGCAAGCTGGTCACACAGACAATGTGACACTATGAGCTTGACACCTGTGGACTAATTGACCTACAAGATGATTTTCAACTCTTTTATTGTGTTCTTATTAAAGTAAATGCAAGGGGCATTTAAAAGGTCAAAAAACTCAAGAAGTTGATTGTGATGGTGTAATAATACAATAGCAGAGTTGGAAGGGACTTTGGAGGTCTTCTAGTCCAACCCACTGCCTAGGCAGGAAACCCTATACTGTTCCAGACAAATGGCTATCCAACATCTTCTTAAAGACTTCCAGTGTTGGGGCATTCAGAACTTCTGGAGTCAACTTCTGTTCCACTGATTAATTGTTCTAACTGTCAGGAAATTTCTCCTCAGTTCTAGGTTACTTCTCTCCTTGATTAGTTTCCACCCCTTGCTTCTTGTTCTGCCCTCAGGTCCCTTGGAAAATAGTTTGACTCCCTCTTCTTTGTGGCAACCCCTGAGATATCGCAACACTGCTATCATGTCTCCCCTAGTCCTTCTTTCTATTAAACTAGGCATACCCAGTTCCTGCAACCGTTCTTCATATGTTTTAGTCTCCAGTCCCCTAATCCTCTTTGTTGCTCTTCTCTGCACTCTTTCTAGAGTCTCCACATCTTTTCTACATCGTGGTGACCAAAACTGAATGCGGAATTCCAGGTGTGGCCTTACCAAGGCATTAAAAAGTGGCATTAAGACTTCACGTGATTTTGATTCTATCCCTCTGTTTATGCAGCCTAGAACTGTGTTGGCTTTTTTGGCAGCTGCTGCACACGGCTGGCTCATATTTAAATGGTTGTCCACTAGGACTCCAAGATCCCTCTCACAGTTACTACTATTGAGCAAGGTACCACCTATACTGTACCTGTGCATTTCGTTTTTCTTGCCTAAATGTAGAACCTTCCTCTTTTCACCATTGAATTTCATTTTATTAGATAGTGCCCAATGTTCAAGTTTGTCAAGATCCTTCTGTGTCTTAAGCCTGTCTTCTGGAGTGTTGGCTATTCCTGCCAGCTTGGTGTCATCTGCAAATTTGATGAGTTCCCCATTTATTCCCTCATCCAAATCATTGATGAAGATGTTGAAGAGTACTGGGCCCAAAACAGAGCCTTGGGGTACTCCACTGCATATTTCCCATGTAGATGCAGTTCCATTGAGGATTACATGTTGAGTGCGGTTGGTTGGCCAGTTACGGTGGTGATGCTCTCTAACCCACATTCTTCTACTTTATCTAGTAGTAGGTTATGGTCTACCTTATCAAATGCCTTACTGAAGTCCAAGTAAACTATATTGACGGCATTCCTCTGGTCCACTAATTTTGTCACATTATCAAAGAATACAATAAGATTAGTCTGTCATGATCTGTTTTTGACAAACCCATGTTGGCTTTTGGCTATTACTATGTTTGCTTTTAGGTTTTTGCTAATTTGTTGCTTGATTATCTTTTCCAGAATCTTCCTTGGTATTGAGGTCAGGCTGATAGGTCTGTAGTTTCCTGGATCTGTTTTTTCCCCCTTTTTTGAAGATGGGAACCACATCAGCTCTTTTCCAGTCCTCTGGCAGTTCCCTGTGCTCCAGGATCTCTGAAAGGTATAATTCAGTGGTTCTGAGATCTCGTCTTCCAGTTCCTTCAGAACCCTGGGGTGTAATCCATCTGGTGATTAATCAAAACCTTGCCCCAGGTCAAACATGGGCAAGGCTTCAATCATGTGTTTATAGCTGCCATTGTCACTTTTTTGACACAATTCACCACACAGACACCCTCAAAGGGTATAACTGAGTGTCAGCTTGGTCTGGTGGTTAAGACACCAGGCTCAAAAGTGGGAGATTGTGAGTTGTCTATGGAGATTCTCAATCATCCTGGTCATGGTTCTCCCAAAGGTACATTTTCCAAAAGACAACTGAGCTTTCTTGTTTTTTGGTTTTTCTTTTGAAAATGTATTGTTTCTCATTCAAGAAGCTTCTTCAGTTCTTGAAGCGAAACGGTTTCAAAGAAAAAAAATCTCGAAGAAAGTCCAGTTGCTCTTTGAAATTGAGATTTTTGCCTTAGTGATGAAAGTGGGCTGGGTGACTTTGAGCCAATCGCCAGGAGACTGGGAGCTCTAGTTCCACTTTACCCATGAAAGCCAGCTTGGTGACTTTGAGCCAATCACCAGGGGACTGGGAGTTCTAGTTCCCCCTTAGCCATGAAAGCCAGCTGGGTGACTGATCCAATCACCAGGGGACTGGGAGTTCTAGTTCCCCCTTAGCCATGAAAGACAGTTGTGTGACTTGAAATCAATCACCAGGAGACTGGGAGTTCTAGTTCCCCCTTAGCCATGAAATACAGCTGTGTGACTTCGAATCAATCACCAGGAGACTGGGAGTTCTAGTTCCCCCTTAGCCCTGAAAGACAGCTGTGTGACTCCGAATCAATCACCAGGAGACTGGGAGTTCTAGTTCCCCCTTAGCCATGAAAGCCAGCTGGGTGACTGATCCAATCACCAGGGGACTGGGAGCTCTAGTTCCCCCTTAGCCATGAAAGACAGTTGTGTGATTTGAAATCAATCACCAGGAGACTGGGAGTTCTAGTTTCCCCTTAGCCATGAAAGACAACTGTGTGACTTCGAATCAATCACCAGGAGACTGGGAGTTCTAGTTCCCCCTTAGCCCTGAAAGACAGCTGTGTGACTCCGAATCAATCACCAGGAGACTGGGAGTTGTAGTTCCCCCTTAGCCATGAAAGACAGCTGTGTGACTTCGATTCAATCACCAGGAGACTGGGAGTTCTAGTTCCACTTTAGCCATGAAAGCCAGCTGGGTGACTTTGTGCCAGTCCCTCTGTCTCAGCCCAACTCAGCTCACGGGGTTGTTGTCAGGAGGAAACTAGCAGAGGGAAGACATGTTGGTTATGATTGCCACCTTAAGTCATTTGTATAAATAATAAAGGCAGGAAAAATAAACATATTTTTTTTTAAAAAAAATATGTTCCATTTCTGAGATACTTGAATCCGCAGGAAGTCGAAATTCAGGTAAACATCCTCTTCATCCAGGCACAGCTCTGAAGAAAAACACAATGTTTTTTCTTGCATGATAATAGCATCATTATCATTATTTTATTTAATAGCATCTTTTAGGTCAAGAGCCAAGAAAGTACCGTACTTACAGGCTCACATGCTTCTATGCCATTCTGTATTGGTTACGTGCTGATCCATGGAAACCCACAATAAAGGGAAAGCGAGCGGAATATATATTAACTTCCCATGGAATATATAGAGCAAAAAAATAAATGTACGGTATTAAATTGTTACCACTATTCGTTTCCACACTGAATTTTTGGCATTTTTCCCCTCCCTTCTGGCTTATCTATTTTGTTATGCTTGGGATTCTCCCATCTTGCTGTTCATTTTCAGGGGAATTTCAAATATTGGCAAACCAGAGCAACATTCTGTGTTTATGTTTCGTCCCCACTGAATGACAGATATTTTGCCTTTATTTTCAGTATCAGCTCCAAGGTTTATGTTTCACTGAGCCTCAGCTGTCAGCAAGAGCTAACTATCCAGAGCAAAGGACAGATTTGAAGAAAGTTAAGGAGGAATATTAGTGGGCTAAAATAATAATAATGTTGTTGTTGTTGATGATGATGATGATGTAATAAATAATAAAAAAACTAAGATTGCAGGTGAACATGTTTAGCCTACAGAAAGAAGATCAAAGAGGAAAGAGATTGCCTCTTGAGAGAGAGAGAGAAAGATGGAGAGATTGAGATATTTAGGTAGGTAGGTAGGTAGGTAGGTAGGTAGGTAGGTAGGTAGATAGATAGATAGATAGATAGATAGATAGATAGATAGATAGATAGATAGATGTAGATAGATAGATAGATAGAGATAGATAGATAGATAGATAGATGGAGATAGATAGATAGATAGATAGATAGAGATAGATAGATAGATAGATAGATAGATAGATAGAGACAGGCAGATAGATAATGACAGATAGATATTGTAGATAGAGGAATAGATAAGAGAGAGATAAAGAGTGCTTGAAAGAGAGAGAGGGAAAGAGCGAGAGAGCGAGAGATAAAGATAGAGGGAAAGGTAGAGGGAGAGGTAAAGAGAGAGAGACAGAGACAGAGAGGCACAGATAAAGAGAAAGATAGAGAGATAAAGAGAGGTAGATAGAGATATTAGAGACAAGCTACAACAGGGGTGTCAAACTCAATTTCATTGAGGGCTGCATCAGGGCTGTGGTTGATTGACTTTGGGGGGCTGGGTGGGTGTGGCTGACTGGGTGGGCATGGCCAGCTTGAGCCACTCACTGGGTGTGGCTGACTGGGTGGGCATGGCCAGCTTGAGCCACTCACTGGGTGTGGCTGACTGGGTGGGCATGGCCAGCTTGAGCCACTCACTGGGTGTGGCTGATTGGGTGGCCATGACCAGCTTGAGCCACTCACTGGGTGTGGCTGACTGGGTGGGCATGGCCAGCTTGAGCCACTCACTGGGTGTGGCTGACTGGGTGGGCATGGCCAGCTTGAGCCACTCACTGGGTGTGGCTGATTGGGTGGCCATGACCAGCTTGAGCCACTCACTGGGTGTGGCTGACTGGGTGGGCATGGCCAGCTTGAGCCACTCACTGGGTGTGGCTGACTGGGTAGCCATGACCAGCTTGAGCCACTCACTGGGTGTGGCTGACTGGGTGGGTGTGGCTGACTGGGTGGGCATGGCCAGCTTGATGCCACTCCCCAAACGACTGGCATGTTTCCTCTTCACATTGGGTAGACTTAGAACTCACCATTTCCTGCTCATTGGCTCAAAGTCCCCTAGCTGGTTTTCATGGCTGAGGCAGGACTTGAACTCCCAGCCTCCTTCTTCCTAGCTGATAGCCTTAGCCACCGGAGAGCCAAAGGAAAGGGGGAGAAATGGAACTTATTGGATTATTGGAGCTTTATTGGAACTTCTGCTGCTGGCGAAGACCGACCAGATGTTCTTGTAAAAGGCAGTCAAAGGAGCGCTGAGCCTCAGTTGGGGAAAACGTTTATGCGCTTCTCAAACTGCTATGCTCACATAGTCCTCAGCTGTCCCTTTATTATACCTCTGGTGGGTCCCCTGCTTCTCATAAACGCTGCCTCCGGGGAATCTTTGGAGTCGATTCTGCAATCAGATCCCGAAACTGGTCATGAAGGGAATTTGCTCAGAGGGGAGGTTTCATTTTCCTTCGCTGACTTTGTTCTCATTCTCTGGGGGGAAAAAAATGTCCTTTGATTTAATGTGGAAACATGCAAAACGTTTCCGATATTCTTTCTCAAGTGTTTCTTAATGGCGTTGTGGTTTTAGATCTCTCTTTACAAGCACCTGCACATTCGTTTCGTTTTACGTTTTCGTTTTATTGAGCTTGTATGCCACCCACTCCCGAAGGACTCCGGGCAGCTTACAATAAAACAAAGGAAGGGGATAATACACAAGACAGCACACACGCGCACACACCTAGAGCAGTTTAGGTTTTTCCTGTGTCAAAAAAACAACAAGAGGCATTTTAAGCCCTAGATCAGTGATAGCGAAGCTACGGCACAGGTGCCAGAAGTGGCACGCGGAGCCATCTCTCCGGTCACGCGAGCTGTCGCCCGTTGCTCTTCCGTGCGATGGCCGGTGTGAAGACTAGCTGGCCGGCTGTCGCGCCGGCAAGCGGGTCTTCACACATGCGGGAGCACGACGAAAGCCATTAAGCCACAATAGGAATCGCCCAACATCCTTTCAGCTCTTTCATTGCATCAGCCCAGAGCAGCCCAAACTTCAACCAAACTTAGCTCAGACAAACACCTAGGATTTGCATTTCCACTTTTGCCTATAGAGCCAGCTTTTGACCCCCTACATAACCCTTACACGATCCGCATAGGAATCGGACAACAGCCAATAGAAGACATGTTCTTGCACAGGAACAGGAAGCTCAAGTGCCAAGCCCAAGAGAAGGTATAAATACCCCTCACTCTCAATTCCAGGTGGTCAGCTGCCTAGAATCACATGTGCTTGGTGGTTCTGCTTCATTAATAAACCATCTTTCCAATCAGCCTCCATGTTATTTCCAGCTTCTTTTCCCCAATTTGGAATGGGTGGAGATTTCTTCCCACAATGGGATGAAACCAGTGGTGAAATCTATTTTAATTTTACTACCAGTTCTGTGGTAGGTATGGCTTGGTAGGTATGGCTTGGTGGGGTCTTGTGACTATGTAGTCATATAACTGAGGGATCAAAAGACAGAAACTCACTTTAACAATGTCCTGCCAGAGCAGGGTTGGACTAGATGACCTCCAAGTCCCTTCCAGCCCTTTTTATCCTTTGCAGCTGCGTCTAGTGCCAGGTTTGTAGTCCTTCCTTCCTCTTCTTTTTCCCTCCCTCCCTCCCTCCCTCCCTCCCTCCCTTTTTCTTTCTTTTTTCTTTCTTTTTCTCTTCTCTTCCTTCCTTCCTTCCTTCCTTCCTTCCTTCCTTCCTTCCTTCCTTCCTTCCTTCCTTCCTTCCTTCTTTCCAGGGCCGGATTTAGATGAAAAGAGGCCCTAGGCTATTCTACTTATGAGGCCCTTTCACCTCCCATTTTTAAGTTTGTAAATTACATGAGAGACAATAAAATACATCATTACTGTGATATATATCAATATATATCAATATATATAGCTGGCCTCCTGACGGAGGGCGGCTCTGCTCTGCGGCAAAGGCAGCGAGGCCAGCCGCCTCCCCTGCTGCGCTCAGCTGCCCGGCTCGGCCCCCTCGCCCTCACCTGCCTGGCCGCTGGTGGGCTCCGCGTCGACGGGGCGGCTACTGGGAGCGGCCGCGCCTCTCGCCCGGCCGCCAGTGCCGGGAACGTGGGCGGGCTCCCCAACTGCCGTGGCGCTGGAACGATCTTAACCAATACATTTTTATGTTTGTTTATTAGTCATCTGCGTAGAATTTCTCCTTATTTTCGGTTCAGTGTTTTAGTGTTCACTGTTTGTAGAATAGTGTAATTTTAATTTTGCTAACAATTTGAATGTAGGCCCCTCTTGATCTTGAGGCCCTAGGCGGAAGCCTAGTTAGCCTATAGGAAAATCCGGCCCGCCCTCCCTCCTTCCTTCCTTCCTTCCTTCCTTCCTTCCTTCCTTCCTTCCTTCCTTCCTTCCTTCCTTCCTTCTTTCCTTCTTTCCTTCCTTCCTTCCTTTCTTTGTCTGTTTCTCTCTCTCTCTCTCTCTTTCTTTCTCAGCAACCCCCCCCCTCCATTTTTGGCCTAGCAGGCTTAAGAGAAGCCTTCTGGGAGTAAAAACGGGCATCACACCCACCACCCTATTTTTGGCCATGTGACATGCAAACCTTTTTCAGTATTTTTTTACTACCATTTCCAGTGAGCCAGCCCAAACTGGTAGCGTTCCACCCCTGGATGAAACCTCTGTGTTTTTAGTGTAGGCTCTAAGCATTTTCAGGATGCCAACATTGTTTATTCAGATTAAGTGGATGAGCCATTTCGTTCAGCCGCACTTTTGATTTTATGGTATGTCCACATAGTCCATTTATCAATTGGACAATAATTTATCCACTCAGCTCCCTGTGTGATATTTTATACAAATGCTGCTATGTCATCTCATCCAGGAAAACAGCAGAGAAGATGAATGCAATCGTTCCCCCCTCCAACCCAATTCTTCATTTGATCTCTGTCAAATTTAATATTTATTATTAGCTTCCAGGTTTCTGAAGGATGTATAACAAGGTTTTATCTTTATATGCACACCACCATCCCTATCGATGACCAGGAGTGGAAAATAGCAGATATTAAGCTTCATAAACAGGTGGCCGCTTTGTGTTCAAATGAGCTTCCTGATGATAAAATAAAAAACTTGGCAGTGTCTCAAGATTAAACAATTCAATCCTAGAGTCTGAGCCATTGAAATTTTAAAATGAGAAACGCAAAGCTATGCCAACGCAGGTTGGTCATTTCCATGTGGGATTTTTCATTGACATGGTTTTATAGCATTGTTATGGCTAAGATTAAGATCAACCTTTTTTTTTTTAAACTACGGGCACACTGGCATACATTTAAATGATGAAATTCTGTTGCCTGCTGTCAAAAGGGTTTACAAACACAGCACATGTAGGGACATGCTATATACATACCTATGTATAGTATATATCTACACTCTTACATATAAATACATATAAATGTTAATCACTGTCCATTTCGAATACATAGTGGAAAGAGGAAGTTTGATACTGTATGGAACAAAACTGCAACAAAAACCTTGCTAATTATCTGCAATAACTCAATATACACTATATTTTGTTATATATATATGTTGTCCGTCCGTCCATCCATCCATCCATCCATCCATCCATCCATCCATCCATCCATCCATCCATCTATCTTTCTTTCTTTCTATCTATCATCATCTATCTATCATCTAAAGATATAGATATAAAAAAGGCTGTATGTATGTATGTATGTATGTATGTATGTATGTATGTATGTATGTATGTATGTATGTATTATAATGCCTTGGTAAGGCCACACTTGGAATCCTGCATCCAGTTTTGGTCACCACGATGTAGAAAAGATGTGGAGACTCTAGAAAGAGTGCAGAGAAGAGCAACAAAGAGGATTAGGGGACTGGAGACTAAAACATAGGAAGAACGGTTGCAGGAACTGGGTATGTCTAGAAGAACTAGGGGAGACATGATAGCAGTCTTCCAATATCTCAGGGGCTGCCCCAAAGAAGAGGAAGTCAAACTATTCTCCAAGGCACCTGAGGGTAGAACAAGAAGCAATGGGTGGAAACTAATCAAGGAGAGAAGCAACCTAGAACCGAGGAGAAATTTCCTGATAGTGAGAATAATTAATCAGTGGAACAACTTGCCTCCAGAAGTTGTGAATGCTCCAACACTGGAAGTTTTTAAGAAGATGTTGGATAGCCATTTGTCTGGAACTGTATAGGGTTTCCTGCCTAGGCAGGGGGGTGGACTAGAAGACCTCCAAGGTCCTTTGCAACTCTGCTATAGTATTGTATTATGTATGTATGTACTGTATGTATGTTCTAGCACAGTGGTTCTCAATCTTCCCAATGTCGTGACCCTTTAATACAGTTCTTTATGTTGTGGTGGCCCCCAACCATAAAATTGGTGTCTTGGTTCCTAAGACCATCGAAAATACGTGTTTTCTGATGGATTTAGGCGACCCCGGTGTAAGGGTTGTTCGACCCCAGAAGGGGTCCCGACCCACAGGTTGAGAACCACTGTTCTAGCATAACTTGGAAGCGCCTTGAGCAATTTCAACCAAACTTGGTACACAGATGACTTATTCTCTGGAAACAAATACTGTGGGGGGCAAGACACCCCTGCAGTGTGTGTGTGTTTCTGTACAACTGTGTGTGCATGCTCCAACAAAACTCTGGAATGCCTGGTCCATTAAGGAGAGCTAGTGTGTCATTCTAGAGCGGCAATTGTTTGTTATGTCAGTTCCTTCGCAGCTTCTTTTGGAAAGGCAGCTGTGATGTTCACCCTCCAGTGGACCAATGAGGATGTGCCTGATGGATTTGGGGCAAAGTGCCAGGATTGTAAACAGGGCAGGAAAGACGAGTGCATGGGAGGGGGAAGGGAGAGGGCAGGGATGATGGGCATGGGATTGGGGGGAAGTAAGACTCCTCTCAATGGCTCCCTGTCAGACAAATGCTTTGTTAGCTGCTATATGTATGTATATATGTATTGTGTCACAACCCCTGGTATGCCCAAATATGGGAGGAAACATACTGCTTCCCTTTTCTGTCTATCGGCTCACTCTGGGAGCCATCCAGGCAGAAAGCCGTTTTTTTAATGTTGCCTTGTTACATTTGTGTTGCATTTGTGCTAATAAATAAATAAAGGGAGACTAGTATAGATCTATTTCAAGCTATTTAGCTCTCATCAGCTAGCCTATAAATGACAAATAAAACTAAAAAACAAAAACAAAACATACCCTTACTGGGAATCGAAGTGGCTAAGTGGCTAATATAACTGCCTAATATGTAATACAGCCCAGGTTCGATTCCCAGTAAGGGTATGGCTAGCTGATGAGAACTAAATAGCTTGAAATAGATCTATACTAGTCTCCCTTTATTTATTTATCAGCACAAATGCAACACACACACACACACACTTGGTGTGTGTGTGTGTGTGTGTGTGTGAAATAGTCATTGTGATCACAGCTAACAAAATGAAATTCACTGTAGAGAAAAGTAAGGTTTTATTCTTAGACTGTCAGCTTTCCAAGTAATCACCCCTAGAAAGCAGGACTCTGAGGCAGGTAGATTCCTCAAAGAACGATTTATTGGATACATCATATTGGCACAACTGGTGAAAACTGACTCTGAAAGTTCCTGCAGTTTTCATCAGATTAAAAAGTAAAAGTCCCCCCACCCAAGTCATCGGTCATCGTCCAATAGAGGTGCTGGCTGGTTGCTTGGATATTCCACTCCTCCTCTCACCACCCACCTGTCGGAATGTCCTTGGTTCCCACAGGAATTTTTTTTTTGGACTACAAAACCTCAGCTATCTATTTCCCTCCTCTGTGTCCCTTCTTCTTCCTCATGGCAACCCTGAAGCCTCAAAGATGGCCTCAGCCAGGTTCGCTTCAGGGTTGACATAGACAAGAAAAGCCGAATGGTATAGGGTCTCCTGCTTGAGGAGGCCGTTGGACTAGAAGAGCCGAGGTGGCGCAGTGGTTAGGGTGCAGTACTGCAGGCCACTTCAGTTGACTGTTATCTGCAGTTCAGCGGTTCTAATCTCACCGGCTCAAGGTTGACTCAGCCTTCCATCCTTCCGAGGTGGGTGAAATGAGGACCCAGACTGTAGGGGCGCTATACTGACTCTGTAAACCGCTTAGAGAGAGCCCTATGAAGCGGTATATAAGTCTAACTGCTATTGCTATTGCCTCCAAGACTGTCAAGTTCCCTGCTCTAGACTGTAGGATTCTGGGCTTGTTCCCGATAGTTGATTTCTTGAGGCAACTTGAATATTTCAACTATCATGCTGGGTTTATTTAATTCTGTCTGATGTTTCCCTTGCAAGATTTAATAGCCTACCAGAAGGGGAAGGAAGAACATGGTTGAAAGCACTGGGAACTCACTTTTGCTCAGGGGCATAAGCCAAGCTGATAGTATCACACTGACTTAATAAACTAGAATAGGGGATACTCTCACAGAGAATGTTATAAGAATTATAATGAATTTTAATATTCATTATTGGCAATGAATAAATCACACCCAGAACCTAGATTAATATCTTCCAGCCAGTGGTGGGTTGCAATTTTTTTTACTACTAGTTTGGGCGCGCGATGATTCTGCGCATGCGCAAAAGCATCCAGGCAGATGGGCGGAGCCTCCCACCACTACTATTATCTGTTCGCCCAATCCGGACCGAACCGGGGGCTACTCACCTCTGCTTCCCGCCAAGAGATTCTTTCTCATCTCAAAAAAATTTGAAATTCGCTCCTGTTTAAAGTTTCTTTCATTAGAGATTTTTAGTTTCAGCTGCCAAGAATTGTAAGGCATTTGAAGAGATACAAGTAATGGGAAGGACAGGTCCTGAAGTTACTATTGTTGAGCCAGGTACCACCTATTCTGTACCCATACATTTGGTTTTTGTTGCCTAAGTGTAAAATCTTACTTTTCTAATAACTGAATTACACTTCGTTAGATTGAATGTGTTCAAGTCTGCCTAAAACGGGGGTCACAACCCACAGCTATGGAGCTGCATGTGGCTCTTTCATCCCTCTGCTGTGGCTCCCTGTTACCAGTTGGTACCACAATTTTGAGAGGAGCTTCCGGTTGGGCGTAGGGGAAAGCACAGCACGCCAAGAGGAGACTCTATGGCAAGAAACAGGTTTTCCGGTGAGCTCCACAATCGATAGGGCTTCCGGTTAGGACAGGTTGAGGAAAAAGGATGCCATGCTAGGAAGAGACTCTATGGTGGGGGAAGCTGACTTCTGGTTGGCTCCGAATTGAATGGGGGCTGGGGGCTTCCGGTTAGGACCTTTGTGGCTCTCTGGGTGTTTAAGGTTGCCGACCCCTGGCCTAGAATTGAGATCCTTCTGGATCTTGAACCTGTCTTCTATTGCTCCTAGCTTGGTTTGGATCGATAGATGGTTTTGCTTCTAAATTGTACCAAATTGAATGTCTTTTTTTTCACTGCCTTCCGCATTTCCACTCACTTCCTAAGATTCAGATTCTGTTTGTGTATTACTTCGATTTTATTTCTTTGCTTTCTAATAATACCATCCATTATTCCTTGTCTGGCCTTCAGGTGGTTTGGGAAACAGGTTGACCCCCCCCCTCTTCTCTGTGGCAGCCCCTCAAATATTGGAAGACTGCTATCATGTCTCCCCTGGTCCTTCTCTTCACTAGACTAGCCATGGCCAGTTCCTATTATGTCTGTCTGTCTGTCTGTCTGTCTGTCTGCCTGCCTGCCTGCCTGCCTCCCTCCCTCCCTCCCTCCTACGTACCTAGATATCTCAATCTCCTCATCTTTATCTCTCCCTCCCCTCTCCCTCCCTCCCTCCCTCTCTCCCTCCCTCCCTCTCTCTCTCTCAAGTTTCACAGCTGGATAGCCTACAGCCCTGTAAGTGGCATGCCGTTAAAGCAAATGAACAACCAGATTTTGCCGTTAACTCTTCCATCTGGAATCAACCATAAAAGACTTGCAAGACAACTTGTTTTGTAGATTTAGTCTCTCCATTCAGGCTGTAAATATTTCTATGCTGGTCAAGAAATGCTCCTTCAGAAGTCAGAGGGCCTCTTGTAAACTTAATATGGAGCTGTAAAACTCTAATATCTGCAACTGCATATAGGTTTCCCATAGAGTTAAGCAATAGCACTTAGCACTTATATACCGCTTCAAAGTGCTTTATAGCAGGGGTGAAATGCTAAAAAAATGCTATCAGTTTGCCTGAACTGGTAGTAAAAAAAGTGCTACCGGTTCGGGCGAACTGGTAGTCAGCTGTGCAACAATCAGCTGTGCTGCAGAATTTATATTTGCTAGAAATCGCACAGCACAGCTGATTGTCACACAGCTGATCATTGGAACCTTAAAAAAAACTTTTTAAAGCCTTTTTTACTATGGCTTCAGGAGAACCAGTAATGAAAAATGTTTTCAAGTTTTTAAAAGTTTTTAAAAAGTTTTTTAAAAGTTCCAACAATCGCACGGCACAGCTGTGCTGCCCTCCCAGGCTCCATTTTCAACTGTGATGGCTTCCTGCCACCCTCTGCCAGTGAAAACAGAGGTCTGCTTTCATTGGCAGAGCCTTGCAGGAGGCCGTCGCACAGTGGTGGGTTTCAAAAAATGTTGGAACCTCTTCTGTAGGTGTGGCCTGCTTTCCGGGTCCACTGTTGGAACCTCTTCTAACCAGTTCGGTAGATTTGGCGAATAGGTGCGAACTGGTAGGAATCCACCTCTGCTGTCGCAGCTGAAAATGGAGCTCGGGAGCCTGTTTTTGCTGGCAGAGCACTTGTGCCAGCAAAAGGAACCCCCAACACGAGTAACGCCAAGCTTGTCATGCCCACCCTGGCCATGCTCACCTCAAAGTCAAACACATCCCTGATGTGGCCCTCAATGAAATCAAGTTTGACACTCCTGTTTTAGTTGTTTTCCCTTTGGGAGTTTCATTCTTGGACCCCATATCCTTGGCCTAAAATTCCTGGAAGTCTATCTGATGATCTTATCAAGAAACCCAAATACGCCACCCCTCTCCACTACCCAACGTAGCTCTGAGCCGCTTACATTATCTCCCTATTTCACAATTTTCCATTCGGAAATGAATTCTCTCTCCACAATTGGGTAGGAATCCCGAGGTGCACTTTATGTACTAAAGCAGGGGTCTTCAACAGAGATGGGTTGCTTCAGGTTCAGCCCGGATGAGGGGAACCGGTAGTAGCGATGGCAGGATGTTCTGCCCACCCTCCCGGACACTTCTGTGCATGTGTAGAAGTATCGTGCCCACGAGCGCGCCCGAACCAGTAGTAAAAAAAAATGGGCAACCTACCACTGCTCTCCAAGCTTGGCAACTTAAAGAATTGTGCTTTAAAACTGTAAGCTTACTTACTCTTTTATACACTGATTGTCAGCCTCTGCTTTGCTATTGCTTCGACTGCCATGAAACGGGGAGGGAGGGCATGGTATTTGGGAGGGGTTACTAATTGTGCTGGAGGAAGATTCTGGAGCTCAGCTGCCTGTCGGACTACGCATGCGGAGGAGATTCCCGCCAGGACTAACGGCACCGACATTCCATCTTCCGTGATGCCTTTTGAAATTATCTCACACCTGACAGTTGGGAGAATTATGATTGGACTGTAGCTGGGATGCCAAGGGGTGGGGAATGGGTTATTCTATATATCAACCGCTTTCGCGCCTAAATAATCAGACTTCGCTTCGCTATGCCTTTAATCATTTATAATTAGTAAAAGTACACTTGATTTCTACCCATGGAGTCTCGTGGTCTTCTTTCCTAATTATCTAGTGGAGAGGTTCTGACACTGATATTTAAGATCACTTAAACATGAGCCAAAAAAAAAAAAAATCTAATACAATCCTTGGTTGTATAAATAGAGGAATAGACTCAAAATCACGTGAAGGACTAGTACCGCTTTAGAAAGCCTTAATAAGACCACAGCTGGAATACTTCATCCAGTTTTGATCACCATATTATTAAAAAAAAAAAAGATGTGGAGACTCTGGAAGGAGTGCAGAGAAGAGCAACAAAGATGATTAAAGGCCTGGAGACTAAAACATGCAAAGAAATGTTCCATGATTTGGGTTTGACTAAAGGACGAGGGGTGACATGATAGCAGTATTCCAGTATTTGAGGGGCTGCTACAAAGAAGAGGGGTGTTAACTTATTTTCCAAAGCACCAGAAGGCAGGACAAGAAACAATGGATGGAAATTAATCAAGGAGAGAAGCAACCTGGAATTGAGGAGATGTTTCCTAATAGTAACGCAACAATTAACCAGTGGAACAGCTTGCCACCAAAAGTTGTGGGTGCTTCATCACCGGAGAGACTGGACAGCCAACTTGTCTCGAATTGAATAGGGTTTCCTCTTTGAACAGGGGGTTGGACTAGAAGACCTCTAAGGTTCCCTCCCAGTTCTAATTCTAATTGATAGAAGCATGGCTGTCTGAGGAATTCTGAGAGTTGAAGTCCACAAGTCTTAAAGCTGCTAGGCTTTTGCTAGAGCCCTGTACTGAAGAGATAAATTAAAATTAAAAGTTTTGGATGGAGCATTCGCCACAGGTTATTAATGAAGCACATCTGTTCAACCTTCCTAGGAAATGGGCTTGAGGCTATCAGCAGCAGCGACTCTTTCATGGCACGCTTGTGTGCATCTTTAAATGTGCGCTAGAGAATACGACACCATAATCCATTATAACAGGAGAATATTCTTCACCTCCGAAACCAGAGTAGAACTGGCCCTAATCTTCAAATGTGAACTGAAATTGTTTAGTGACTGTTGGTGGAGAAGAAGAGAAGGAAGGATTGAGATGCTGAGTCCCTGGTTTTATCCCCTCTCTGGCCTTTGATCTTGAGCTTGTATTCTGATTGGTTGTCAGACTCCCATGGGGCCATGCAGGGACAACTCTCTAGGCTGCGTTTTGAATCCAGGTTTGGTTGAATTCTCAGATGCCATGTGGTCAGTTGGGTAAAGGGCCAATATTATCATTCCTTAATCCCATCACTATGGAGCTGAAGGGGAGAACTCTTTATTATGTAAAGTGGACTAGCTCAGGCTTTAATGGCTCATTAACAAAGGGGGATGGGCAGGAAGCTACAGGCAGCTATTCTGTCTTTTAAAACATGCTTTCTTCCTTTTCACATCCAGAGAAATATTCTGCTCTTTTCAATATTTCCTAGGATATTTCATTTTTCTGGGAGAGGGCTGGGTGATAACTTCCTACAGAGCTCTGTGTGACATTTTTTTCGAAGACTCTCTTTACAGTCTTCTATAAAATGTCTATTGCTTCTCTCCCAAATAAATGGCAGCATCCCACTGTGTTATTGGCTCAATTTACCTTACGGATGAGACTTTAGCTCTGATGGAAAATTTTTGGGTCATTCTGTCTAGAAGGTCTCAAGAAAAAAACAAAGTCGAACCAGACACAGCATAAATAGAATGTAGTTTCTGACTTGCCTCTTTCCTTGAGACTTTCTGTCTTTAGTAAATTATTTAAAATCGCTTGTAGCCATCGAAGTCTTATCTCGAAGCACTGAGATATTTGCCTTACCGCCTTGACAAACTTTATCCATGTTATAAAGGCATTTTTAAGCAGGATTTAGAGCCGGCTTCTCTTCATACTAGGCTCAGACTGAAGAGACAGGGAAGGCACTGAGAATGGTATACAACCCTTAGAGCAGTCATGGCGAATCTTTTTGGCACCAAGTGCCCAAACCGGTGCACGCATGCTTGATTTTTGGCCCTTTTGGGTGCTGTATTTGAGGCCATTTTCAGGCCATTTTTCATTTTTCTACCAGAGCACCAATACCGGCCTTAAAACGACCAAAAAAGGCCTGAAAATGGCCTGGAAAGCAGTCCACAAAATGGTCTGGTTTTTGGCTCTTTTTGGCTCTTTTCAGGCTGTTTCAGGCGCATTAGCCTGCTGAAAACCAGAAGGCTAACTGGTGATGGCGCACATCCCCACAGAGAGGGCTCTGGGTGCCACCTCTGGCATGAGTGCCATAGGTTTGTCATCATGGCCTTAAAGTCTAAGGCATTACCCAATTCTTGCAACCATTCTTCATATTTATATGTATTGAAATAGGTATGTATTGTGTCACAACCCCTGGCATGCCCAAATATGGGAGGAAGCATACTGCATACACACACACACACACACACACACACACACACACACACACACACACATGGCTGCCACAAAGAAGAGGAGTCAACTTATTCTCCAAAGCACCAGAATGCAGGACAAGAAGCAATGGATGGAAACTAATCAAGGAGACAAGCAACCAGGAATTAAGTTGATACTTCCTAACAGTGAGAACAATCAACCAGTGGAACAACTTCCCTCCAGAAGTTGTAAATGCTCCATCACTGGAGGTTGTTTAAGAAGAGACTAGACAGTCCCTTATCTGAAATGGAATATGGTCTCCTGCTTGAGCAGGGGGTTGGACTAGAAGACCTCCAAGGTCCCTTCCAGCTCTATTCCGATTAATACTCTTGATTGTTGGTTGCAATTTGTTATTTTATTTTGCTGGTTATTTATAATTTAGGGTTCCATGTGTTGAGTTGAGCTACCTTATAAATCCTTTAAATCAACAAACAAACAAATAATCCCACATTGGATGAATGCACAGTCTCCTAACTAATCACGGACACCTTCACTGTATGAGTGGTTTTGATACAACCTGCGTAATTTCTAACAACACAATCTTTTCATGTTTACAGCCCTTACTGTGAGGAGCTTCGAATATGTGGATTCTTGAGTCAAACATTTTTCAGGTGGATTTTGCTGGCAGATGAAGGGAGCAGCGAAAGCCGTAATGAACTTCAGATGCTCAGGGAGCATGAGTTGAAAAGGCCAAAATCACACCGAGAGAGACATCGGCATACTTCATTAATAATTCCACCAGGGAGCATGAAAAACATCTTGGCAAACTTCAAAAAGTTTCAACCCTCTGCACTTGGGAAGTCCTCCGGGACCGGGTCAGAATAGAACGAGGGCTACACATTTTTCACAGACTTTAAAACTTAAGTTTCTCACAGTGGTGGGGTCCTTGCTGCTCTCTGGGCATGGTTCAGGGGTGAAATGCCACCGGTTTGGGCTGGTTCACCAGAACCGGTAATAAAAAATGCTAGAGGGGAAGGGTAAAGGGGAGGAAGGGGAAGGAGAGAAGGGAAAGGAGAGGAGGAAGGAAGGAAGGAGAGAAGAAAGAGAAGAAAGGAGGGTAGGAAGGAGGGAGGGAAGGAGGGAGGGAAGTAAGGAGAGAAGGAAGGAGAGAAGAAAGGAGGGAAGGAAGGAGGGAAGGAAGGAGGGAAGGAAGGAGAGAGGGAGAGAAGAAAGGAGGGAAGGAAGGAGGGAATGTAGGAGAGAAGGAAGGGGGAAGGAAAGAGGAAAGGAAGGGGGAAAGGAAGGAGAGAAGGAGAAAAGAAAGGAAAGGAAGGAAGGAGGGAAGGAGAGAAGGAGGGAAGGGGAAGGAGGGAGGGAAGGAAGGGGAGTAGGAGAGAAGAAACGAGGGAAGGGAAGAGGGAGGGAGGGTAGAAGAAGTAGGACCGTTGTAAGATAAGATGGATCTTCAAGTATATTGTCAACAGTAGGAAAAATTGTTATAAATACATATTATTAATAACAGTTATGAGATCATATAATTGTGAATGTATATATGAAATTGATAAAAAAAAAACCAAATATTCTCATCGTGAAAAAAAAGAAAGAAATGTCAATCCACTCAAAATGTATTCTGATCCTGGAAAGACCATGAATTAAAACAGTTCTACATGAAAAAAAAAATGCTAAAAAAAAAGGTTTTAAAAAAAGTTCCGACAGACAGCTGTGCTCGATTGTCTGTGAGGTCCCTGCTTGTCGCAGGGGCCATTTTTGTGTGATGTCCATCTGCTTTTACCTTGTGTGTGAGTCCGTTGTGCAGCTTTTGTGTTATTTTTGTGTAAAGTGTGACAATTGGTTTTTGAGCTCTCTCTGTGACTCTGTGAGGTTCCTGCTTGTCTCAGGGGCCATTTTTGTATGAAGTCCAGCTGCTTTTACATTGTGTGTGAGTCCGTTGTGCAGCCACGCCCACCTGGTTACATGACCACCAAGCCACACCTCCAAGCCAAGCCCTCATAACTGGTAGGGAATTTCACCACTGGTTTGGTTGTTTTCTTGCAGACGTTTCATTACTCAACTGTTCTGACACCTCTTGTCCTACACCAAAGCATGCTGAGTCAATTTATTAACACACAGACAGGCCCTTGGCAGCAATCCAGCAGAGTCCAGGCCTTGGCAGCAATCCAGCACAGACAAGACGTTGCCAGCAATCCAGCACAGGCTAACCTTGGCAGCAATCCAGCCTGCCAAGCTAGCCCCAAGAGTTCTCCAGCTCAAGTGAATACGTTGACTCCTGCAAAGGGTGTGTGCACAATCATTCCTTTTATAGTCTTGAGAGGAGCCTAATTACCACCAGCTGAGTGCAATTATCTCCTGTAACTGCGCAACTGTTCCTTAATCCTATTAGCTCTTCGGTGCTGGGCATTCAGGAACAACTCCCTTGGCTCCTCCCCACTGCTCCAATGCATGACGTCCGGATCACACTCCCTTGTCTCCTCCCCACTGGTCCAAGGCTCAGGCGCTTCCTGGTGGCCAACCAGCCTCTCTGCGCCCTGCTCGGAGTCAGCACCCTGTCCAGGGTCCTCCACATCCTCCACAGCCGACTCATAGGGCCCCTCGCTGTCAGAGTCTGGTGGCAGCTCCAACAGCTCCTGCTGGGCCACAACACTCAACTAGGTAACATCATCAGTGCTGGAAGGGAGTGGGATTTGCAGAGTGAAGGAGGTGGAGGAGGAAGAGCATTATGGGGTCTTTGGTGCTCTCTGAGCTTGCTTGTTTTCTTGCATACCATCCCAAAGATGCTTTTTCCAAAAGGCAACTGGATCTTCTTGGGTTTTTCTTTGAAGACATTTCACTTCTCATCATAGAAGCTTCTTCAGTTCTAAGAGACTGGAGGGGAACGGAAGGATTTAAACTCTTCCCAGTCGTCTCATCAGGAACACTCTGAGGGTTGATCATGAACACGCTGAGAGTTGTATTATTTTCTTCCTGGCAATTCCTTGTTTAAGCTTTGTTTACTGTTAGCTTGTTTGTCTGAGTTGGTAGTTCCTTGATTGGGGTATTGTTTAGTGTTTGATTGTTGGTTTGATATTGATCCTGTAGTTAATCTCTGCTTATCTGGGTGTTAATTGCTGGTAAAGAGGTGTTTTTTAATCTTTTCGTTTCCTTCTTAGCTTTTGAATGGTGTGTAGATGTTGTTTTTCTCTATGTGCCTGTTGACAGCTGCTTTGTCTGGGTGCCAGGCAGGGGTGGGTTTCACTTTTGTTTACCACTGCTCGCCGCACCTGTGCACGCTCGCTTTGCATGTGCACACATTCTGTGCATGCGCCCAGCTGTCTGTGCATGCGCCCGACCTTCCACGCATGCGCTTTGTGCATATACCTGGCCTCAAAAATGTGGCTAAATAGGGTAGCATGGAACTGGGGTGGGTGGGCAGGCAGGCCCATCCGTGATCTCCTCTACTGGTTCGCCTGAATTAATAATTCGTAATTTGTAATTTAATAAACTTTTTTTTTAATTTTTAAAAAAGATTTTATTGGTAAAAAGAAAATACAACATCCATAACTTGTAAAAAACAATACAACTACATTTCAAGATATTCCCATACTATCAAATCATTATAGACATCAAAGGTTAGGTATCTTATTCCTTCCCTCCCTCTTCTCTTCCCTCATTTCTTCTTTTCCATACCCTTTTCTTCCCTCCCCCCTTACTTCCTTCTCCCCTGCCTTCCCTCCTTTCTTTTCTCCTTTCCTCCTTTCCTTCCCCCTCCTTTCCCTCCCTCGATCCCCCCCCTCCTTCTCACATACCTTCCCTCCCTCCTTAATAAACTTATATGCCGCCTAATCCCATAGGACTCCGGGCGGCTTACAAATACAAAGATAAAACAAAAATAAAAGAATAGGGGAAAGACGAGAACAAGTTTAAAAGGAACACACCATACACTCGACTTAGCTGGGGGCTGGACCTCATTCAACAGACAGGTTTTGGTGGCTTTTTGGAAGGCTGAGAGAGTGGGAAGGGTCCAGATCTCTGCGGGTAGATCGTTCCACAGGGCTGGAGCAGCTACAGAGAAGGCTCTCCCCCAAGGGGCGCCAGCCAGCATTGTCCGGTCTACGGCACCCGGAGGAGGCCCAGCCTGTGAGTTCTTATCGGCCGTTGGGAGGTATGTGGCAGGAGGCGGTCTCTCGGATATCCAGGTCCAAGGCCATGTAGGGCTTTAAAGGTGATAACCAGCACCGGGCCAAACCGGCTGAATACCATCTCTAGTGCCAGGCTTCCATGAATTCTCTAGTGGTTTTGAACTTGGCTTCCCTGTTGGAGCTGTAGTTAAGTCTCTCCATGTGTGGGTGCAATTAAGGAGCTTCAATCATGACTTTTAGTTGGTGTTCATAGATGCACTCTGCAAGTCTTCGGCACCTACTTGGTGGCGTTTGCTCCTGAGGTTTAGTTTCAACAGCTTTGATTTGGAGTTTAGCTTTCACACGGTTCCCCAGGGAAGATTTGATTCTGTGAGTATCGACAGCGGATGTTAATTAGTCCTGGTTTTGCCTTTGATTGCCTTGTCTACGATGTTCTTTGGGGAAAGTTGGGTAGAAACTTAAGAGGATGCCATAGTGAGTCCCCCAAATCAAGCTCTCATCTGGGGCTGATGGAAATCAAACCAGATTCCCATGTTCCTTCACCACATTTTTCGCTTTGGAAGATTCCTAATTAACTTTCTTTCTCAGTGGCTCTATAGTTGTCATTCCAGTCCGCTGATTTGAAGCGGCATTAAGCTGGAGCTGGTAGAGCAAGAAACCATGATTTAAATAACTGCGCCTGATGCCTCAGATAAGATAAAGCAGCACTCAAAAAGTGAATCACCCAGGTAAAAGAAAGCCCAGAAGGAAATGAAAAAAACGAAGAGCGAAATTGATAAAGAAGAGGGATTAGTCCCAAGCTTCATATTTTGGAAGCTTTGGGGGGAAAATGATATTGATAAAAAGTAGCGGTGAGCATTCGTCTTTCTAGGCTTGGAGAAAAATAAATTTCCTTGGTACATTTTTGCTTTTTGCAACCCCGCGTTTTGTGAGTGAAACAAAAAATACGTTTGCAAATGGTAAAGGGAAAAATCCAGTCCACGCAGCTAATATAAACATTCTCTGCTTCATATATTCAAATTCATCCCCCTGAGATGTCAGCAAATGTGTTTCTTTCTTTCTTAGATTTTTATCCTGCCTTCATTATTTTATAAGTAAGCCGAGGCAGCGAACATACCCAATACTCCTTCCTCCTCCTGTTTTCCCACAACGACACTGTGAGGTGGGTTGGGCTGAGAGAGGGGGAATGGCCAAAAGTCACCCAGCCAGCTATCATGCCTAAGGTGGAACTACACTCTCCATTTTCTGGTGATTAGCCCAAAGTCATCCATCTGGTTTTCATACGTAAGATGACTAAGGACTAGAACTTTCTGTCTCCTGGTGATTGGCCTAAGGTGACCAGACATCCCACTTTCAGCGGGACAATCACGATTTTTAATGATTTGTCCCGTGCCCCGCAGCGTGTTCAAAAAGTCCCGATTTTCCAAAAGAAAGAAAACAATTTTAAAAAGGACACCGTTAAAAAAAAGTTTTTATTTCTCTGAAGTGTTGTTCCCGATGTGGCCTTTAGATCATTGGCCCAAAGTCTCTCAACTGGCTTTCAGGTCTTTGGTGGGACTAGAACTCTCCATCTTCTGGTGATTGGGCCAAAGTCACCCAAACTTCTTTCATGTATTTGGTGGGACTAGAACTCTCTGTCTCCTGGGCCTTTGGTAGAACTAGAACTCTCCATCTTCTGGTGATTGGGCCAAAGTCCACCCAACCTTCTTTCATGCCTAAAGAGGGACTAGAACTCCCTATCTCCTGGTGATTGGGCCAAAGTCCACCCAACCTTCTTTCATGCCTAAAGAGGGACTAGAACTCCCTATCTCCTGGTGATTGGCCCAAAGCCCACCCAACCTTCTTTCATGCCTAAGGTGGGACTAGAACTTAGCAGTAGCAATAGCAGTTAGACTTATATACCGCTTCATAGGGCTTTCAGCCCTCTCTAAGCGGTTTACAGAGTCAGTATATCGCCCCCACAGTCTGGGTCCTCATTTCACCCACCTTGGAAGGATGGAAGGCTGAGTCAACCTTGAGCCGGTGAGATTTGAACCGCCGAACTGCAGATAACAGTCAGCTAAAGTGGCCTGCAGTACTGCACCCTAACCACTGCGCCACCTCGGCTCTTCAACTTCCTACCTCCTGGTGATTGGGCCAAAGTCCACCCAACCAGCTTTCATGTCTAAAGTGACGCTAAAACTCACCATTTCCTGTTTTCCAGGGCAGCACCTTAACCACTATGCCAAACTGCCTCACACCATGAGATTTTGATATTTGGACTCATTATAAAACTATGATAAAATGGAGAAACTCTAGATTTATCAGAGCTCTCCTTGTGGGCATCTCCTTCCGTTGCTTCAGAAGCTCCACAATCCAAAACTGTGGAGGAAAGCGACCAGAATTTTAATCTCCCATAAAAAAAGGCAACATCAATATTTGATTATAGTGTACAAGTTGTACAAACTTCAGAAAACAACAACATGTAGCTCTCTCCTGAGTATCTTATTGAAGTTTTCTTCTGAGGAAATTCTCCATTGTAGGAGACAAAACATTACACAACTGTTAATATTTCAGGCTAAAGTGGAAAATGCTATCCACACTATTTTTTTTTTAAAGTTTCTTTATCCTTCCATTTATTTGTCCCTGTATTTCTATTCTGCTGCAATGAAATGGACTAATGGCTTTTCCTAAACTTCCGCAGATCACTGGATGTGAAACCCTCTTCATTAATTGGGCTCTATTGGGATCATTTGGGACAGTTGCTATCGTAACAACATCCCTGCGGTGTAGCAACCACCCTGCTGAAGCTTGATTTCAGTTTCAGATTGGCAATGGAACTGCCAGGCTTATGGTCTTGGGACGGGGTGGGTTTCAAATTTTTTTACTAACGGTTCTGTGGGCATGGCTTATTTTGTGGGCGTCATTGGCAAATTTACTGTATTTTTTGGAGAATAAGACGCGCCTTTTCCCCTCAAAAAAGAGGGTGAAAATCTGGGTGGGTCTTATACACTGAATACAGCATCTTTGGCCTATTGAAACTTCGCCGCTCTTGCAAAAATGGACGTGCAGAGCAGGGGTGGGTTTCAACCGGTACGTGCCGGTTCCCGCGAACCGGTTGGTCGGCGAACCCGGAAGTAAGTAACTTCTGGGAACGGCGAAGGGCCCACCCGCCCGCCCGCGTTCCTTACCCGGTTTTGACGAGTTCTGCACTTCCACGCATGCGCAGGACGCATACAGCGCCTGCGCGATCCTCCAGGAGCAGCTGGAGCATCGCACAGATGCTAGTACGCATGCGTGTGCTGCGTGCGTGCACGAGGACGCCGCCGGACCCCGTTCCAACCGAACTGGTTGGAACAGGGCGAGAAACCCACCCCTGGTGCAGAGGCTTTGGGAGGCTTGCAAAGTGTTCCTGGAGGCTGTGGAGGGCAAAAATAAGCGGATAATGTGCCGTTTTTGCTCGTTTTTGCCCTCCTCACCACCCAGGAGCACTCTACAAGCCTCCCAAAGCCTATGCATGCCCTGTTTTTGTTTTTTTGTGTGTGTGCAAAAAACAAGGGGTGCAGAGGGTTTGGGAGGCCTGCAGAATGCAAAACCCCTTAAAAAAAATGACCTCTTCAAAATCATGGTGCGTCTTATACTCCGGTGCATCTTATAGTCAGAAAAATATGGTATGTTTCAGATGGGAGATGTAAATAAAACATGCTGTAAAACTTAAAAAAAGAAAAAGGCCAAAGAAAGGAGGAACCCGAGCTGCGTCGAGCTGAACGCAGGAGAGCTGGAGGGTCGAAGATTGTGTGATTTTGTTCACTGCCTGTGAGCTCCCGGGGGAGGAGAGCACCCTGCTCACGAGTAAACTTGCTCACGAGTAAACTGCAGATTAGAGGCAGGTGGCAGATCCTGGGATGCTGGCTTGGCTGCTTGCCCCCCACCCCAAAACAGAGCAAACAAAACTGCTACCTCCTGCCTCCGTGTATCGAGGCGGCGGGGAGGCTCGATCCCACTTAGGAGGCGGTGGTTGCGAAGCCTCGGGGCTCCCTGAGTAGCCCATGCTGCTTACTAGGAGGCAGTTGTGTGGATACAGGTGACGAAGACGAGGCAGGGTGAGCATTGGAGTGAGCCAGTTCGCGGGCGTGGCCAGCCAGCCATCACTACTGGTTTGGCAACCCATGCCCAATTACCACTACCGGTTCTCCCGAACCAGTCCAAACCGGGAACAACCCACCTCTGTCTTGGGAGACTTCCATCTGCTGTCCTTGGGAGTGTAGTCTGAGTTGGCCATCATTAGCCAACAAGATAGAAAGGAAAACATAGAATGGAGGACATCAGAATGCAAACATCCTCTGGCTTAACAGAATTAGAGTTGGAAGGGACCTTGGAGATACTCTAGTCCAACCCCTGCTCAAGCAGGAAACCCTATACCCGTGATGGCAAACCTATGGTATGCATGCCAGAGGTGGCACACAGAGACCTCTCTGTGGGCCCATGCACCATCACCAGCTGCTGTACTGGTTTCTGGCATGCTGGCCAGCTGGTCTTTGCGGGTGCTGGAGTGCCAGAAAATAGCCTGAAAAATGGCCAAAAAACTGCCCTGAAATCAGGCATGTGCGCGCCGGCCAGCTGGTCTTAAAGTTTCTTGCACTCCAGTACACATATGCACGCACATGTGCACTGTTCCGGTATGAGCACTTGATGCTGAAAAGGTCCATCATCCCTGCCCTATACCAAGGGAGGGTTCTGGATGCTGCTACTGCCGGTTTGCTCAGGGATGTGCTGTGCACACACTTGATGCATGCTCTGCATGCATGTGCAGTATTAAACAATGCTTCTGCGCATGCAACCAGTTCGGGGGTGTGGGGAGCCAAGTTACTGCCTATTCGGTCGAACTGGACCAAACCGGTAGGGACTCCCCTCTGCTCTATACCAGGGGTCAGCAATCTGCAGCTCTGGAGCCTCATGTGGCTCTTTTAACTCTCTGCTACGGCTCGCTGTTGCTCAAAGTATGCGTCACGGCCACCAATGTGCAGCACCCACCAACACACAATTTATTGAGCTTTTCGACCCCCGGTAGCCAAATAAATCCAAGAAAAGAAAAGTTTCAGGAGAAAACAGAACGCTTAATTCAACTATATATACTAGTTTTATGGCCGCTTGGGAAATAGTCAGGCGCGGGAAGGGATTTGTGACTCCCGGTGTTTTATTTTCTGTGGGAAACGGGTCCAAATGGCTCTTTGAGTGTTTAAGGTTGCCGACCTCTGTCCTATACTATTCTGGATAAATGGCTGTCCAATCTCTTCTTGAAAACCCCTAGGGATGGAGCACCTACAACTTATTTTTGTTTTACAATTTTTTATTTTATTTTTAAACCTTTAAAAAAAACATTAAAAAATCCTCATCCATTACATAGAGCGTGTCGTTTGGTTACAAGTGTTTTTGCATTTGTAATTCTCCATTACATTTACAATCACAGATTTTCCGTCTCATATAACTAGATACCTCACTTTCATTGTACAACGTATATTCAATTACGATTAATATTTTCAAGATCAAGTTCATGATCTTGTCCCCATACCCACAAATCCATCACATGGTCCAATCTTCTTCTTCCGCGCTGGCATCTCCACCCAGCTGCTTCCGGTCAGGTGCAGAGGTGCGGAGACAAAAGATGACCTTGGGCTTGTAGAAAAGAATGACAACAACACATTCCACAATTCTACTCCTTTCTATTCCCCCCTCCCAACCTGTGGCCTTACTCCCAAGTCAGCCTTTGTTCTTTAGCTGTTCCCTTCGTCTAGCAGCTCTGCTCATGCGCACACTGGGAACAGGCTCCAGCTGTTCTTCTGCCTCACTGATGTCTGACACTGAAGGCAGCTGGTGATTGTCATAAAGCCCTGGCCCCCCTCTCTGCCTCCGATGCAGAGCCTTCCCCAGACCCCAGGACAGGTCCATGTTCCTCCCCAACCTCCTCACTGTCTGAATCTGCTGCTGGCCGCAACATTAGTCCTCTCTTGGTGGAAGGAGATGTGCCGGCCATTAAAACATTTTCTCGGCACACAGTGCTTAGACTCAATAAATATCATCCAAGTATATCGTAGCCTTAAATTGATTCAGACATTTGGCTTGAAGGCAAGCAATACAGAAGCTCAGAGCTGGGAACCATGGAGGGTTCCCCCCCTCCCCAAGTAGTAAAGCCTCAGCAAAAGAAAATACTTTTAAGGGTTCAGCTTGACACAATAAGCATTTAATTTTAATTTTTTCTATCTATGTGTTAGCCCAGTGAGGTAGCCCAGACAAAAAGCATAACCAGGAATACTATTATATCGTTCATAAATTTAATAATTAATATATAAGATTACAGGTAGTCCTTGAGTTATGGCCATCACTGAGCCCCAAATTTAGCTTGCTAAGCGAGACAATTAAATGAGGATTTGGATTTTTTTTTTTTTGCTACAGTGACGTCATTTTACGAGCCACCAATCCAGGCAGTCCTTGAATTACGGCAACAGTAGAGACTCCGAAGTTTCCATTGCTAAGCGAGACACTTGTGACGGGAGTTATGACCCGTTTTAAAAACCTTTCTTGCCACAGTTGTTACGTGAATCTCTGTGTTGGTTAAGTTAGTAACACGGTTGTTAAGTGAATCTGGGTTCCCTATTGACTTTGCTTGTCACGTGATCCCCTTGTCGTAAAAGGGGATCATGTGACTCCCCCAAGACACTGCGACCGTCATAAATATGAGTCAGTTGCCAAGCGTCTGAATTTTGATCACATGACCATTGGTATGCTGCAACTGTTGTAAAAAATGGTCATAAGTCACTTTTTTCGATGCCCTTGTAACTTCAGACAGTCATTAAACGAATGGTTGTAAATTGAGGATTATCTGAAATTATAAATGTTGCAAGACTGCAGGCAGTCCTTGACTTACAACGTTGCCATGGTGAGGAAAGTGGGGGGTAGCGCATTCTACGCATACTTTCGGCTAGAGCTGGATCTCAGATTACCACAGCAGACTTGGGAGGGGTGCACCTCATTGGGAAATGTGATTTATGACACAGACGGGGATAAAGTTCAGCTATAATTCAAGTAAGGCTCAGATCTGACTGAAAAAAGGTCCTGCCAAAATAAATGCTCTTAATAAATGACTAATTTCCTTTTGAAATTTGGCTCGAGACTCATGAATTAATTAGGGCATTTTTTTTGGAAACCTGACAGTTGCAACGACACTCAAAAAAATGACGTAGGACCATTTTTCACACAACCATTGCAGCATCCCCAGGGTCACATAAAACAAAATTCATACTGTTGGCAACTGACTTCTATTTATGATGGTCGCCGTGTCCTAGGGTCACATCAGAGGTGGTATTCTGCCAGTTCGCACTGGTTTGGGTGAACCGGTAGTAACGGCGGCACGAGGCTCCACCCACCCAACAAGACGTCCTCATGGACCTTCTGCGCATGCCCAGACGTGCACGGTCCCGCTACCGAAGTGGTAGTGAAGAAAAGAGGATACCATTACTGGGTCACATGATCCTCTTTTGTGACCTTCCAACCTGCCAAGTCAATGTGGCAGCCAGATTCACTTAACAACCATGTTCCTAACTTAACAACTGCAGCGATTCACTTAACAACTGTGGCAAGAAAGGTCATGAAATGGGGCAAAACTCACTGAAACGATGTCTCGCCTAAGAACAGAAATTTCTGACTGAATTGTGGCTGTAAGTTGAGGACTACCCATACTGATGCTATGTCTTCTACACCTTCTCTTCAAGACTCTTCGAAGCTCTCCGACATTGAAATAGGGAAGAAAATGGTAAGTGAGCACCTGTCTACCCTAGACGGGTTCAAATCGCCAGGACGGGATGGATTACACCCCAGGGTTCTGAAGGAACTGGCAGACGAGATCTCAGAACCACTGAACTATATCTTTCAGAGATCCTGGAGCACCGGGGAGCTGCCAGAGGACTGGAAAAGAGCTGTTGTGGTTCCCATCTTCAAAAAAGGGGGGAAAAAATAGATCCAGGAAACTACAGACCTATCAGCCTGACCTCAATACCAGGCAAGATTCTGGAAAAGATAATCAAGCTGAACGGAGGAGAAATTTCCTGACAGTGAGAACAATGAATCAGTGGAAGAGAAATTGCCTCCAGAAGCTGTGAATGCCCCAACACTGGAAGTCTTTAAGAAGATGTTGGATAGCCATTTGTCTGGAACGGTATAGAGTTTCCTGCCTAGGCAGGGGGTTGGACTAGAAGACCTCCAAGGTCCCTCCCTTCCAACTCTGCTATTGTATTGTATAAACTCTAGAAAGAGTGCAAAGAAGAGCAACAAAGATGAAAACATATAAAGAACAGTTGCTGGAACTGGGTATGTCTAGTTTAATAGAAAGAAGGATTAAGGGAGACATGATAGCAGCCTTCCAATATCTCAGGGGTTGCCACAAAGAAGAGGGAGCCAAGCTATTCTCCAAAGCACCTGAGGGCAGAACAAGAAGCAATGGGTGGAAACTAATCAAGGAGAGAAGCAACTTAGAACTGAGGAGAAACTTCCTGATAGTTAGAACAATTAATCAGTGGAACAGAAGTTGCCTCCAAAAGTTGTGAATGCCCCAACACTGGAAGTCTTTAAGAAGATGCTGGATAGCCACTTGTCTGAAACGGTATAGGGTTTCCTGCCTAGGCAGGGGGTTGGACTAGAAGACCTCCAAGGTCCCTTCCAACTCTGCTATTGTATTGTATTGTATTGTGTTGTATTGTATTGTATTGTATTTCCAGATCAGTAAAAAAGTTTTTTTTAAAAAAAAAAAAAATCTAGTCGAAACATTGTGTGATAAATTACGCCCTCAGACCCAGCCTCGGGCTTCAGATTCTGAATCCTACATTTTTTTTTATAATTGCATCATTTTTCAGATATTTGCTCTTTCTTGAGAACCTTCCAGACGGTATGACTAACGACTCCTTACACATTTTAACAAGGACAACAAGAAAAGAACGGAGGAAGGAGAGTCAAATCATGCTAGCTCACGAATCAAAGCTATTTGACTTGCTTTTAAATTCCTGGCTTAGAGACTCTCTTGGGACTCAAGTTTCAAGTTTATTAGAATTTGTATGCCTCCCACTCCCATAGGGACTCTGGGCGGCTTACAACAGACAAGAAACATTTAATGTTAAGATCAGAAATGATTTAAATTGTTTAAAGTTAGTTTAGCAAGAAGAAGCTAAGGTCAATGTAGAATGTCATTAATTTCTTTATTTCTTTTTTTTCAATAGATTTTAGACTGTGTTTGTTAAAAATCCATACCGTGTACGGGTTCTGGGAAGTCGGGGGGGGGGGGGAAGAAGGAGCGGGGGTTGGGGGGGAGGGAGGGGTATGCATTAGGCTAGACAAGAATTTGGTGGTAAACTAGAATTATTTTGACATACAAAAAATTGTACTTCGATGTCTTACTGATTGAGGAATGATGAAATGTTTGTTTTAAAAGAAATAAAACTTTTGAACAATAAGAAACATTTAATTTTAAAAAATAGAGATAAAAAATAAAAATACAGTATTAAAATTCATATCACCCATTCCATCTAAACGGGGCTGGATATCAATCAACAGCCCCAGGCCTGCCGGAACAGCCAGGTCTTAACGGCTTTACGGAAGGCCGGGAGAGTGGTAAGGGTCCGGATCTCGGCAGGTAGATCGTTCCACAGGGCCGGCGCAGCAACAGAGAAGGCCTTCCCCCGGGGAGTCACCAGCCGGCATTGTCCGGCTGACAGCACCCGGAGGAGGCCCAACCTGTGCGATCTTGTTGATCGTTGGGAGGTAAGTGGCAGGAGGCGGTCTCTCAGATAGCCAGGTCCTAAACCATGAAGGGCTTTAAAAGTAACGACTAGCACCTTGAAGCGCGTCTGGAGACCAATGAGGAGCCAGTGCAGCTCGCGGAGGATAGGTGTAATATGGGTGTATCTAGATACACCCCATATCGCTCGCGCGGCTGCGTTCTGGACTAACTGTAGTCTTCGAACACTCTTCAGGGGCAGCCCCATGTAGAGCGTGTTACAGTAATCCAGCCTTGAGGTGACGAGGGCATGAGTGACTACAAGCAACAGAGAAGTCTAAGATAAGGGTTGTGCGGATGTTCTCGGGTGTGTTTGTGTGTTCACTTTTGCAAAGTCGTGAAGGAAGTTTTAAGTGATGTTCTCCCCTAAAGCAACCTGCCAATGGTTAGGCCAGGGCAAACTTACTAATTTGGTAGTCCATAGAATAGAATGGAATGGAATAGAACGGAATAGAACGGAATCGAATAGAATCAAATAGAATCGAATAGGAATAGGAATAGCAATAGGAATGGAATAGAATAGAATAAGGAATAGAATAGAATAGAAATAGGAATGGAATAGAATAGAATAAGGAATAGAATGGAATAGAATAGGAATGGAATGGAATAGAATAGAAAAAGAGTACTAGAGAATAGGAATAGAATAGAATAACAAGAGTAGGAAGGGACCTTGGAGGTCTTCTAATCCAACCCCCTGCTCAGGCAGGAAACCCTATAGCATTTCGTTGTCCAATCTCTTCTAAAAAAACTTCCAGTGTTGGAGCATTCACAATTTCTTGAGGCAAGCTGTTCCACTGAATAATTGTTCTCACTCTCTGGAAATTTTTCCTCAGTTCTAAGTTGCTTCTCTCCTTGATTAGTTTCCACCCATTGCTTCTTGTCCTGCCTTCAGGTGCCTTGGAGAATAGTTTGACTCCCTCTTCTTTGTGGAAACCCCTGAGATATCGCAACATTGCTATCAAGTCTCCCCTGTCCCTTCTTTTCATTAAACTAGACATACCCATTTCCAGCAACCATTCTTTATATTTTGGGTTTCAAAATGTTTTTGAACCTACTCTGTGGGTGTGGCCTTCTTTGTGGGAGTGGCTTGCCGGCCATGTGACCTGGTGGGAGTGGCTTGCCGGCCATGTGCTCTCTCTCTCTCTCTCTCTCTCTCTCTCTCTCCCTCTCTCCCCTTCCTTTTGCCTCTCTGTCCATTTTTCCTTTTTTTCTTTCATCTCTCTCTTTTTCTTTCTTTTTTCTTTTTTTCTTTCTTTCTTTCTTTCTTTCTTCCTTCCTTTCTCTCTCTGTGTGAATCTGTGTGTGTGTGTGTGTGTGTGTGTGTGTGTGTGTGTGCCAGTGGTGGGTTTCAAAATTTTTTGGAACCTCTTCTATAGGTGTGGCCTGCTTTCTGGTGGAACCTCTTCTAACCGGTTCGGTAGACTTGAACTGGTTCTACCGAACTGGTGCGAACTGGTAGGAACCCACCTCTGGTTTTAACACTGTTTCAGTTGGCTCGAGGATCTTCTGTTTATATTTAGCGTGTGTGTGTGTGTGTGTGTGTGTGTGTATGTATGTATGTATGTATGTATGTATGTATGTATCAGTGGTGGGTTTCAAAAATTGTTCGAACCTACTCTATGGGTGTGGCCTCCTTTGTGGGAGTGGCTTGCCGCCCATCTGACCGGATGGGAGTGGCTTGTCACCCATGTGACCGGATATGAAGATGCCGACGACACTTGTCAGAACCACCTTAAATTACCTCACACACAGCACTGTCATGCATAAGAATAGGATGTAAACTTGTTTTTCAAAAGGCATCTTTGGTTTGCGTTAAAACAACTTCAACACACGCAATGTTCTGATTGCACCACAAACGCAGTAGTCATCCTTACCTTTCACAGAGGCACTGAGTTTTATAAATAGGAGCATGATAGTGTAGAATAATCATATCCAAGGACCAGTGGTGGGTTTCAAAAAAGTTTGGAACCTCTTCTGTAGGTGTGGCCTGCTTTCCGGGTCCACTGGTGGAACCTCTTCTAACCGTAGATTTGATGAACCGGTTCTACCGAATAGGTGCGAACTGGTAGGAACCCACCTCTGGTATGTATGTATGTAAAAAATGTATTAGCCACCCATATTACCACCTATATACAGATTGACTGTAAGCTGCCCAGAGTTACCCTGTGGTAAAATGGATGGCTAATACATTTTATAAATAAGTAAGAAAGTAAATACAGGAGATCCTATGGCCAATTGGACCAGTGCTGTGGGATCTGGAGCCTACTGGGATGGAGAAGACAGAGCCAGTGGTAGCTGCATTCCCACGTCCCCCATCTTTCTCGCCGCCTCCTGCACTTAAAAAAATAAGACCTCCCCAAAAATAAGCCTGAGTGCTTACTTTCATGCCCCAAAGAAAATAAAACCAGATCTTATTTTGGGGAAAACATGGCAATCCCTGTGGCTCTGCCCAAAATTGATTCAGACGTTTGATTTACAAATTTGTTCCCTTCACGCTTGGGCAGCTTTGAAGTGAACTGTGGAATCAATGCAAAACTTTCAGCTGGATGCCTTTCTTGGATTGACTCGAAATCAGGGACTGGAATCAGCTTTGATTATTGAATCGAATTAACATCCCAAGACAGGTTCTATGGGATGCGGCGAACCAAACCGACGAAGTAGCCCTTTGGGTGAACAAGGAGTCAGATTATTTTAAAATTGGTGCACAGACGGATGGGTAATTTCAAAAGCTATTTCCCCACCCCCCACCACCACCTTCAAGTAGATGTTCAATTTATTCAGGCCTTGAATCATCTGCCTTGAATCATCAACTGGCAGACAGCAACAGAATAGTAAAATAACAAAACCAAAGAAGGCAACAACAGCCTCCGCACGAAACATTTTTAGGCGCCCTTAGCCAAATCAACGGGGACCGATGCTTGTTGCAAGCAACACTTTTTACTTGTTTGTGGAGTACTACCAGGATGGGGGCTGCATGACTTCATGGGGGAGAGAGTTCCAAAGCGTGGGGGTTGATACTGAAAAACTCTGGTTCACACACAAACCACACACACACACACACACACACACACAATGTCCTTCTTGCAAGGAGTTCTTCACCAGCCCTGTCTAGATGACCATAGGAGATAGGCCCGGGATGGCGAACCTGTGGCACTTGTGCCACTGTTGCAGCAGATTGAGGTTTGTAATCTACTTACGAAAGACCAGGACTTGAGACCACGAAGGTGAGAGAAACAGGTTTATTGGATGCATCGAGTTCAGCGTGTTCACACACCAAAATCTGAACTGCCGGGGCCTCTGCCCAGGATGCTACTTTTATGCCGTGTTCCACACGGTGCATTCTCAAGGCGTTTCCATACACGAGACAAGCATGACATTTCAAAAAGGGGAAGTTCACTGTGGAATGTTACAGAGAAGTACATAGGAAAAATACAACAGAGAGAAGTTCCTTTAATGTCTTAAGCTGTCGGCAGTTTTTACCTCTGTTCTATCTCTCACCCACGCCTGGCTTCCTGTGCCCCTCCTTTACAGGGTCTTGCCACACTGTTCAGCCCTATTTTTAATACTTATGAGGAAGTTGGGGAGAAAAGTTCACTCCAGCTAAAAGTCAACTTTGGAACTCCAGAGCACTAGAATGAAAAGCCAAGCTAATATGAATTTATAAGGTCCATTCTATTAAGACCACCTAACCTGGCCAGCCACTGGTGGGTTTTACCTGTGCACCCCCTCCTGCATCACCACAGATGGCATGTGTGCCACAGATGGCACGTGGAGCCATTTGTCAGGGCACATGAGGTGTTGCCCTGTCAGCTGGGCAGAGTATATGCATGCGCTGGCAACCTGAGTTCAGCCTTTTTTAAAGCCATTTTTTCCCCGCCCCAGGCTCCAGGGCTTTTCTAGGAGTCTGGGGAGGGCAAAAACAGCCTCCTCTGCCTCCCCGGAGGCTCTCCGGAGACTTCAGGAGCTTCCCTGAAGCCTCCAGAGCTCAAAAAACCCCGCCCTATGGGCAAACCAGAAATTCAGGAACGGACTTCCGGTTTGCACGTAGGGCCGGTTTTAGCCCTCCTGAGCCTTCAGGGGCCTTCCAGAGGTTTCCCTGAAGGCTCGAGAGGACGAAAAACGACCCTAGGAGCAAATGGAAGTCACTTCTGGTTTGCTCGTACGGCCGTTTTTAGTCCTCCGGAGCCTTCAGGAAAGCCTCCGGAAGGCCCCTGAAGGCTCCGGAGAGCTAAAATTGGCCCTACGAGCAAACCAGAAATGATATCCAGTTTCCTTGTAGGGTCGTTTTTTGCCCTCCGGAGACTTCAGGGTAGCTCCTGGAGTCTCCAGAGGGCTTCTGGGGCAGGGAGGCTGTTTTTGCTCTCCCCAGTCTCCTATAAAGCCTCTGGAGCCTGGGGAAGGCGAAAAAAGCATGCAAAAAAATGGGGGGAGTGCCTGTCATGCGTGCATGCGCGCTGGGGAGAGGTCGCACATTGCATTATAAGTGCGGCACGCCCACGCACGACCCCCCCTGCGCTCCCCCTGCTAATGGCACATGAGCCAAAAAACGTTCACCATCGCTGAGTTGCAACAAGATGTGTCAGCCTCTGCTTCGCTTTCTTACTATTGTCTGCCATGGAAATGGGGAGGGTGGGGGCATGGTATTTGGGATGGGAAGAAATGGCACATGAGTGATATGAAAAAGGGAGTATTCTTCTCACCATCTTCTGCCCATGCTGGTGGCCGGGTGTTTGGACTTGGTCAAGGCCACCCGTCCTGCATACCAACCTGATGATGCCTTTTGGAGATGCACCCCACATGACACCTAAGGGAGTTGCAGATTGGATGCTGGAGTGGGGTCGTTGGAGGGAGGGGGCTGGGTTATCGTTTGATATGTACTTGTTCGCGCCTTCCTGGCTCAGATCTTGCTTGACTTTCACTGCTATCTTTTCATAACCAGTAAAAGTATTTTAATTCCACGAACAATGGAGTTGGGAGATTTCTTTCTTGGTTATTGAAGGAGGCACGCCTGACACTTAGGTCTGTAAGGTGCGTGCATAAGGGAGGGAGGGGGCTGGGTTATCATTTGATATGTATCTGTTCGCGCCTTCCTGGCTCAGATCTTGCTTTACTTTCGCTGCTATCTTTTCATAACCAGTAAAAGTATTTTAATTCCACGAAAAATGGAGCTAAGAGTTTTCTTTCTTGGTTATTGAGGGAGGCACGCCTGACACTTAGGTCTGTAAGGTGCGTGCATAAGCGCACCAATGTGCGTACCGTCCCTGTCCAAATGTTCCCTTTTACTCATATCCATTTCATGTCTTCCTCATCATGTTTGTACTTATATCTGTTATCTAATATGTGCTTGACAAAATAAATAGATAGATAGATAGATAGATAGATAGATAGATAGATGATAGATAGATAGATAGATAGATAGATAGATGATAGATAGATAGATAGATAGATGATAGATAGATAGATAGATAGATAGATAGATAGATAGATAGATAGATAGATAGATAGATAGATAGATAAAAAACAAAATAAAACAACACCCTCTCAAAATGGATTCAGACCCTAAAGGGCCACTTGTTGAAAACCAGAAGCTTCGGGCCTTAATGTCAGACATAATCAGAGATTAGGCTAGTTTACTCAGTGAGCGAAGGAACAGGGTTTAAGTGTGGGAGGGGAGCGAGAAAGAGCTTACATGAAGGGTATTAGGCAAGTGTCCTCCATTAACCAGCATCCTGGAAATTGAAAATGTAATAATAATATTGCGGTCCGCTTTTGGTGACTCATCTTATTAAACAGGTGGAGCTTTCGAGTTCCCCCAGGCGAACCCCGATAAGCATAGAGGAAAACAGCCATTAGAAAAAGAAAAATAATAGAAATCCGAAAACGGATGTACAGAAATGAGTAAGCGGGTAGTGGTGAAACGCAGAGCAGGAGAGCACTTGAGTGCATATGGGGAAAGATAGAAGCAGTTCTGGGAAGTGAAACAGCTCTGGAGACCTTAACTAACTTACCACGGTTTGTTTCACTGAAGGGACCGATTCAGGCATGAAATACTCTAATCTTCGCTACCAGTTTGGAACTGGGAGCGCGTGTGCGTGCTTCCTCCGCTCACTCGCAGCGCTTCGGAGAATGCGCAGAACCTTCTGCGCATGCTCAGAACATCCGTGATGACGTCTGGGAGCATGGGCAGAGTCTCTTGCCGTCGCCAGTACAAATTTGCCCGAAACGGCAGAATACCATTTCTAGACCGATTCACTTATCTGGCTGTGTCTCACTTGGATCTGGCTATTCTCTCTCTCTTCCCCTCTTCTTTCCATCCATCCATCCATCCATCCGTCCGTCCGTCCGTTCGTCCGTCCGTCCGTCCATCCATCCATCTCTATCTATCTCTGTCTATCTATCTCTCTTTCTTATCTACCATGTTTTCCCGAAAATAAGACATGTCCTGACAATAAGGCCATGCCACATTTTTCTAGTGGGCAAAAATATAACCCCTCCCCAGCAAATAAGCCCCCTGGACAACCCCCCCACCTCTGGCCAGGCAGAGTGCCACTCACCAACCTTGTGGTATCCCAAAGGTGCCAAGCCGTGGGAACCGGTGGGGGGGAGGCAAAGGTGATCGTGTTGCTTGGCGCCTTCGGGATACCGCTAGGTTGGTGAGCAGCTCTGTGCCCAGCTGGACAGTTGCTCTCTTGTGAGCGGGCTCCCGAAGAGCCAGGCACAGCCTCATGGGTGAACGGCTGTGTTGCGCTGTCACAGCAGCGCAACACAACAGCCATGAAGCGACCACGATCACAAGCAGCCACCCGGCAAGTCCCCTTTCCAGCCAGGCACAGCGCCATTCACTGACCTAGGGGTATCGCCAAGCCGCCTGAGCACCTGTTCGCCGCCGTCCAACTCCCGCAGCTTGGTGCCTTCAAAATGGCAGTGAATGGCACTCTGCATGGCTGGAGAGGGTGTGTGTGTGTTGCGCGAGCAGCTATTCTATAGCAGTTAGCAATAGCAGTTAGACTTATATACCGCTTCATAGGGCTTTCAGCCCTCTCTAAGCGGTTTACAGAGTCAGCATATTGCCCCCAACAATCTGGGTCCTCTGCTCCTATTCGTGCGCCTCCCAGCCTCACGATGCCCTGGCCCAGGGGGTTTGCCGGGTGGCTGCTCGTGAGCGTGGTTGCTTCATGGCTGTTGTGTTGCGCTGCTATGACAGCGCAACACAGCCATTCGCCCATGAGGCTGTACCCGGCTTTTGGGGAGCCCACTCGCAAGAGAGCAAGCTCCCAGCAACCCCAAAACAATAAACTTTCCCCTCATAATAAGGCCCAAGCCATATTTTGTGGGTAAAAAGAAAATAAGACCCTGTCTTGTTTTCAGGGAAACACGGTATGACCATCAGAATCGGGGGAGGCAAAACTCAGATGGAAGCTGCAAAGTTGTTAGCTCAAGTAGCCTGCAGTATTTTGAGTGTTTGGAGAACCAGCAAATATCAACTCTGGCTGGCCCCGCCCCCATCTATTCTCTGCCTCCTGAGTCCCCAGCTGATCGGGAGGCACTGTGAAGTGGTATATAAGTCTAAGTGCTTCTGCTAAGTGCTGTTGAAAGAAATGTCCTTCTGGGTTCAGCTCCAAGTGGGGAAGAAGACACTGGAGACATGGAGGCTGCTTGGAAAGATGGTTTAATGGAGGACAGGACGACATGGCTTGAGCCCTGAACAGAAAAAAGGATCACATGCTTCAATGTTGGTGGAGAAGAAGAGAAGGGCTGAGGAAGGGGCTTGCTAGGCTTTTTATAACCTGTTCAGTCCCACCTCTCTGTTTCCTGTTCCTGTGTAAGAAATGTATTCTGATTGGTTGTCAGACTCCCATGGGGCCATGCAGGGGCAACTCTCTAGGCTGTGTTTTGAATCCAGGTTTGGTTGAGTTCTCAGATGCCATATGGCGAGTTGGGTAAAGGGCCAATATTATCATGCCTTAATCCCATCCCCCTGGAGCTGAAGTGGAGAACTCTTTATTATGTAAAGGGACTAGCTTGGCTACTTAATTGCCCATTGACAAAGAAGGGATGGGCAGGAAGCTGCAGGGACCTATTCTGTCTTTTAAAACATGTTTCTTCCTTTTCACATCCAGAGAAACATTCTGCCTTTTTCAATATTTCTTAGGATATTTCATTTTTCTGGGAGACAGCTGGGTGATAACTTCCTACAGTGCTACAAGTCACTTTCTCAGTGCATTATAACTTAAAATGATCATTAAATGAATGATTACCAGCCAAGGACTGCCTGTACACTTTTTACAATTTAGCCAATGTATCGATTCATCCTTTTGTAAAAAAAATAAAATAAATTGCTTTAAGTGGCTTTCAGACTTTTTAGCGCTGTTCCCTGCAACCCCCACCCCCTCAAATAATTCGTGCCTAACAATAGGCAAATCCAAAGTGCAGTTGAAATTTCTCTTTAGCTTTTCATTGCCTTTAAAACAATGAAAGGAAGCACTTGTGGCATACTTATCAGTCATCATCCAGCCCGAATGGACAGCAGGGCTTAAAAAGGAAATTCGGTGCAAATTCGTAATGGGATTTTGAAGAGCTCAACCCCCATTGGATTTTGTGACTGACTTCACAAAACCAGTGAATTTAAACCAATTAAGTTCACATTTGCAATTCTCGTTCCCCTTTGAGTTGAATTTCTGAGTTGTATGCCATGAAACTTGTTCTTAAATACCTTTCAGGCAAGAAGGAAAAAAAAACGCCTCTTGTCTTTTTACAGAGAAAGAGAAAAGGCATAAGGTTAATGGATGCTTAAATTTATAAAAAAAAATCAAAACAACACCCACACGAACACTTACTTCCTTCCAGCTCAGGGTTGGCCAAAGGATCACGCTGATGAGCTGGTATTCATTCTCCACCATACAAATAATGCCACTTTTAGCAAAAACTCAAGCAAGACTCCAGAAGTATTCTCCAATACAACCTGACTAATGTACTTAAATTATTCACAACTGCTTCAGCGAAGGACTGGAGATATTCACCTGCTAGGAGTTTAACAAGGAAAGAGAATGTGAAGAATTTGGGAACTAATGCATTGGAGACTTCCTTTCTAAAAGGAACAAAAAAAAAAAGGATACTAATAGTATGTTGAAATTGCCTGGCAAATCTCCCAAAGTTTTTCTTTTCTTTTCTTACATAGGATAACAGAGTTGGAAGGGACCTTGAAGGTCCTCTAGTCCAACCCTCTGCTCAAGCAGGAGACCCTATATCGGGTGTCAGCAACCCATGGCTCCGGAGCCACATGTGGCTCTTTTGTCCCTCGCTGCTGCCCCCTATTGGGTGATGATGCCACCACATTTCCCACCGAAAACTCCAGGCGCTAGGAAACCTGGGTAGGCGTGATTGGGAGGTCATGTGACTGGGTGGGAGCGAGTGGCATTGAGTTGGCCACGCCCACCCAGGTTTTGTGGATCCAGGTGTTTTCTTTTCTGAGGGAAATTGTTCCAAACGGCTCTTGGAGTGTTTAAGGTTGCAGATCCCGGCCCTATATCATTTCAGACAAATGGCTGTCCAGACTCTGCTTATAAACCTCCAGTGATGGAGCATCCCCAACTTCTGGAGGCAACTTCTGTTCCACTGGTTAATTCTTCCCACTCATTGCTTCTTGTCTGGCCTTCTGGTGCTTTGGAAAATAGTGGACTCCCTCTTCTTTGTGACAGCCCCCCAAATGTGGAACGCTGCTATTGTATATAGTCCCTGTCAAGGCTCCGGCTAATGGACTCAAGCAAATCAGAATTGTGCAGAGAAGAGCAACAAAGAAAATTAGGGGACTGGAGGCTAAAACATAGGAAGAACGGTTGCAGGAACTGGGTATGTCCAGTTTAATGAAAGGAAGGACCAGGGGAGACATGATAGCAGTCTTCTAATATCTCAGGGGTTGCCACAAAGAAGAGGGAGTCAAACTATTCTCCAAGGCACCTGAGGGCAGGACAAGAAGCAATGGGTGGAAACTAATCAAGGAGAGAAGCAACCTAGAACTGAGGAGAAATTTCCTGACAGGGAGAACAATTAATCAGTGGAACAACTTCCCTCCAGAAGTTGTAGGTGCTGTAACATTGGAAGCTTTTAAGAAGAGATTGGCTAACCATTTGTCTGAAATCATATAGGGTCTGCTGCCTGAACAGGGAGTTGGCTAGAAGACCTCCAAGATCCTTTCCAACTCTCTTGTTCTATTCTATTCTATTCTATTCTATTCTATTCTATTCTATTCTATTCTATTCTATTCTAAGAACCCCGTGACTTGGCTCCTTCTCAAAGGTCTTCTTTAATGAGTAATGAGAGTTAGAACAATGAATCAGTGGAACAGAAGTTGCCTCCAGAAGTTGTGAATGACCCAACACTGGAAGTCTTTAAGAAGATGCTGGATAGCCATTTGTCTGGAACGATATAGGGTTTCCTGCTTAGGCAGGGGGTTGGACTAGAAGACCTCCAAGATCCCTTCCAACTCTGCTATTGTATTGTATTGTATTGTATTGTATTGTATTGTATTGTATTGTATTGTATTGTATTGTGTACATCATATTGGCACAGCTTCAGTGGAAAGCCAAATCTAAATATTTCAGTGCAATTATACTAGATAATAACCCCATTCCGAGGGTGTCAAAGGCTACATTTGGGCAATTAAGTGAATTGGCCAGCTCTTCATGCATTCCTTCCCCAACCTTACCTACTGCCAGTGGAGAGGACCTTGGTTCTCATGAGAAAGCTCTTTGTTGGGTCTAGCAATGCACTCCAACCTCCTTCCCCTCTTTCCCCCTCGCTGTGGCAACTGAGGAAAAGAATGTTGGTTGTGGCCAGGTGCCCTTCGAAGTTGACAATTGCCCCTTAATTCTTCTTTTCACTAGACTAAAGGTAAAGGTAAAGATTCCCCTCGGACATATGTGCTAGTCGTTTCTAGCTCTAGGGGGCAGTGCTCATCTCCGTTTCAAAGCCGAAGAGCCAGCGCTGTCCGAAGACATCTACTGTCATTGGCCGGCTGGGCTGCCGGAGCTCCTTAATTTACATGTTTTCACACGCTCACTGGGGATTGGTTGCCCAAACCCCGGGAAGTTTCAACTACTGTCATTGGCCAGCTGGGCTGCCGGAGCTCCTTAATTTACATGTTTTCACATGCTCGCTGGGGATTGGTTGCCCAAACCTCAGGAAGTTTAACCTCTGTCATTGGCCGGCTGGGCTGCCGGAGCTCCTTAATTTACATGTTTTCACATGCTCACTGGGGATTGGTTGCCCAAATCCCGGGAAGTTTAAACAACTGTCATTGGCCGGCTGGGCTGCCGGAGCTCCTTAATTTACATGTTTTCACATGCTCACTGGGGATTGGTTGCCCAAACCCCGGGAAGTTTCAACTACTGTCATTGGCTGGCTGTGGTGCCGGAGCTCCTTAATTTACATGTTTTCACATGCTCACTGGGGATTGGTTGCCCAAACCCCGGGAAGTTTCAACTCCTGTCATTGGCCGTCTGGGCTGCCAGAGCTCCTTAATTTACATGTTTTCACACGCTCACTGGGGATTGGTTGCCCAAACCCCGGGAAGTTTCAACTCCTGTCATTGGCTGGCTGGGCTGATGGAGCTCCTTAATTTACATGTTTTCACACGCTCACTGGGGATTGGTTGCCCAAACCCCAGGAAGTTTAACCTCTGTCATTGGCCGGCTGGGCTTCCGGAGCTCCTTAATTTACATGTTTTCACATGCTCACTGGGGATTGGTTGCCCAAACCCCGGGAAGTTTAACCTCTGTCATTGGCCGGCTGGGCTTCCGGAGCTCCTTAATTTACATGTTTTCACATGCTCACTGGGGATTGGTTGCCCAAACCCCGGGAAGTTTAACCTCTGTCATTGGCCGGCTGGGCTGCCGGAGCTCCTTAATTTACATGTTTTCACACGCTCACTGGGGATTGGTTGCCTAAACCCTGGGAAGTTTCAACTACTGTCATTGGCCAGCTGGGCTGCCGGAGCTCCTTAATTTACATGTTTTCACACGCTCACTGGGGATTGGTTGCCCAAACCCCGGGAAGTTTCATCTACTGTCATTGGCCGTCTGGGCTGCCAGAGCTCCTTAATTTACATGTTTTCACACGCTCACTGGGGATTGGTTGCCTAAACCCTGGGAAGTTTCAACTACTGTCATTGGCCAGCTGGGCTGCCGGAGCTCCTTAATTTACATGTTTTCACACGCTCACTGGGGATTGGTTGCCCAAACCCCGGGAAGTTTCAACTACTGTCATTGGCCGTCTGGGCTGCCGGAGCTCCTTAATTTACATGTTTTCACATGCTCACTGGGGATTGGTTGCCCAAATCCCAGGAAGTTTCAACTATTGTCATTGGCTGGCTGGGCTGCCGGAGCTCCTTAATTTACATGTTTTCACATGCTCACTGGGGATTGGTTGCCCAAAACCTGGGAAGTTTAACCTCTGTCATTGGCCGGCTGGGCTGCCGGAGCTCCTTAATTTACATGTTTTCACATGCTCACTGGGGATTGGTTGCCCAAACCCCAGGAAGTTTCAACTACTGTCATTGGCCGGCTGGGCTTCCGGAGCTCCTTAAAAGGTGAGTTCCAGCAGCCCAGCCGGCAGAGCGCAGTCACTTACTCTTGCAATAAAAAGTGCTGAAACTCACTTGCGCCTCTCGCCTGCTGCTTCTCGCTGATCCCACAAGCTCAATCCATTATGTGGCGCTAGGGATTCGAACTGCTGACCTTTCTGATCGACAAGCTCAGCGTCTTGACCTACCCAGTTCCTGAAACTGTTCTTCATATGTTTTCGGCTTCAGTCCCCCAATTATTTTGTCTTCTCTGCATTCTTTCCAGAGCATTGTTTTCATACTATGGTAATTAAAGTTGAATGCAGTACTGCAGGTGTATCCAATTTTGGTCACCACAATGAATAGAAAACATGTCGAAGCGCTCTGGAAAGACACCATGAGCAAATCCCATACTCAGCAGCACTGATGATGCTATCTTGTTGGGTAATGAGATGTCTGCAAGAAAACCACAAGCTCAGAGACCTCACAGGTCCGTTCTAGCACTGAAGATTTACCGAGTTGGGTTGTGAGATATCTGCAAGAAAATCACCAAGCTCAGAGAGTGCCAAGGACGCCATGGCCGCCTCCTCCTCCTCCTCCTCCTCCTCCTCCTCCTCCTCCTCCTCCTCCTCCTCCTCCTCCTCCTCCTCCTCCTCCTCCTCCTCCTCCTCCTCCTCCTCCTTCTCCTTCTTCTCCTTCTTCTCCTTCTTCTCCTCCTACTCCTTCTCCTTCTCCTTCTCCTTCTCCTTCTCCTTCTCCTTCTCCTTCTCCTTCTCCTTCTCCTTCTCCTTCTTCTTCTTCTTCTTCCTCTTCCTCCTCCTCTCCTCCTCCTCCTCCTCCTCCTCCTCCTCCTCCTCCTCCCCACTCCCCCTCCTCCTCCTCCTCCTCTTCCTCCTCCCTGCACTCCTTTCTAGCCCTGATGATGTTACTTAGTTGGGTAATGAAATGTCTGCATTCCTCTATCTCAGGGAGCACCAAGCACTCACAGGTCAACCCAAATTACAAATACCCTCTTCTATGGAAAACATGTCTTTTCGTTTCTCGGAGTCTCCTCAGCTGTCTATAGATCTTCATCTGAAGAACACCCCCCCCCCAATTAATTCCTTCAGGGGATCATCCTAATTTCAGGCCAATGGAAGTTAGGGAGATTCTACGTAGCTTGTGAGAAGACAGGACAACACAAGACATTCAAACATTCTTGGGGGTCATCTTGTCCCCAATAAATCACATTTCATCAATATATTTCACTTGATCATATTCTCTTTTTAGACAGAATGAAAGCTGGTTAAAAAGGAGTGTTCCTCCCTCCCTCCCTTCATTTCTCCTCTCCCTCCCTCACTCCTTCTTTTCCTTCCCTCCTCCCTCCCTTCATTTCTCCTCTCCCGCCCTCCTTCCCTCCCTTCGCCCTTCTTTCTCTCCCTCCTTCCTTTCCTTCCCTCCTTCCTTCCTCCCTTCATTTCTCCTCTCCCTCCCTCCTTCCTTTCTTCCTCTATGTCCCTCCCTTCTCTCTCTCTTCCTCCCACCCTCCCTCTCTTTATTTCTCCTCGTCCTCCCTTCTTCCTTTCTTCTTCTATGTCCCTCCCTTCTCTCCCTCCCTTTATTTTTCCCTTTCCTCCCTCCCCCCTTCCTTCTTCTATGTCCCTCGCTTCTATCTCTCTCTCTCTCTCTCTCTGTCACCTTCCCACCCTCCCTCCCTCCCTTCCTTCCTGAATTCTAGTCCTGCCTTAGGCATGAAAGCCAACTGGGTGACTTTGGGCCAATCAGCAGGAGACTATGTGTTCTTAGGCATAAAAACCAGCCGGACCAGTCCTCGTCTCTCAGTTCAACCCACCTCACAGGATTGTTGTTGTGGGGAAAGTAAGAGGAGGAAGGAGTATTGGGCACATTATTTATACAAGTAATAAAGGCAGGATCCTTTATTACAATATAAATAAATATAAAAATCTCGAGCCACTCCCAGTAGTATCCACGAAAGCTTCATTATCTCAGAGGTTAATGTTTCCTTTCCAGTAAAATCCCATTTCTGCCAGCTGTGCTCTTAGCTTCTATTTATTAATCATAATGATAGCATTGGGGAAAGTGTTTCTTTTAAGTAGATCACAGAATTGGAAATCCAGCAAGCTATGTGGGCAGGCGGGTACAGTATTTAAATATGGCTTTATTCTTTCCAGAAAAAGAAGAAGAAAATAACACAATAATTTTGTGACAAAAATGATTGAATTCCCCCAGCGCAAAGACTGGTGATTAATGGTAAAAGTTTCATTCAAACATTCTGACCCCTCAGGAGAAAAATAGAATTTTCTCACAAACACAAAGGCTGCTTTTGGCCGTGAAGGGTGTTATCAAGGTTTATACCAGCATGAAATTGATTAAATGCTTAGCTACCAAAAGCATGCATCATTAATACTCAGATATATATCTATATATATATAAAAGCCAAGTACCACACATTCATCACGAAATCTCCAGAACCTTAAAGCCTACAAACTTGAAATTTAGCACGTACGTTCCTCTTTGCTTCTAGGTACTCGCTACGAAAGGATTTTTTTGAAATGACCATCAGATCATTAGTATTCCTTATATAGTAATTAACATGCTCTGGTGCTAAGGAGTTCTACTCCCCCTCCCCAGCTGAAAAGAACTCTGTTCCAACTGCCAGTTGCCTCGCATTCCGTTACCTCAGTTCAAACTGGCAGACGTTCCACTCCTTCACTCAGGAGCGGTCTGGGGCTCCTTACAGTACTAAACGTCGGTACCTCACCAAAATGTCTACGCCTTCCACCTATGGAACTGCTTCCGGACTCAAGGTGGCGGGAGCGATATTCCCTTATGTGTTTCAATCACCGACCACCACTGAGCCAACGTATTGAACCGGAGTGAACTGGTTGCAAAAGGGGTTCACGTAAACATTCCGGTTGAATACCGCAGATGACAGAATAACAGAATTGAAAGGGACCTTGGAGGTCTTCTAGTCCAACCCCCTGCTCATGCAGGAAACCCTGTAACAAAAAAATGACAATAAAGTTCTCTTCTCTATCTCATCTTATCTCATCTTATCTAACAAATGGTTGTCCAGTCTCTTCTTAAAATCTCCAGTGATGGAGCACCCACAACTTCTGAAGCTGTGATTGCTCCATCACTGGAGTTGTTGTTCTACTGGTTAATTCTTCTCACCGTAAGGAAATTTCTCCTTAGTTCTAAGTTGCTTCCCTCCTTGATTCGTTTCCACCCATTGCTTCTTGTCCTGCCTTCAGGTGCTTTGGAGAATAGCTTGACCCCCACCCTTATCTTTGTGGCAGCCCCTTAAGATATTGGAACACTGCTATCATCCAAAACTCATGCAGAATGTATAACTTTTCAGTACACTCACATAGCAGGGAGACAAAGATAATTCCATGGGCAGAATGATGAAGCATTTATCATGGTTATTGAGTCAGCAAGTTGTTCCCCTGCTTATTGGTTCCAACTGTCAGGAAATTTCTCTTTATTTCTAGGTTGCTTCTCTCCTTGATGAGTTTTCATCTGTCCCTTCTCGTCCTGCCTTCAGATGCTTTGGAGACTAGGCTGACCGCCCCCTACTTCCTTGTGGGAGCCCCTCAGATATTGGAACCCTGATATCTTATCACCCTTAGTTCTTCTGCTCATTAAATTAGATCTACCCAGGTCCTGCAACCGTTCTTCATATGCTTTAGCCTGCAGTCCCCTAATCAGGGGCGGGATTCAGCCAGTTCGGACCAATTCGGGTAAGAGCCGAGGTGGCGCAGTGGTTAGGGTGCAGTACTGCAGGCCACTTTAGCTGACTGTGATCTGCAGTTCAGTGGTTCAAATCTCACTGACTCAAGGTCGACTCAGCCTTCCATCCTTCCGAGGTGGGTGAAATGAGGACCCGGACTGTGGGGGCAAGTTGCTGACTCAATTTGCTAAAAAAAATTGTAAACCGCTTAGAGAGGGCTGAAAGCCCTATGAAGCGGTATATAAGTCTAATAAATAAATAAATAAAATAAATAAATAAACTGTATGTTAATTTTACATCCAGTTTGCCAAACTGGTAGTTGAAGGATTGGCTGGCCCTGTCCACCTCATCCCACCCCTCTCGGAGTCTCCACGCAGCCCGCTCCTCAGGCCAGGTAAATTCAGGGTCTGCACGGAGGCTCTAGGTGGGCAAAAAACGGGCCTCCAGGAAGTTCCAAAAACTCCGGAGCCCAGGGAAGGCTGTTTTTACCCTCCCGGAGGCTTGAACAAAGCCTCCGGAGCAGTGGTGGATTTCAAAAATTGTTCGAACCTACTCTGTGGGTGTGGCCTCCTTTGTGGGAGTGGCTTGCTGCCCATGTGACCGGATGGGAGTGGCTTGCCACCCATGTGACCGGATATGAAGATGCCGACGACACTTGTCAGAACCACCTTCAATTACCTCACACACAGCACTGGCATGCATAAGAATATGATGTAAGGGGAAGGGGAGAAGGGAAAGGAGAGGAGGAAGGAAGGAAGGAGAGAAGAAAGAGAAGAAAGGGGGGTAGGAAGGAGGGAGGGAAGGAGGGAAGCAAGGAGGGAAGGAAGGAGGGAAGGAAGGAGAGAAGGAGAGAAGGAAGGGGGGAAGGAAGGAGGAAAGGAAGGGGGAAACGAAGGAGAGAAGGAAAAAGGAAAGGAGGGAAGGAAGGAAAGAAGGAGGGAAGGAAGGAGGGATAACAATTAAACAATTGTAGTTAAATGGAGGTATAATGATGGTAATATGTATAAATATCTGAGTTAAAATACTTCAGTTAATATGAATTATGCTTGATGACTGTGGAAGAGATGCACGAAAGTCTTTTGAAACCAACTGATACACTTTCTACACTTTGTAAAAAAGGAAGATTTTATGTGTTGTGTTTGTTTTGAAAAAAAAAACCACTTGTTTTTTAAAAGGGATCTTTGGTTTGCGTTAAAACAACTTCAACACACGCAATGTTCTGATTGCACCACAAACGCAGTAGTCATCCTTCCCTTTCACAGAGGCACTGAGTTTTATAAATAGGAGCATGATAGTGTAGAATAATCCTATCCAAGGACCAGTGGTGGGTTTCAAAAAATTTTTGGAATCTCTTCTGTAGGTGTGGCCTGCTTTCCGGGTCCACTGGTGGAACCTCTTCTAACCGGTTCGGCAGATTTGATGTGCCGGTTCTACCGAATAGGTGCGAACTGGTAGGAACCCACCTCTGCTCTGGAGCCTGGGGAGGGTGAAAATGCCCCCTCCCCCACCATGTTGCAGGAAGCCGAGTAGGCCACGCCCATCATGGCCACACCCACCTATCAAGCAGGCAGAGAACTGGTGGCTAACCTTTTTCAATCCCACCGCCGCCCCTAATCATCTGCATTGCTTTTCTCTGCACTCTTTTTAGAGTCTCCACAAAACTGGACCTGTTTGCCATCCATCAAGCCCAGCCTCATTTCTCCTCTGCGATCTCCAAATTGATTCCCACTCCGGGGCAGCCATGGAGTCAAAAATATACCTTTTCTACTTTTCTCCATATAAAGAAAGGGTAGCGTTGGTTTCCATGGAGAAGAAGTAATAAAAATGACTTCCACTGCAGTGTTAAGTACCGTGTGTCGGTGGAGAGCCAGGGGAAACATAATGTTTTGCCTCTTTGAAAACTCCATATGGATGCTTTGGTAACATCTAAAATTTATGAGCCTTTTCGCTGAGAAGGCAAGAAGAGATGAGGGGGAAAAAATGTTCTGCAAACTTGAGAAAGCTACAACTCGGAAAACAAACAAAATGTAAATGAAATAGTTTAAGATGACACTTATAGATGTTGTTTTAATGAATAAGAACAACAAACTAAATCTTGTTATTTGGCTCCCTAATTATATGGGATAACTTGTTGCCTCATGAACTGGGTGCAGCTTAGAGTAACAATAGCAGAGTTTGGAAGGGACCTTGGAGGTCTTCTAGTCCAACCCCCTGCTCAGGCAGGAAACCCTAAACCATTTCAGACAAATGGCTGCCCAATCTCTGCTTAACGATCTCCAGGGGTTTTTCCACAATATATAGAAAACAAAGTAGAACCCTCTCGTGGTTGCTAAACTCAAATAATTTTAATGCACCTTCCAACCATCATCAGTTTTGCCTCCTACAACAGTGGTTAAGCTGCTGGCCTAAAAACCAGGAGTCTGTGAGTTCTAGTCCTGCTTTGGGCTGGTGACTTGGTACCAATCCCCAAAAGCCTGTGAGTTCTAGTTCTGCCATAGGCATGAAAGCCAGCTGGGTGACTTTGGGCCAATCAGCAGGAAACTATGAATCCTAGTCCGCTTTAAACATGAAAGTCAATTGGATGAGTTTAGACTTTAGAGCAATCCCAGGAGACTGTGAGTTCTAGTCCTACCTTAGGTATGAAAGCCAGCTAGATAATTTGGGGCTGATTACTAGGAGCCTTGGAGATCTAGCCATGCCTTAAGCATGAAAGACAGCTAAGTAACTTGGGGCTAATCACTAGGAAACTGTGAGTTCTAGTCCTGTCTTAGGTATGAAACACAGCTAGGTAACTTGGGGCTAATCACCATGAGCCTGGGAGTTCTAGTTCTGCCTTAGGCATGAAACACAGCTAGGTAACTTGGGGCTAATCACCAGGAGCCTGGGAGTTCTAGCTCTGCCTTGGGCATGAAACACAGCTAGGTAACTTGGGACTAATCACCAGGAGCTTGGGAGTTCTAGTTCTGCTTTAGGCATGAAACACAGCTAGGTAACTTGGGGCTAATCACCAGGAGCTTGGGAGTTCTAGTTCTGCCTTAGGCATGAAACACAGTTAGGTAACTTGGGACTAATCACCAGGAGCTTGGGAGTTCTAGTTCTTCCTTAGGCATGAAACACAGTTAGGCAACTTGGGGCTAATCACCAGGAGCTTGGGAGTTCTAGTTCTGCCTTAGGCATGAAACACAGCTAGGTAACTTGGGGCTAATCACCATGAGCCTGGGAGTTCTAGTTCTGCCTTAGGCATGAAACACAGCTAGGTAACTTGGGGCTAATCACCAGGAGCCTGGGAGTTCTTGTCCTGCCTTAGGCATGAAACATCTAGGTATTTTGGGGCTGATTACCAGGAGCCTGGGAGTTCTAATCCCAATTTACACATGAAAGCCGGCTGGGTGACTTTGGATCAGTCCTTTACCTCAGCCTAACTCGCCTCACAGGGTTGTTGTTTTTGGGGAAAACAGGACAAGAAAGGAATATTATGTATGTTTACCACGTTGAATTACCTGCAAAATAATAACAGCGGGGATAAAAAAATCTAATGAAGAAATAATGGATTGGGACGGAGTGGCTCTGGATATACTGTACTGAGTGGTGAAGAGCTGGTGGAACAAAGTTTGCATGTTGCACCATTTTCTAAAGAAACCGAGTTGGTTTCTGTGTAGCCATTCGAGAGCCCTGACCCCCTTGCGCGGTTGATCACTGGCTCTTGATTTTTTTAAAAAAATATATTTTTATTCTTTTTAGATAAAACAACACATACAAAACAAAGCAAGAGAAGAACAAAGAACAACCTTCCTCCATTTCATCAAGCATGTCGTTTGGTTACAAGTTTTTGTGCATCAGTTCTTAAGCTTAGGATTAATATCACTGGTTTACATTAAACATAACTAGATATGTCATTGAGTATTATGTGTTCAAATTACCATTCGTATTCTTTCATTTGTAACAATCCTTGTTTCCTTGAATTCATAATTATCTATCAAATAACAATGCATCTTTAAAGTATTATAGTGTCACCTATCTCTAAGGAGTAAAAGCGAATATTAGAACAAAGAATTTCCATTAGCTTTTAATATACATTCATATTTTCAATTGACCATAATGTCACCAACCATCCAGAGTTCCAAGAATAGTTTTCCATTATTAATTATTAATCCATATAGTGGTCAAGTATTTCAATTTTACATATCTCAATTGTTCATTACATCATCATTAATCTGTTTAATATGCCAAGGTCTTTCTAACATAAAATGGTCACTACATACAATTATACCAAAGTATTCAAATCATCCCACTCTTATACATGAACATCATTATTGTCCTTTATATATCGTGTGAATAGTACTCTATATCATAACAAGAAAAAAAACCTATTACTACATAAGTAAACAGTTTCATTCCCAGGTTTTTTTTTAATCTAAACCATTGGTAAAACAAGCCCCATACTTTATGATATTACTCATCCTCTCATTCTCTAATTTCAAATGTAAGCTTACTCATTTCGGCACATTCCATTATTTTCTGGATAGTTTCCTCCTGTGATGGCAGCAATAGCAATAGCAGTTAGACTTATATACTGCTTCATAGGGCTTTCAGCCCTCTCTAAGCGGTTTACAGAGTCAGCCTATCGCCCCCACAGTCTGGGTCCTCATTTCATCCACTTCGGAAGGATGGAAGGCTGAGTCAACCTTGAGCCGGTGAGATTAGAACCGCTGAACTGCAGATAACAGTCAGCTGAAGTGGCCTGCAGTACTGCACCCTAACCACTGCACCACCTCAGCTCTCTTTCTCTTCCCTGTTCTAGAGTCTCTCTTTCCAACCTCTCTTTCTGGTAGTTTCTCGTTTTTCCAATTTTGGGCAAATGCAACTCTAGCAGCTGTTAAAACATTCATGATCAAGTATTTCAAGTCCTTATTGTATGTCGCTGGCTCTTGTTGATCCCCTGCTTGGGTGGAGGGGTTGGACTAGATGACCTACAACTGTGATGGTGAGGAAGTGCTCCCTGGCTGTCCATCAACATCAGTAGAATATAGAATATAGGGTAATATGGTTGGAGAGAATCTTGAAGGTCAGTAGAATAGAATAGAATAGAATAGAATGGAATGGAATAGAATAGAATAGAATAGAATAGCAGAGTTGGAAGGGACCATGGAGGTCTTCTAGTCCAACCCGCTGCCTAGGCAGGAAACCCTACACCACTTCAGACAAATGGTTATCCAACATCTGATGGATAAATATCCATCAAAATCCAAATATAGGGTTCCAACTTTAAGTGACATTTATGGCTGCTTATTTTGTTTCCACTACTAGTAAAGAAATGAGTGAGAAATCACTTTTATAATTATTCCTAAAGTGGAAGAAGCAATTATATAAAAGGCTTCAAAGTTAATTGAATACATCATTACAATTAAGCCAAAGACGCAATTCCAGTAAATTAGAATTTGCGCACGGAAATTCTCAGATTAACCCATGACGTCTCCAGCGAGTGATGAGAAAGCTCTTTTTCCATCAAAGGCCCAGAAGAAATCGTATTGAGTTAAATAGACTATAAGCAATAAAGGAAAAAAAAAAAGATAAGTGACACAGTGGCTCAGTGGCTAAAACACTGAGCTTGTCAATCAGAAGGTTGGCAGTTCAGTGGTTCGAATCCCCAGCGCCACGTAATGGAGTGAGCTCCCGTGACTTGTCCCAGCTTCTGCCAATCTAGCAGTTCGAAAGCATGTAAAAAATGCAAGTAGAAAAATAGGAGCCACCTTTGGTGGGAAGCGTGGCCCGACAAAACCGCGCTCGTCAAAATAGCGGCGACAAAACCGCGTCGCTAAAACCGTGACGTCATCACCGCGACGTCATCAGTGTGGCGACAACAGCGCGGCGACAGAAGGGCGCTTTAAAACAGTGCACCTTCAGAAAGCCGATTTAAATTAAGGTAAGGGTTAGGATTAGGTTTAGGGTTAGGGTTAGGTTTAGGGTTAGGTTTAGGGTTAGGGTTAGGTTTAGGGTTAGGTTTAGGGTTAGGTTTAGGGTTAGGTTTAGGGTTAAGTTTAGGGTTAGGTTTAGGGTTAGGTTTAGGGTTAGGTTTAGGGTTAGGTTTAGGGTTAGGTTTAGGGTTAGGTTTAGGGTTAGTTTAGGGTTAGGTTTAGGTTTAGGTTTAGGTTTAGGGTTAGGTTTAGGGTTAGGTTTAGGGTTAGGTTTAGGTTTAGGTTTAGGGTTAGGTTTAGGGTTAGGTTTAGGGTTAGGTTTAGGGTTAGGTTTAGGGTTATGTTTAGGGTTAGGTTTAGGGTTAGTTTAGGGTTAGGTTTAGGTTTAGGTTTAGGTTTAGGGTTAGGTTTAGGGTTAGGTTTAGGGTTAGTTTAGGGTTAGGGTTAGGTTTAGGTTTAGGTTTAGGTTTAGGTTTAGGTTTAGGGTTAGGTTTAGGGTTAGGTTTAGGTTTAGGGTTAGGGTTAGGTTTAGGGTTAGGTTTAGGGTTAGGTTAGGGTTAGGTTTAGGGTTAGGTTTAGGGTTAGGTTTAGGGTTAGGTTTAAGGTTAGTTTAGGGTTAGGTTTAGGGTTAGGTTTAGGGTTAGGTTTAGGTTTAGGTTTAGGGTTAGGTTTAGGGTTAGGTTTAGGGTTAGGTTTAGGGTTAGGTTTAGGGTTAGGTTTAGTGTGCTGAACGCTTCGGAGGTGCGGATTTGGCCTCCGCGCTTATGTCGTCGCGCTAGGGTCGCCTTTTTCCTTAGCGCTTCGGACGGCGCGGATTTGCCCTCCGCACTTACGTCAGCGCGGATAAGGGCTTCGCGGTTTTGTCGGTGAACCGGTGGGAAGAGAACAGCGTTCCATGAGCCTTCAGCATTTAGTCCTGCTGGCCACATGACCACGGAGACGTCTTCGGACAGCGCTGGCTCTTCGGCTTTGAAACGGAGATGAGCACCGCTCCCTAAAGTCAGGAACAATTAGCACATATGTGCGAGGTGAATCTTTAAAAAATGATATATGAAGTGTTATTTTCATTTTAGATGTCAAAAGGTTTTGTGTTTTTTTTTTCCTGTCGGAAATGGTTCAAATGGCTCTTTGAGTGTTTAAGGTTGCAGACCCTTGCCTTATACCCATGATGGCGAACCTATGGCAGGGGTGCCAGAGGCGGCCCGCAAAGCCCTCTCTGTGGGCACACGCACCATTGTCAGTTGCTCTTCCTGATTTCCGGTGTGCGCTGGTTACTGGAGTGCCAGAAAACGGCCTAAAAACAGCGAAAAACAGGGCATTTTCTGGGTTGTTTCCGGGCCTTCTTCAGGCTATTTTTGGCCATTTCCCAGGCTGTTTTTCCATGCTCCAGCAGAAAAACCAAAAATGGCCTGAAAACGGCCCAAAAAATGGCCTTAAAAACAGCCCCCCAAATGGCCTGAAGAATGACCTGAAAACGACCTGAAAACACCCCGAAAAATGGCCCCAAACCTGCCCAAAAACAGGCATGTGCCAGCTGGTTTTCAGGTTTCAGGCACTCTAGCACACCTGCAAATACAAATACAATAGCAGAGTTGGAGGGGACCTTGGAGGTCTTCTAGTCCAACCCCCTACCTAAGCAGGAAACCCTATACCATTTCAGACAAATGGCTATCCAACATCTTAAAAATGTCCAGTGTTGGAGAGTCACAACTTTTGGAGACAAGTTGTTCCATTGATTAATTGTTCTAACTGTCAGGAAATTTCTCCTTAGTTCTAAGTTGCTTCTCTCCTTGATAAGTTTCCACCCATTGCTTCTTGTCCTGCCCTCAGGTGCCTTGGAGAATAGTTTGACTCCCTCTTCTTTGTGGCAGCCCCTGAGATATTGGAAGACTGCTATCATGTCTCTCCTAGTCCTTCTTTTAATCAAACTAGACCTACCTAGTTCTTGCAACCGTTCTTCATATGTTTTGGCCTCCAGTCCCCTAATCATCTTTGTTGCTCTTCTCTGCACTCTTTCTAGAGCAGTGGTAGTCAACCTGATCCCTACCGCCCCCTAGTGGGCATTCCAGCTTTCATGGTGGGCGGTAGGGGTTTGCTGTGTATCTCTGCTTTATAAATTTTATAAAGTAAAGTTACTTCCCTACTTTATAACTAACCATGACTGTGGAACCGGTGGGCAGTTAGAAAATTTTACTGCTAACAGAGATACAAAAGTGGGCAGTAGGTATAAAAAGGTTGACTACCCCTGTTCTAGAGTCCCCACATCTTTTCTACATCGTGGCGACCAAAACTGAATGCAGTACTCATGCATGCATAAGTGTTCTGTTTTGGGCACTCAATGCCAGAAAGGTTCTCCATCACTGCCTTATACCATTTCTGACAGGTGCCAGTCCAGAATGCAGGCTGGGTTGGTCCACCCCAATCAACATCTAAAAAGCTGCACACCGCAGAACACCCTCTGCTAGAGAGAAGTTCTCTGAAGATTGGCTTCAATGTGTGTGTGTGTCCGAAAGCTCCGGAGACGAAACTTCTGTTTCCGGTGAGCGACCCAGATTGTATCCTGAAACATTATCCGCGGGACACGTATATTCGCCTTCGTTCTTAGAAAAGAAAGACAATTTCTCGCTGAAGACCAAGGATCAGGCGTCCTAATTGCTCAATGTTCTCTTCCCTGGAAGTTAAGGAAGAAAATGATAATGTCAAGCATTGTCCTCGTACTGAGAGGTCTCCAGCTGTTTTAATGAGGGATGATTATGCTGACTCAATAACCGTGATAAGTGGTTCATCATTCTGTCCATGGAATTATCTCTGTCTCCTGCTATGTGAGCGTACTGAGATATTATACATTCTGCATGTGTTTTTGGGTGATAGCAGTCTTCCAATATCTCAGGGGCTGCCACCAAGAACGGGTTTGCCGTCACAGGTCTAGCCGAGGTGGCACAGTGGTTAGGGTGCAGTACTGCAGGCCACTTTAGCTGACTGTGATCTGCAGTTCAGCGGTTCAAATCTCACCGGCTCAAGGAGCCTTCCATCTTTCCGAAGTGGGTGAAATGAGGACCCAGACTGTGGGGGCGATATGCTGACTCTGTAAACCGCTTAGAGAGGGCTGAAAGCCCTATGAAGCGGTATATAAGTCTAATTAATAAATAAATAATAAACAGTTGAATGAAAAGAAGGACCAGGGGAGACCTGATAGCAGTGTTCCAATATCTCAGGGGTTGCCACAAAGGAGTCAAGCTATTCTCCAAAGCACCTGAGGGCAGGACAAGAAGCAACGGATGGAAACTAATCAAGGAAAGAAACAACCTAGAATTAAGGAGAAATTTCCTCTAGCCTCCTGCTAGAGCAGGGAAGTTGGACTAGAAGACCTCCAAGGTCCCTTCCAACTCCGTTATTTTAGCTAGGACTGTTGCTTTGCTTTAAGCCTTAAGCGAGTCCGTGTCAGTTGTTCACCATGAAAGCCAGCTGGGTGACTTGGGGCTGATTACCAGGAGCCTGGGAGTTATAGTCATGCTGTAGGCATCAAAGCCAACTAGGTAACTTGGGGCTGATCACTAGGAGCCTGGGAGTTCTAGTCCTGCCTTAGATGTGACAGGCAAATGGGGGGCTGGGTTGAGTTTTTCTTTTTTTTCTTCTTGGGTGAAATGTCCATTTTTTCCCCCAAACAGAGATGGAAATGGATTTTCAAAATGTGGCTCTTAAGAATTGGCTATCCGAGTTCTCTAACAGCCGTTGCTGTGGTAGATATGGGAGATGGGGCCGAAGAGACTGAGAATAAGGAAAAAAATGGGCAGATTGATCTCCATTGGTTATTGGTTCCAGATAGATACTTAAACTCAACATGAGCATGTTATGTTCAAACATAGAAAACTGTTCTGACCCCCTACTTCTTTTCTCGTTCACAGACGACAGTCAGACAGACTTAAAAGGAAATAACTTTATCAGTCCTGGCTCACGCTGGCTGCGAGCCCAAAAGAAACATAAATAAAGTCTCTGGCAAAAAGGTTACGCAGCAGAATGCAAAAACAAAGAGCTCTTACAGCAACACCAGGTTTACAGAAAGAAAGCAAATCACTTCTCCAAGTGTCTCTTTGAATCAGGGTTACAGAAAGCAAATCACTTATCCAAGTGCCTCTCACAAACAAACCACGACCGATGAACGACGAACCACGAACGAACGAATGAACGTTGACTCCTGCAACGAGGGCGTGGCACCATCAGTCCTTTTATCTGCAGAAGACAACACTAACGAGCCCCAGCTGCATTGTTAAGTCCTGCATCCCGACTCAACTCACAGCAAACTTTTGCGGAGTCACAACAGAAAACAGACGTGATGTATACCCAGGATGGAGTTTCCACACCTAAACAATGCTAACTAATAAAGTTTTCCCTGGCTATATTAAGGTAAAGATTGCCCTCACAGATATGTGCTAGTCATTCCTGACTCTAGAGGGCAGTGCTCATCTCTGTTTCAAAGCCGAAGAGCCAGTGCCGTCCGAAGACGTCTCCGTGGTCACGTGGCCGGCATGACTAAACACCAAAGGCGCACGGAAAACTTCTACCTTTCCACCAAAGGTGGCCCCTATTTTTCCACTTACATTTGTTACATGCTTTCAAACTGCTAGGTTGGCAGAAGCTGGGACAAGTAACAGGAGCTCACTCCGTTACGCGGCGCTAGGGATTCGAACTGTTGAACTGCCGACCTTTCTGATCGACACACTCAGCGTCTTAGCCACTGAGCCACTGCTCAGTAGCAGCCTCCAATTTGAGATAGTTAAAACTAGCCTTTTTTCCCCTGGCTGGAAATGATGTGTTTGGCAGAGCAATATGGCTGCTGAATGGCTGACAATTTTGAAACATTTCCATTTCACTAACACACCTGGAAGGAGCTTCCAGTAAATCCAAGGCGCTTCCAAAGAGGTTTTCTATTCATCCATCATAAAATCTGCCTGACTTTGTGAGACTGATAATTGCCATTTGGTTTTAACGGGTGGATTTAATCAACGTCCCATTATATTCCTGGAAATGCAATTAGAAGCAGATGGCCCCTTCTCTGCCAAAACTACCTTCTCGTCTCAGAGTTGCCAAAGGTCTTTCGAACAACCTCAAAAACATCCATTTCTACAGAATTTTTTTCTCAGTTAGAAAAAGCAGGACAGAAAGTCCTTGAATTATGATTTCATTGCTGAGCAAGGCAATTGTTAAGTGATTTTGGGCCCATTCGACTACATTTTTGGCCACAGTTGTTAAGTGAATCACTCCAGATGTTAAGAGGCAACTGGTTAAGCAATCTTGTCACAAAAAAACCCCACTTTATTTACCTCTTGTGAATTAATTGCATTCACCCACCGAATAATCCAGGGAATAGTCCTTCAAAGAGTAACAGACCTGCAGTAACGCACCTTATCAATTGCTTGCGATAATTGCCAGGCTGTGAGCTCCCAGCTGTAAAGCTGCAAATTAAGTTCTGGCAAGCAGTCTCTGGGGCACGAAACAGAATGAGCCAAATCTTCAGAAATACGAACTGTTGTCTCCTATGACCACCACTCCCCTTTCCTTCTATCTATTTCCCAGCCAGGAAGAGGCTATTCAGTGTCCATGTGTGCCTTGCTTCTTGAGTTGTTAAGAGAATCATGCGGTCATGAAGCAAATCTGGCTTCCCCACAATGACTTTGCTCGCTAGAAGCTATCTGGAGAGGTTACTGTTGAAAGAAATGTCCTTCTGGGTTCAGCTCCAAGTGGGGAAGAAGACACTGGAGACATGGAGGCTGCTTGGAAAGATGGTTTATTGGTGGACAGGACCACATGGCTTGAGCCCTGAACAGAAAAGGGGATCACATGCTTCGATGTAGGTGGAGAAGAAGAGAAGGGCTGAAGGAGGGGCTTGCTAGGCTTTTTATACCCTGTTTAGTCCCACCTCTCTGTTTCCTGTTCCTGTGTAAGAAATGTATTCTGATTGGATGTCAGACTCCCATGGTGCCATGCAGGGGGCTACTCTCTAGGCTGTTTTGAATCCAGGTCTGAGTTCTCAGATGCCATGTGGAGAGTTGAGTAAAAGGCCAATATTATCATGTCTTTCTGTAGCTGCTGGTGAAGTCTTTATTATGTAAAGTGGGCTAGCCTGGCCAGTCTTAATGGGCCTATTGACAAAGTGGGGGTGGGCAGAAAGCTACAGGCAACTATTCTGTCTTTTAAAACATGCTTCTTTTCACATCCAGAGAAATATTCTGCCTTTTCAATATTTCCTAGGATATTTCATTTTTTCTGGGAGAGGGCTGGGTGATAACTTCCCACATAACAAACAGTGACCACATGAGCCGGGACAGTGCAATTGTCACAAATGCCAGTTGCCAACCGCCCAAATATTGATCACCATGCAGTCGTACGTATGAATCACTTTTTCCCCCAGTAACTTCAAACAGTCACTAAATGAATGGTTGCATGCCAACGTCCACCCGTGGATACTTTCAGCCTAAACATAGTTTAGAGCACAGCATACAAAATCATGCAGATTTGGAAAGGGACCTTGGAGGTCTTCTAGTCCAACTCTTTGCTCAACCTGGAGACCCTATACCAGTGATGGCACATGTGGCACAGGCAGCACGTGGAGCCCTCTGCGTGCATGTGAGCGGTCGCCCAGCTTAGCTCCACCGCGCATGCATGTACGCCTTCCGCTAGCCAGCTAATGTTTGGGTCTCTGTCGCGCATTCTGCCCCCGTGCCCCATTTTTGGTTTCAGGAGGCTTCAGGGAGGCCCAAAATGGGGCACAGGGGGTTACACACATGCCTGGGGGGTGGGGAATGGGGGTGATGTCATGCGTGCATGCCCAGGGGGTAGGGCGCATTGCCTTATGGGTGTGGTCACGCACACCCGTGCTGCTGCAGGCACACACAACAAGTTCTAGTCCCGCCTTAGGCACGAAAGTCATCTGGGTGACTCTGGATCAATCACCAGGAGATAGGGAGTTCTAGTCCTGCCTTAGGTATGGAAGCAAGCTGGGTGACTTTGGACCAATCCCCATGAGTGAGTTCTAGTCCCACCTTAGGCATGAAAGCTCTGGGTAGCATGAAAGCCAGCTGGGGGACTTTGGGCCAATCACCAGGAGACTGTGAGTTCTAGTCCCACCTTAAACATGAAAACTGACTGGGTAGCTTTGGGCCAATCACCAGGAGACCGTGAGTTCTAGACCTGCCTTAGGCATGAAAGTCAGTTGGGTGACTATGGGCCAATCACCAGGAGACTGTGAGTTCTAGTCCTGCCTTAAACATGAAAACTGACTGGGTAGCTTTGGGCCAATCACCAGGAGACCGTGAGTTCTAGACCTGCCTTAGGCATGAAAGTCAGCTGGGTGACTCTGGACTGATTACCAGGAGATAATGAGTTCTAGTCCCACCTTAGGCACGGACACTGGCTGGGTAACTTTGAGGCAGTAGCTCTCTTTCTCATCCCTACCTACCTCACAGGGTTGTTGTTGTGGAGAAAAAGAGGAGGAGGAAGGAGTATAATGAATGTTTGCCACTTTGAGTTACTTATAAAAAGGAATAAAGGCAGGATAAAAATCCAATAAACACATAAATAGATAAAATAGCCTCAGCCAGTTGTACAAAGTGGCCTATAACATCATTTAGTAAAATTGCACATTTGTGGGTTAGAACAGCATGTAATATGAACAGGGTCTATTAACTCAGGCTCTGCCTGAACCCAGCCACCATAAAGTTTAATTAAACATTGATCATCCCCCCCCCATAAATGCTTTTAATTAACACTAATTATGATAGGTCTTCAGACACGGAGGACCTTGAACTTATGAATTTATGGTTCAGATGTTCTATTAAGAGTTCTTTGCATTAGAATTTCATTTTAAACAATTTGTAATGGACTTTACAAGCAGCCGAGGTGGCACAGTGGTTAAATGCAGCACTGCAGGCTACTTCAGCTGACTGCAGTTCAGCAGTTCGGCTGTTCAAATCTCACCAGCTCAGGGTTGACTCAGCCTTCCATCCTTCCGAGGTGGGTAAAATGAGGACCCGGATTGTTGTTGGGGGCAATATGCTGACTCTGTAAACCGCTTAGAGAGGGCTGAAAGCCCTATGAAGCGGTATATAAGTCTAACTATTGCTATTGCTTGACTTCTCCTTGTCTGAAGCAAGGCAATAAATGGGATTTTTACACCCTGCAAAGAAATAGCTTTTGTTCACTGGATTAATTCACCACTGAATCAGCTATTTTAACAGAATAACCAAGTTGGAAGGGACCTTGGAGGTCTTTTAGTCCAACCCCTGCTCAGACAGGAAACCCTATATCACTGATAGCAATAGCAATAGGACTCAGACTTATATATCACTTCACAGTGCTTTTACAGCCCTCTCTAAGCATTTTACAGAGTCAGTCTGTTGCCCCCAACCATCTGGGTCCTCATTTTACCCTCCTCGGAAGAGTGGAAGGCTGAGTCAGTGGAAGGCTGAGTCAACCTTCAGCTGGTCAGAATCAAACTGCTGGCAGTGGGCAGAGTTAGCCTGCAATGCTGCATTCTAACAGGAAGGAAGGAGGGAGGGAGGCAGGGAGGGAGGAAGGAAAGAAAGGGAATAGCAATAGCACTGAGACTTATATACAGCTTCACAGTACTTTACAGCCTTCTCTAAGTGGTTTACAGAGTCAGCCTATTGCCCCCAACAATCTTTTTACCACCTCGGAAGGATGGAAGGATGAATTGATCTTGAGCTGGTCAGAATCGAACTGCTGGCATTGGGCAGAGTTAGCCGGCAATGCTGCATTCTAATAGGAAGGAAGGAAGGGGGGAGGGAGGGAGGGAGGGAGGGCAATAGCAATAGCACTTAGACTTATATACCACTTCATAATGCTTTTATAGCCCCTGTCTAAGCGATTTACAGAGTCAGCCTGTTGCCCCCAACAATCTGGGTCCTCATTTTACCCACCTTGGAAGGATGGACGGCTGAGTCGACCTTGTGCCTGGTGAGATTCGAACTGCCAAATTGTAGGCAGTCAGCGGAACTGATTGCACAAAACAGTTGTCCACGCTCTTCTTAAAAACCTCCGGTGTTGAATTTGGTTTGGTTGAGTTCTCAGGTGCCATGTGGTCAGTTGAGTAAAGGGCCAATATTATTATGCCTTGATCCCATCCCCCTGGAGCTGAAGTGGAGAAGTCTTCATTATGTAAAGGGACTAGCTTGGGCTTCTTAATGGCCCATTAACAGTGGGGATGGGCAGGAAGCTACAGGCAACTATTCTGTCTTTTAAAGCATGTTTCTTCCTTTTCATATCCAGAGAAATATTCTGCCTTTTCAATATTTCCTAGGATATTTCATTTTTTCTGGGATAGGGCTGGATGATAACTTCCCACACGTTGACCTGAGATTTCAGGTGGCCCCTCTTTGCACTAAAGTTCAAGCTTCATTTTCTTCTTCACAGCCCATTAAAATGCCTCAATTGCTTCCTTTCCGAGTTAGGATGCTCTGCTTTTTCCACGCCAGGCAGGGTCCCTGCAGAGTGTCGCTAAAAAAAGGCCACATTAAAAAACAAGCCGTGTTTTGTGGCTATCTCTCTGACCTTTTTTTTTGAACACACTCAATGGACTGCCAAGATTTCCCCTGAGATTGCAAAGCGAGGAAAAGGCAATAAAAGGGAAATAATCTGTAGAAGGAAAAACACATGTCTTGCAGAGAGAGAACTGAACTCAAGGCTCAGGGGCTGACTCACTTTCTAATAAAACTGGGGTGGGGGAAGTGATTTAAAAAAAAAAAACCCAAACAGCTTCATTAACATTTGCACCCGAGAAGTACTGCGACATTCATGGTTTGGCAGCTTTTGTGCAAAAGAAGACAATGAGATCTTTTCGGATCCTTTAGAAGATGCAGATGAAACAATAGAATTCGATTTATAATTAGATTGCCAGAAGCCCTAGTTTGAGTTGTCTGTCAGCTTTAGAATTGTCTTTGGATTGTCTGAAAGAATAGTTCTATTTCCTAACTAGACATAGCCTAGGGAAGGGGCGAAATTATAGTTCTTCCCTCCCCTAACTATCATGTCTTTAATTCTTTCATTGATACTGTTGGAAGAAATGTCATTTTGGGTTCGGCTCCAAGTGGGGAAAAAAGACACTGGAGACATGGAGGCTGCTTGGAAAGATGGTTTTAATAGTGGATAGGACCACATGGCTTGAGCCCTGAACAGAAAAGGGGATCACATGCTTCAGTGTTGGTGGAGAAGAAGAGAAGGAAGGACTGAGATGCTGAGTCCATAGTTTTATGCCCTCTCTGGCCTTTGATCTTGAGCTTGTACTCTGATTGGTTGTGAGACTCCCATGGGGCCATGCAGGGGCAACTCTCTAGGCTGTGTTTTGAATCCAGGTTTGGTTGAGTTCTCAGATGCCATATGGCGAGTTGGGTAAAGGGCCAATATTATCATGCCTTAATCCCATCACTCTGGAGCTGAAGGGGAGAACTCTTTATTATGTAAAGTGGACGAGCTTGGCCTTCTTAATGGCCCATTGACAAAGTGGGGATGGGCAGGAAGCATGTGATCACCTTTTCTGTTCAGGACTCAAGCCATGTGGTCCTGTCCAACAATAAACCATCTTTCCAAGCAGCCTCCATGTCTCCAGTGTCTTTTTCCCCACTTGGAGCCAAACCCAGAAGGACATTTCTTTCATCACTACAAAGTCCCTTCCAACTCTGTTAACAAAGAGAAGGACTAGGGATGACGTGACATGAGACTTCCAGTACTTGAGAAGCTGCCACAGAGAAGAAGAGAGAAAAGAAGGACCAGGAGTGACATGATTGCAGTCTTCCAATATTTGATGGGTTGCCACAGAGAAGAGGGGGGGGGTGTCAATCAGTTTTGATCACCGCATTATAGAAAAGTTGTTGAGACTATGGAAAAAGTGCAGAGAAGAGCAACTGAGATGATCAAAGGACTGGAGACTAAAACATATAAGGAACAGTTGCAGGATTTGAGTTCGGCCAGTCTAGAGAAAAGAAGGACTGGGGGGGACAGGGACAGGGACGGGGACATGATAGCCGTATTCCAGTATTTGAGAGGCTGCCACAAAGAGGAGGGAGTCAACTTATTTTCCAAAGCACCAGAAGGCAAGGCAAGAAATAATGAAGGGAAACTAGTCAAGGGGAGAAGCAACCTGGAATTGAGAAGTTTCCTGATGGTGAGAGCAATTAACCAGTTTCCACCACAAATCTGCGAAGCCCTTCTGCGCGGAGACATAAGCACAAAGGCTAATTCGCGCCGTTCGAAGCGCTAAGGAAAAACACGACCCCACCGCGATGACATAATCGCGGAGGGCAAATCCGCGCATTCCCAAGCACTCAGTACCCTAAACCTAACCCTAAAGCTAACCCTAAACCTAACCCTATACCTAACCCTAACCCTAACCCTAACTCTAAACCTAACCCTAAACCTAACCCTAAAACAAACCCCTAAACCTAATCCTAACGCTTACCTTAATTGAAATCGGCTTTTTGCCGCGGCGCCGTTTTAAAGCGCCCTTCTGTCGCAGCAGTGATGACGCGCGTGATGATGTCGCGGCTTTAGCAACACGCTTATATCTCCGCGGATAAGGGCTTCGCGGTTTTGTCGTGCCACGCAATTAACCAGCTTGCCTTCAGATGTTGGGGGTGCTTCATCACTGGAATTTTTAAGAAGAGACTTGACAGTCACTTGTCTGAAATGATATAGGACAGTGATGGGGAACCCTTTCGGCACCTAGTGCCCAAACCGGAACATCCATGCGTGTGCGCTGGTGCGCATGCCGAAGCACCGAAAACACAAAGATGAGCTGGCCGGCGCATACATGTCTGTTTTTGGGGCATTTGGGGGCTATTTTCCCAGGCTGTTTTTTTGACTGTTTTTCATGCCAAAAACGGCCCAGAAAACATGGCTGTTTTTAGCCATTTTTCCAGATGTTTTCAGGCGGTTTTCTGGCACCCATGAAGATCAGAAATCAGAAGAGCATCTGGCGACAGAGCATGTGCCCACACAGAGGGCTCTGCATGCCACTTGTGGCAAGCGTGCCATAGATTCGCCATCACGGGTATGGGCTCTCCTGTTTGAGCAGGGAGCTGGACTAGAAGACCCCCAAGGGGGGTCTTTCCAGCTGTATTCTCCTTCTGATTCAACCAGAGGTGGGTTCCTACCAGTTCGCACCAGTTCGGTAGAACCAGTTCGTCAAATCTACCAAACTGGTTAGAAGAGGTTCCACCAGTGGACCTGTAAAGTAGGTCACACCTACAGAAGAGGTTCCAAAATTTTTTGAAACCCACCACACACACACACACACAGAGAGAGAGAGAGAGAGAGAAAGAGAAAGAAAGGAAGAAGGAAAGAAATAAAAAAGAAAAGAAAAAGTGAGATGAAAGAAAAAAGGAAAAAGGGACAGAGAGACAAAAGGAAGGAAAGAGAGAGAGAGGGAGAGAGAAAACGCATGGCCGGCAAGCCACTCCCACCAGGTCACATGGCCAGCAAGTCACTCTCACAAAGGAGGCCACACCCACAGAGTAGGTTCGAAATTTTTTTGAAACCCACCACTGGATTCAACCTATATTCCAAAGCACCAGAAGGCAGGATGAGAAACAGTGGATGGATTGGATTGGATTTTATTGCATTTATATGCCGCCCTATTCCCGGAGGGACTCAGGGCGGCTCACAAATCAAAGGAAGGGAATACAGACAAGGGGGAAACAACAAACAAGCAACTACAAAAGAATTTAAAAGCAATCAACAACCACACAGTTCGAGCGGGGACGGGAACTCGTCAACCCCGGGCCCAGGATGGAAACTAATCAAAGAGAGAACCAATCTAGAAATAAGGAGAAATTTCCTGACAGTGAGAGCAATTAATTAGTGGAACAACTTGCCTCCGGAAATTATGGATGCTCCAACACTGGAGGGTTTTAAGAAGATGTTGGATATCCATTTGTCTGAAGTGGTGTAGGGTTTCCTTCCTAAGCAGGGGGTTGGACTAGAAGACCTCCATGGTTCCTTCCAACTCTGTTCTTCTATTCTATTCTATTCTATTCTATTCTATTCTATTCTGTTCTGTTCTGTTCTGTTCTGTTCTATTCTATTCTATTCTATTCTATTCTATTCTATTGACCTTCAAGATTCTCTCCAACCATATTACCCTTCGTTCTATATTCTACTGATGTTGATGGACAGTCAGGGAGCACTTCCTCTCTTAGAAAAGGAGAAAAGAGGCAAAAAACGGAACATTCTTTTCTTTTCTATTTAAGATTTTATCAAGACCCCGAGAGCAATTTTAAGGACTGCAAGTAACCTCATCATATTTTAAGGCAAGTGGCAGAATTGTTCCATTTCTAAATTCTCCGTGGGGAAATGCATGTTTCAATAAATTTGGTTCCTCGGGGTCTGACATTTTTTTGATGGAAAAGTAGAAACATCACTAATAAAACTCTACTGTCCTAAGGGACCTTGGGATTCGGTTAATCGATCTTTCAGCTCTTCTTGCCCAACTGACACTTATTCCCTTTTTTTGCGTGGAGGGGGGGAGAAAAAAAGACCAACAGGCTATCAGATGGCCTATCTATTGAAGGAACTCGTTCCATCTGTCACATCAGCAACTAGGTTAATTAATGACTCTGAAAGGCCAGAAGAGTTTTACAGGCTTCAGCTGGCGACAGCTTTCAGGTCAGTGAAGAGGAGGTGGAGGAGCTACGTTCCACGATGGATCCGAGAGCACGCAGGGCAGAGAAAAGACAACAGCAATGGAGATCTGCCAGATTACTCTAGAGAACGCCTCGTACATCTTGATGGGCTGCACAAGTGGAATGCTATTTGTCATGGCAGGCAGACAGAGGTGTTGCTGGGAATAATATGTTTGGTATATGGCTGTGTGTGTTTGTCCCGTGTGCTTCCTGCCGTGGAGACTCACAACTTCTCTTGCCGAGTGAGCATTTGCAGATGTTGCTTCAGTTTTGTTTGATGGAATTAAGTTTGTTTAGTGGTCTTGTATGTTGAAGCAACTTTTCATTTGTTTTCTGGACTAATCCTCTTGTGGCTGGATTTTTTTGGGACAGTTTTGAGGCTGGGTGAAGGGAAGTGCTGGGGAACATCAATAAACTCTCTATAAACCACACTTAGATGTGTGTGTGAGTGAGTGAGTGAGTGAGTGAGTGAGTGAGTGAGTGAGTGAGGGTTTTCAGTGCCATTGTAATGTGATTCCCCTTTTGCAACCTCCTCATAAGCAAAGTCAAAAGGGAAGCCAGATTCACTTAACAACTTTGTTACTGACTTAACAACTGCAGTTATTCAGTTAACAACTATAGCAAGAATGGTTGTAAAATGGGAAAAGGCTCACTAAACTACTGTCTTGCTTTGCAATAGACATTTTGGTCTCTATTGTGGCTGTAAATCAAGGACTATCTGTTGTTCTAGGCTTCCCCAAAAAGCACATAGATTCCTGGTCCCGACAAAACTCCTTTTATTAAACAAATGTGAATTCCTCCCATTCACATTAAGCAAAGGCCTGGCAAACAGTCTTTCAAAGGTGACGTTACGACCACAGACCTTATCTAGCTTGGAAAGTTGCCATATAAATGTTTTCCAAACGCAGTGCTGTGCAAGGAAAGATTCAGCACAGAGTCTCTGAGATTCACGGACAGATCTTCACACTCCTGAAAGGAACTAAAGAACGAACAAATTGTTTCCTGCAAAAGCCCCTTTCACTCCTCTTTTATTTCCTATGGGAGGGGCCATTCACCATCCACCTGTGGCTTTACTCCCAAGTCGACCCTGATTTCTGAGCTGTTCTTTTCTTTTGGCAGTTCTGCGCATGGGCACCCTGGGAACAGGCTCCAGCTGTTCCTCTGCCTCACTGTTGTCTAGCTCCGAAGGCAGCTGAGAACTGACAAAAGGCCTTGGCCCCACCTCTGCCTCCGACGCAGAGCCCTCGTCCGAGGCTTCCCCAACTTCCAGGACTGGCCCATGTTCCTCCCCAACCTCCTCACTGTCCATATCTGCTGCCAGTTCCACTGGCCACTGGTGGGCCACAACACCTGTAAGAAACCAGGCATTTCTAGCTGGTTTATGACAGGAGACGAAGAAAACATCCTACGAAGATCAGAGCTTTGCGCTTCCTAAGTAGATATCAAAAGGTCAAAGTAATTTGGACAGAAATTGTCTTCTGAGAGAAGGATGTTCCGGAAATTGCTCAGAGCTGCCCACTTTGTGACACCTACATATGATTAAGAAGATTCTCTACCTCTCATCTCATTCTCTGAGATGCTTGGGTCTGGAAAGACTCCTTTGCAAGAGAGAAATTGTGTCCCCGTTAATTGGGAGCTGGGGCCCAGTTTTGTAGATTTATTGAACCAGGCCTGAATCTCCCATCCCTGTTGTTGTGGCCCAGCAGGAGCCGTTGGAGCTGCCGATGGACTCCGATAGCGAAGACCCCTATGAGTCTGCTATGGAAGATGTGGAGGATCCTGGGTTCAGACTCAGAGCAGGGTCCAGAGAGACTGGTTGGCCACCAGGAGGCGCCTGAGGCATGGAGCAGTGGGGAAGATCAAAGGGAGTTTGTCCCTGACGCCAGGCAATGCAGGGCAGAGAAACGGAGGCAGAAGTTATGGAGACAGACTCATAAGAGATAATCCAGCCCAGGTGGTTGTGGCTTGGCCCCTCCCAAGAGAGTATATAAGAAGAGACTTTGGGAGGAGTCCTTTTGCAGGACACAACTGTTCGTAGTAATCTGGAGAACTCCTTGTCTGGTCTGCCTTGTGTTCCCATGTCTGTTGGAGTCTGGGTTGCTACCAACTTCTTGCCAGTGAGTCGTGTTTGGGCTTTCAGCCAACAGGATTGTAATTGCTGTGAATAAAGAGTGGCAAACAGCTAAGCCTGTGTCTGTGTTCATTACCGGACAGGGGGGGGGGGCAGAACACCTGCCATGAATTTTTCATGATGTCTGAATACAGCTAAGTCCTCAACTTAACAACCACACCAAACCTCAAAGTTTCCACTGCAAAACTAAGTGCATTTTGCTCCATTTTGCGATCTTTCTTGCCACAATTGTTAGGTTGGTAGCCCGGATGTTAAGTGAATCTGGCTGGTCAGACGGTCGCAAAAGGGGATCACACGAACTCAAGGCACTGCAACGGTATTAAATGTGAGTCAGTTCTACGCATCTGGATTTTGATCACATGACCATGGGGATGCCGCAGTGTTCGGAAGTGTGAAAAACGGTCATAAATCAATTTTTTTTCCAGTGCTTTTGAAACTTCAAACAGTCACTAAAAGAATGGTTGTAAGTCAAGAACCACCTGAGGAAGATGTCTATGAAGATTCTCAGTCATCCAGGTTGTCCCAAAAGTGTTTTTTTTTTTCAAGAGGCAATTGGACTTCCTGGTTTTTCTTTGAAGATGTTTTGCTTCTCATCCAAGAAGCTTCTTCAGCTCTTCAGAAGAAGTTTGGATTGCAAGGAGATCCAATCACCCTAAATCCTAAAAAAAACCCCAACCCTGACTGTTCTGACCCCCACTTTCTCCATTCAGGAACAAAAGCCAAAACAGACGTACGGAAGAATGTTTTAATCAGTCCAGACTCTTGTTGGCTGCAAGCCCAAAATAAACAAAGATTTGATTTGATTTAATTTGATTTATTGCATTTCTATGCCGCCCTATTCCCGGAGGGACTCAGGGCGGCTCACAAACCAAAGTAAGGGGAGGGAATACAAACAGGAGGAAAAACAACGGACAAACAACTGCAAACAATTAAAAAAAACACTCAACAACCACACAATTCGAGCGGGGGCGGGGAACCCATCAGCCCCAGGCCTGTCGGAACAACGTTTTAAGGGCTTTGCGGAAAGCCTGAAGGGTGGTGAGGGTCTGAATCTCCACAGGGAGCTCGTTCCAGAGGGCCAGAGCAGCCACAGAGAAGGCCCTCCTCCGGGTGGTAGCCAATCGGCATTGGCCAGTAGATGGAATTCGGAGGAAGCCTAGTCTGTGGGATCTAATAGGTCTGTTGGAGGTAATTGGCAGCAGGCGGTCTCTCAAGTACCCAGGTCCAATACCATGAAGGGCTTTATAAGTGACGACTAGCACCTTGAAGCATATCCGAAGACCAATAGGCAGCCAGTGCAGCTCGCGGAGGATAGGTGTGACGTGGGTGTACCGGGGTGCACCCACAATCGCTCGTGCGGCTGCATTCTGGACAAGCTGAAGTCTCCGAATGCTCTTCAAGGGCTGCCCCATGTAGAGCGCATTGCAGTAGTCCAGTCTTGAGGTCACAAGGGCATAAGTGACTGATGCGAGGGCCTCCCGGTTCAGGTAGGGACACAATTGGTGCACCAGGCGAACCTGGGCAAATGCCCCCCTGGTCACAGCTGACAAATGGTGTTCTAAAGTCAGCTGTGGGTCCAGGAGGACTCCCAAATTGCGAACCCTGTCTGAGGGGCGTACAGTTTGACCCCCCAGCCTGAGAGATGGAATACTTGGCCAATTGTTGGGAGGGAAACACACCAGCCACTCGGTCTTGTCTGGATTGAGTGCAAGCTTGTTAACCCCCATCCAGACCCTAACAGCTTCCAGGCACTGACACATCACGAGATAATCACTCTCGCAAAAAGTCCTATAAACCTAGTGAGCACTGCAAACAGGCTTTCCACAGCAAACCACTTCCCCAAGTTGGTTTCTCTTAATTCGTGAATGTGAACATTGACTCCTGCAAACAGGGCGTGGCCCAAGCAGTCTCTTTTATAATCAGGAGAGGATCTTAACCAGCATCAGCTAAGCGCAATCATCTCCTACAATTACACAGTTGTTCCTTCCGTCGAGTCGCCCTTCGACGGCGTGCATCCTAAAACAACTCACAAGTGTTTTCCTGAACACTTCCTCTGATCCAAGGCTCTGCCGCCATCTGGTGGCCAACCAGTCTCTCCTGGCCCTGCTCGGAGTCGGCACCCTGTCCAGGGTCCTCCACCTCCTCCAGGGCTGACTCATAAGACCCCTCGTTGTCGGAGTCTGGCGGCAGCTCCAACGGCTCCCGCCGGGCCACAACACCTGACTATGCTTTGGAACAGGGCTGTCAAACTCAATTTCATTGAGGGCCACATCAGGGCTGCAGTTGACCTCTGGGGACCAGGCAGGTGTGGCTGACTGGGTGGGTGTGGCCAAATGGGAGAGTTTGGACAGCTGGACGCCACTCCCCAAACTGCTGGTATCTTTCCTCTTTGCACTGGTTAGACAGGGCTGAAGTGATGCAGGCCAGCCTGTTACATTTTCCAGGACAGCCCTGCAGGCCACATCCAACCACGTTGCAGGCCGCATCTGATCTGTGGGTCTTGAGTTTGACACCCCTGCTTTGGAAGGACAGTGTCAGGCCTGCAGCCATCTTTTCTGGTGGATCTTTGGCCTGCCACATTTTCCATTATTCTACTATGAATTTTCTATTGTGGCAAAATGGGAGGGGGGATTGTATGAGGTTAGATGCTATGTAGCCATAACAACATTCTTTCTAGAAAGCCAAGGTCATCCTTTGTCTCTGCACCTCTGCACCTGACCGGAACTGGATGGGTGGATCTGCCAGCATGGCAGTGGAAGATTGGACCATGTGATGGGCTTGTGGGTATGGGGGCAAGGTCTTGAACTTTCAACTGGGTGGGGAAAACCGGGAAGCTTTCAGATTCGGATTTTCCCAGATGTGCCAACATGTCTCTTTTAATAAATCGGAACTTTGAGCAATACTTTGCCTTGGACTCTGATTTACTTTCGGATGCTATTTGGAACCCTGACATTAACCCACATCTCTATTAAAATACTTCACCAGCTTCCCCGAATTTCAGGGCGCTGTCCGGGGTCCTGAGCCCCAGCACTGACCCAAACCCAGGCAGCATAAAGACTCAGGGAAGATGACAGACAGATGCTGAAGCTCAAATACTTTGGCCAATGAGGAGAGAGGATTCCCTGGAGAAGATCCTGAGGTTGGGGAAGATGGGAGGCAAAAGGAGAAGAAGACAGCAGAAGAGGAGATGGTTGGACAGTGTCATCGACACAAATGAACACGGATTTGAGAAAGCTGGACTTCATTTTGTTCTTAGATAGTGCCCAAGATTCAAGTCTGTCAACATCCTTCTCAACTTTGAGTCTTTTTTCCAAAGGGTTAGCAGAAAGTACTGCCACCTAGATGGATTCGTGGCATGACAAAACCGCGCTCGTCAAAATAGCGGTGATAAAATCGCATCGCTAAAGCCGCGACGTCATCACTGCGCGTCATCACCGCCATGACAACAGCGCGGCAACAGAAGGGCGCTTTAAAACGGCGCCACGGCAGAAAGCCAATTTAAATTAAGGTAAGGGTTAAGATTAGGTTTAGGGGTTAGGTTTAGGGTTAGGTTTAGGGTTAGGGTTAAGTTTAGGGTTAGGTTTAGGGTTAGGTTTAGGGTTAGGTTTAGGGTTAGGTTTAGGGTTAGGTTTAGGGTTAGGTTTGGGGTTAGTTTTGGGGTTAGTTTTAGGGTTACTTTTGGGGTTAGTTTTGGGGTTAGGTTTGGGGTTAGGTTTGGGGTTAGGTTTGGGGTTAGGTTTGAGGTTAGGTTTGGGGTTAGGTTTGGGGTTAGGTTTGGGGTTAGGTTTAGGGTTAGGTTTAGGGTTAGGTTTAGGGTTAGGTTTAGGGTTAGGTTTAGGGTTAGGTTTAGGTTTAGGGTTAGGTTTAGGGTTAGGGTTAGGGTTAGGTTTAGGGTTAGGTTTAGGGTTAGGTTTAGGGTTAGGTTTAGGGTTAGGTTTAGGGTTAGGTTTAGGGTTAGGTTTAGGGTTAGGTTTAGGGTTAGGTTTAGGGTACTGAGTGCTTCGGAAGGCGCGGATTTGCCCTCCACGATTATGTCATTGCGGTAGGGTCGCGTTTTTCCTTAGCGCTTCGAACGGCGCGGATTAGCCCTTCGCGCTTATGTCTCCGCGGATAAGGGCTTCTCGGTATTGTGGTGGAACCAGATGGATTCACAGTTAGCTGACCAACAACACTCTGCAGTGAGTCCTCAACAGAACTACATCCACAGGCAATGGGATAGCTCAGGGTTCTGTATAGGGTCCAGCCCTCCTCAACAACTTCAGCAATGATCTAGAGGAGTAATTAGAAGGGAAGCTCATCAAATTTGCAAATGCCAAGCTGCGGGAATTGTGATCACGTTGCAAGGCAGACTCAAAATCTAGATGATTCAGTCCCTTGCAGACTGTTAGTAAAATATTCCAGCCCAGATATATCTGTTATTCTATTCTATTCTATTCTATTCTATTCTATTCTATTCTATTCTATTCTATTCTATTCTATTCTATTCTATTCTATTCTATTCTATTCTATTCTATTCTATTCTATTCTATTCTATTCTATTCTATTCTATTCTATTCTATTCTACTCTACTCTACTCTACTCTACTCTACTCTACTCTATTCTATTCTTCTATTCTATTCTATTCTATTCTACTTATCATTAAAAGCGGTCCCAATGAAGGATTAGCATTATACACGTAGCTAAGTTTGTGAAGATGGTTTTGTTTTTAATATGTTGTCTTTGTCTCGTTCCCCCCTTTCCCTTGTCTTTTGTGAACCGCCCGGAGTCCTCCGGGAGTGGGCGGCATACAAGACAAATAAATAATAATAATAATAATAATAATAATAATAATAATAATAATAATAATAAACTCTGATAGTAATCAGAGTTTAATAATAAACCCGACTAGTAACCAATGCCAAATCCGGCGAAACAACTGGCCGCTGTGATACAATTGCATAATAATAATAATAAACTCTGGATGTTTTGCACTGCTCCTGGCTGCTGTTTTCAGTACAGTTCGGAGTGACTTATATAAGCGGGTGGTTTTTACGCTTATGCTAGGTTTGGTGGTGGCGGATAACTCAGTTTTGAAACTTTAATTGAAAAGTGAGCAATTCGTCATAAGACCGCGGGCAAAATCCGTAAGTAACATAAGTCATAACCAGAAATTCCAAAGTAGCTGGGCCATATATTTATTTCTTGGGAGGCATTTACAGTGGAGAAGTGGCAGATTTATTTTCAGGGCTCTGCCAAAAATTCCTAGTGCAACGTTTTCAATTTTTCTACGGCTGCGACTTGCTGAGTTGGTGTTTTTGCTAAGCAATCCATCCCAAATCCATCCCTAGTCTCTTCTCTGGTTTGCATGTTTGGTAAACCTTTGTAAAAAATATCTAGTCGGCCTACTCAACAAACTGGAAATGGAGATGATTGATTTACTGTATTTTTTGGGGTATAAGACGCACCTTTTTCCCTCAAAAAAGAGGCTGAAAATCTGGGTGCGTCTTATACACTGAATACAGCATTTTTGGCCTCACAACCCCCCCCCTTTCACCAAAATGGCCGTGCATAGCCTTTAGGAGGCTTTCAGAGAGCTCCTGGGGGATGGGGAGAGCAGAAATGAACAAAGAATGGGCTGTTTTTTGCTCAATTTTGCCTCCAGCCCCCAGGAGCACTCTATAAGCTTCCTAAAGGCTATCCATGGCCCTTTTTGGCAAAAAAACAGGCCCTGTTTTGTGAAAAACGGCCCATTTTTTGCTCATTTTGGGGAGAGCACCCCCAGGAACACTCTACAAGCCTCCTAAAGGCTATTCATGCCCTTTTTTTGAGGGGAAAACGGGCCCGTTTTTGGGAGGTTTTCAGAATGCAAAAACCTTTTTTTAACTTGCCTCTTCAAAACCTTGGTGCGTCTTATACTCTGGTGCATCTTATACTCCAAAAAAACGGTATGTGCCATCACATACACATCAACTCCTGCAACCACAAAGTTGGATGATTTTCCTGATGAACATCATGTCATTACCATGTTTCCCCATTTTCTTTTGAGCCCCGAAATAACCCTTATTTTTGAGGTCTTATTATTTTTGAAGGCCCCTTAACCCATCAGCCTGCGGCCCACAGATCAACTGATCCAGAGAGGGACGGAGGTTCTGTCTCTGTTTTGCGACCGCCACTAAGAGAAGGTGCGCAGTAGCTAGGATTTACAGGAGCGGCCTCCACGAGGGTGTTCTGCATGGATGGCAGGTACATGCAGGGCACATGGAGCATGTTCCCCCTCCCCCCAGGAAATGGCAGCGATCGGCTGCACATGTCGTTAAATATTTTCAGGGGAGGGCTTATTTTAAGGCATGCACTCAAAAGCCCGATTGGCCTTATTATCCGGGGAGGTCTTATTTTCGGGGAAACAGGGTAGTAAGATCACACTTGGAATATTTCATCTAGTTCTGGTCACCACAATATAAAAAAGATGTGGAGACTCTGGAAAGAGTGCAGAGAAGAGCAACAAGAATGATCTGGCTAAAGGATATGAAGAAAGGTTGCAGGAATTGGGTATGTCTAGGCCAGGGGTCGGCAAACTTAAACACTCAAAGAGGGCAAGATCATGAACTTTCAACTGAGTGGGGAAAACCGAGAAGCTTTCAGATTCGGCTTTCCCCAGATGTGCCAACATGGCTCTCTTCATAAATTGGAACTTTGAGCAATATTTTGCCTTGGACTCTGATTTAATTTGGGATGCTATTTGGAACGCTGACAACGTTCAGCTTTTGGAACCCTGAAATCAAAAGACTTCCCAAAGCCCCCAAAGTTGGTTAAATCGAACTAATCACGATCCCTGTCTCTACAAACAAGACCACATCCCTCGTAGGCTTGCCATCAAAGACTCCCTACTCCCGAGCCACCACCCACCAGGCAGCTAAGCTTACTTTAAGAAGCAGCCTCTGATTCATTAGATCAGGATCTCATGGATTTGATCCGTGAGCAACTGATCGGGAAAACAGCTTTGATTTACCAAGCTGAAAGAAATTTGCAATCCCAGAGGCGAAGCTGCGTTCATCTTTCGCGGCCGAAGACCCTTTGGAAGAAAGCAAATACGTTATCACGAAACTTTTTCCTGACTCACTGCCTCAACAGGTACACTGAGTCCGAGCTTGTGAAAGCAGGAGGAGAAATAAAAAATACGATTTATTTGTTCCCTTTCAAGAGCTTTCGAGGCGCCTTTGGGCTTCTGTGGCTTGAGTGGCGGGCAACAATGCCCTTGAATGAGACTTCCCACTTTAAGACCGAATCAATAAAGCTGTAACCTCGTCAACAATATCTCATGTTGAAAGCAAAGTCAATAAAGCCACCTTTCTTTTGATAAAGGTCCAATCGCCCCTTGCTTCCTTTCAGTCCGTACTTACATTAATGTTGAGAAAACTCAGCGTCAGCAGGAGGGAAAAAGAGAGAGGAAGTAACACAAAGCTATCAAATGACCTAGACGTAAAACCCCATAACAAGGAAAGATGTGGTTATAAAGGGCAGGAGAAGTTGCCTCCTTTTTCACCTTCACTTCACACTAACTTCTGGCACTGATGACATTACCTAGTTGGGTAATGAAATGTCTGCAACAAGACAACCAAGCTCCGAGAGCACCAAGGACCCCAGTCCTCCTCCTCCTCCTCCTCCTCCTTCTCCTCCTCCTCCTCCTCCTCCTCTCCTCCTCCTCCTCCTCCTGCTCCTCCAATTCACATTATCTTCTGCCACTGATGACATTATCTAGTTGAGTAGTGAAATGTCTGCAAGAAAACAACCACCAAGAACCCTATAGTTCTCCTCCTCCTCCTCCTCCTCCTCCTCCTCCTCCTCCTCCTCCTCCCCCTCCTCCTCCTCTAATCCACACTGTCTTCTGGCACTGATGACATTACCTAGTTGGGTAATGAAATGTCTGCAACAAGACAACCAAGCTCCGAGAGCACCAAGGACCCCATAGACATCGTCGCCAGCCTCCTCCTCCTCCACCACCTCCTCCTCCTCCTCCTCTTCCTCTTCCTCCTCCTCCTCCTCCTCCTCCTCCTCCTCCTCCTCCTCCTGCTCCTCCAATTCACATTATCTTCTGCCACTGATGACATTATCTAGTTGGGTAGTGAAATGTCTTCAAGAAGACAACCAAGCTCTGAGGGAACCAAGGACCCCATAGTCATCTCCTCCTCCTTCTGTATGTATGTTGTTGTTGTATGTTTATTGCATTTGTATGCCGCCCTCTCCCGAGAGACTCAGGGCGGCTAACAAGCAGGGGGGGGGGGAAGGGGAATACAAACAAAAGACAAAACAGACAAATTAAAAACAGAGCAACAGTCACAACAGTTTAAATGGGGCCAGGAACTCATCAGCCCCAGGCCTGCCGGAACAGCCAGGTCTTAGTGGCTTTGCAGAAAGCTGGAAGGGTGGTGAGGGTCCGAATCTCCACGGGGAGATCGTTCCAGAGGGCCGGAGCAGCCACAGAGAAGGCCCTCCCCCGAGGGGTTGACAGTCGACATTGGCTAGCTTCTCCCCTCCTCCTCCTCTTCTTCCTCCTTCTCCTTCTCCTCCTCCTCCTCCTCCAATTCACATTCTCTTCTGCCACTGATAACATTATCTAGTTGGGTAGTGAAATGTCTTCAAGAAGACAACTAAGTTCTGAGAGCACCAAGGACCCCAGTCCTCCTCCTCCTCCTCCCCCTCTTCCTCCTCCTCCTCCCCTCCTCCTCCTCTTTTTCTTCGTCCTCCTCCTCCCCCTCTTCCTCCTCCTCCTCCTCCTCCAATTCACATTATCTTCTGCCACTGATGACATTATCTAGTTGGGTAGTGAAATGTCTTCAAGAAGACAACCAAGCTCTGAGGGAACCAAGGACCCCATAGTCATCTCCTCCTCCTTCTGTATGTATGTTGTTGTTGTATGTTTATTGCATTTGTATGCTGCCCTCTCCCGAGACACTCAGGGCGGCTAACAAGCAGGAGGGGGAAGGGAAATACAAACAAAAGACAAAACAGACAAATTAAAAACAGAGCAACAGTCACAACAGTTTAAGTGGGGCCAGGAACTCATCAGCCCCAGGCCTGCCGGAACAGCCAGGTCTTAGTGGCTTTGCAGAAAGCTGGAAGGGTGGTGAGGGTCCGAATCTCCACGGGGAGATCGTTCCAGAGGGCCGGAGCAGCCACAGAGAAGGCCCTCCCCCGAGGGGTTGACAGTCGACATTGGCTAGCTTCTCCCCTCCTCCTCCTCTTCTTCTTCTTCCTCCTCCTCCTCCCCTCCTCCTCCTCCCCTCCTCCTCCTCCCCTCCTCCTCCTCCCCTCCTCCTCCTCCCCTCCTCCTCCTCCTCCCCTCCTCCTCCTCCTCCAATTCACACTCTCTTCTGGCACTGATGGCATTACCTAGTTGGGTAATGAAATGTCTGCAAGAAAACAATCACCAAGAACCCTATAGTTCTCCTCCTCCTCCTCCTCCTCCTCCTCCTCCTCCTCCTCCTCCTCCTCCTCCTCCTCCTCCTCCTCCTCCTCCTCCTCTAATCCACACTCTTCTGGCATCGATGATGTTACCCAGTTGTTGGATTCAAAATTTTTTACTACCCGTTCTGTGGGTGTGGCTTGTTGGGCGTGGCAGAGGAAAGATGCTGCAAAATCTCCATTCCCTCCCCACCCCACCAACCCGATTTCCACCTCCGTTCTCCTGTGCAGGGCAACAAAAGAAGATCCAGCCAATCAACTGGGACTCGGAGGCAGCAAATAGATGTGGGTGGAGCCAGCCAGAGGTGTGTTTGCCGGTTCCCCGAACTACTCAAAATTTCTGCTACCGGTTTGCCAGAACCAGTCAGAACCATCCGAATGCCACCTCTGATGTTACCTACTTGGGTCATGAAATGTCTGCAAGAAGACAACCAAGCTCAGAGAGTACAAAGGATCCCACACTCCTCCCCCTCCTTTTTCTGGCACTGATGACGTTACCTAGCTGGGCAATGAAACGTCTGCAAGAAAACAGCCAAGCTCAGGGAGCACCAAGGAGCCCCCAGTTCAACCTTGACTTGTACATTTTTTATCAGTACCTCTTTAAACTTTGTCATCTGTCTCCTTAAGGGTTGTCCTCAAAACTGGGCACAGCATTCGAAGCCGTGATAAGCAGCCCAGTCCCAAGAGAAAGTCTCCATCCAAAATCGCCCCCCCTTGTTTTTTTGCATCCATGGCTCACAAAAATGCTTCCCCCCCCCATCCAACAAGAGCTGTTTTTACTAGGTATATGTATTGACTTTACGGCAGCAGAGACTAATTTGGTTCTGTACTTAATAACGGCAGCAAGACTCTTGGTGGCGCAATATTGGAAGAAGAAAGACTTGCCTACAATTCAAGAATGGACTTTGAAAGTTATAAACTTAGCCGAAATGGCAAAAATTTCAGCATATCCCAAAGAACACTCAAATGAGAGATATAAACGAGACTGGAAAAAATGGATTGATTATACACAAAGTAAATATGGGATTAAGAAACTCCAGATAGCTTATGCTTAGTATCAGTAATAACTTAAACTGTTTAAAATTTGGGTAACAGTAAGAAGCTGAGATCAATGTAGAGATATTTTAGACTGTGATTGTCAAAAAGTTATACCATGTATGGGCTCTGGGAAGTTGGGGGGGGAGGGAGGTGGGGATCTAGGGGGAGGGGGGGAGGGGGGAAACATAATATGTGTTAAATTTTAAAGTACATGATTGCACTTGTATACTGTGGCTTTTTAATGTTAGTGTTAAAACAGAACAAACCGAATATATTGGAAGGTAATAGAAGTATACTGAAGGGAGGAGCTGAGTGAAAGAAGAAGGAGGGTGGAGAGAGTGAGAGAGAGGAGGAGGAGAAGGAAGGGAGGGAATGGATTAAGAGAGGGAGTGATAGGGTCAGGGTTAGATAGAGGGGGAGGGGAAGTAGGTGTAGAGGGGTATGAGAGAAGGAAGAATGAAAGTTGGAGGGGGTTGAAAGAGGGTGTATGGTGGGTCAAGGTGGTATACTCGGTTTGTATTGTAGGGGGCATTTTCTATATAAGTGAGGGCTGTGTTTATTACTCAATGTTATATGCCCCGGTTATGCACAGTAAACATGTGATTGTATAGAATGAAACGGAAATAAATAAATCTTTTTTTTTTTTTAAAAAAAAGAGAATTTCTCAAGCACTTCCTGCCCACTTGTGTATTTCATTCGGCGCAGAAGAGATGCTCTTTCCTTGCTCAATTTCACCTGGTGCTTTCGAAGCCACTTCTCCAGCCGATCTAAGCCCTACTGCCAATCCTTCCGGCGGGCTAAGCATGCCGCCCAATTTTCTGCCATCTGCCTCTTTGCACAACATCCTCTTTGCCGCTTCCACCGAGACCTTCATAAACATGTGAAAAGTGGCAACCCCACTTGATGTCTCTCTCCAATGTGACGAAGGGCCATTGACAGAGCACTCTTGGCTTCAATGGTGAGCTCCACTTAATTGGATTAGCAACACAGGTCTGCGACTAAAAAGCTGTTGGATGATTTTCATCTAATTTCCCTGTATTTTGGTGTGCTGAAAACAAATGAAATATTGAAAAAAAAACTCCTAGACGTCATGATTTGCAGCAACATGCAAAATTGTCTTCAAATTTATCAAAAAAAATTAAATTTTGTTATTTTTTTTATATTATGGGTTTTTAACCAAATTTAAAGTCCAAATTACTATTAATTAATTCACATAAGTGCATTTAAGATATAAAATGCCAAAAAAAAAAAACTTAAAGGGTTTGTCCGAGTTATGTAAAAAAATATTGCACTGTAAATCTGATGGTCAGCAAAATATACATAAGCTAAGCAAGTTTTAAGTCTGTGCTTCTAATGGTAGAAGGGGTTAATCTTTCCTGAAGAATCCAGTGGGAGGGAGACACAGGGCAGATAGCAGCATCTCCAGTCAGTGCAGGGGGCGTGGCCAGCACTGTGACGTCTCTTGTACAGACACAGAGCTGCTCTCTCCTGCATGCCACACTTGTGCACGAATCATCATCAGGTTCTTGGTTCTAGGCTGTTCACACTTTTTTCATCGCAATTCATGTAAGCTCGTCATTCTTCAACCGTTATGTTATGGCTCCGTGAAAGTGCATTATTTCGCCAGACGGAACTTCCGGTAGGCTCGTTTTCTGCCTTCCTTGAGCCTCCGCATTTACCTGGCATGATGAATGGGCTGCGTGGAGACTCCTGGGATTGGTGAGGCAGGAAGGGTGGGGTGGGATGGGCGTGGCCAGCCAGGAGTGGGATTTGGGGGTTCGCTGAACGGGGCAGAATCTTCACTAGAGGATCACCCGAACCCACGCGAACCCCCAGCAGCCGACCCCTGAGCAAAACCCATGGTTTGGAAGAGTACTTTCCATAAATCCACTCACTAACCCACTTATCAGTGGTTGGGTTCCACACCCCCACACCACCAATGCTCTAATTAACAGTTCCTGCTTGCAACACTTAAAAGCTGCTATCAGCATCAAGGTGAAATAAATCATTAATTTAAAAGAAAAACCTTTCTGGTTTGCATTCATAGATGGTCAAAGGCCTCTACTACTTTGCTAATTGCCCATATATTATGCAGCTTGGGATGGCATATTTATTTATGCCAAAAGGGGGGTCAGAACGGCTGTTTTTTTGTTCCGTGCAGACTCTGCCCTGGTTCAAACCGGCCCCTGCCTTGATGCTGAGCTTGTCAGCTGGAAAGCGGAAAGCCTGGGTTCAAGACCAGGGGTGAGATACAGCTGGTTCGCACTGGTTCGGTGAACCGGGTGTTAATTTTGCAACCGATTGTTAACAAAGACCGGCCCCGCCCACTCCATTCTGCCCCTCCCAGGAGTTTCCACACAGCCGGTTTAACATGCCAGGTAAGATCAGGGCCTGCGCAGAGGCTCCGGGAGAGCAAAAAACGGCCTCCTGGAAGTCCAGAAACAAGCCCATTTCTGGCCTCTGGAGACCCTCTGGAGCCTGGGGGAGGCTGTTTTTACCCTCCTAGAGGTTAAAAGAGCCGAGGTGATGCAGTGGTTAAATGCAGCACTGCAGGCTACTTCAGCTGACTCCAGTTCTGCAGTTCGGCTGTTCAAATCTCACCGGCTCAGGGTTGACTCAGCCTTCCATCCTTCCGAGGTGGGTAAAATGAGGACCCGGATTGTTGTTGGGGCCAATATGCTGACTCTGTAAACCACTTAGAGAGGGCTGAAAGCCCTATGAAGCGGTATATAAGTCTAACTGCTATTACAATTGCTATTGCTATTCAAGGAAAGCCTCCGGAGCCTAGGGAGGGTAAAAACTCGAAATATCCAGCCCATCGGAAATTGTGACTGTTGTATATTTTAATATGTTGTTTTGTCTATTATCCCCCTCCCTTGTTTTATTGTAAGCCGCCCGGAGTCCTTCGGGAGTGGGCGGCATACAAGATCAATAAAACTAAACTCAACTAAAACTAAATCATGGCCAAGCCCACCCAGCAACCGGGCAGAGAACCAATTGCTAACATTTTTCAATCCCAACCCCGTTCAAGACTCGAGTGCTGCGTGACAGGGTGAGCTCCTGTTACTTGCCTCAGTTCCTGCCCACCTTGACGTCTGAAAGCGTGCAAAGTTTGGGTCGCCACAATTTAAAAAAAAAAGATGGCTGGGAAGGTTGGAGGCCAAAACGTCGGAAGAAGGGTTGCAGGAACTGGGTATGTCTAGTCTAGAAGAACAGGTCGGCCTATTCTCCGAAAAACTCTAGTGCAGGAGAAGAAGATTCAGATTCAGATTCAGATTCAGATTTAGTTTATTTGTATGCCGCCCTTCTCCGGGAGGGACTCAGGGCGGCGAACAACTCCGAAGGGGAAAAAGGGGACACAGCAGAGGTGGGTTCCTACCAGTTCACACCTATTTGGTAGAACCGGTTCGTCAAATCTACTGAACCGCTTAGAAGAGGTTCCACCAGTGGACCCGGAAAGGAGGCCACACCTACAGAAGAGGTTCCAAAAATGTTTGAAACCCACCACTGGTCCTTGGATATGATTATTCTGCACTATCATGCTCCTATTTATAAAACTCAGTGCCTCTGTGGAAGGTAAGGATGACTACTGCGTTTGTGGTGCAATCAGAACATTGCGTGTGTCGAAGTTGTTTTAACGCAAACCAAAGATGCCTTTTAAAAAACAAGTTTACATCATATTCTTATGCATGCCAGTGCTGTGTGTGAGGTAATTTAAGGTGGTTCTGACAAGTGTCGTCGGCATCTTCATATCTGGTCACATGGCGGCAAACCACTCCTATCCGGTTACATGGGCGGCAAGCCACTCCCACAAAGGAGGCCACACCCACAGAGTAGGTTCAAACAATTTTTGAAACCCACCACCGGGACACAGACACAATACACATAATTAAAATACACAAAAGTCATACAGCCATACAAGTCGAGAGGGGAGGGGAACTCACCAACCCCAGGCCTGCCGGCACAGCCAGGTTTTGACGGCTTTCCGGAAGGCCTGGAGAGAGGTGAGGGTCCGAATCTCCGCGGGGAGTTCATTCCAAAGGGCCGGAGCTGCTACAGAGAAGGCCCTCCCCTGGGTAGTAGCCAGGTGGCATTGGCTAGTAGACGGAACCCGGAGGAGGCCAGCCCTGTGTGATCTAATGGGTCTTTGGGAGGTAATTGGCAGCAGGCGAAACAATGGGTGGAAACTAATCAAGGAGAGAAGCAGCCTAGAAGTAAGGAAACATTTCTTGACAGTGGGAATAATTAATCAGTTGGAGAATAACTTGCCTCCAGAAGTTTTGGGCGCTCCAACACTGGAGGTTTTTTAAGACGAGATTGGACAAGCAATTGTCTGGGATGGTGTAGGGTCTCCTGCTTGAGCAGGGGTTGGGCTAGATGACCTCTGAGGACCCTGACAACCCTACGATTCTATATTGTATGTTCTGAGGAGGAGGAGGAGGAGGAAGAAGAAGAACAAGAAAAAGAGGAGGAGGAGAACAAGAAGAACACGAGGAAGACAAAGATGATGGTGATGATGATAAAGAAGAAGAATTAGAATTAGAATTAGAATAAGAATTAGAAGAATTAGAAGAATTAGAAGAAGAAGAAGAAGAAGAAGAAGAAGAAGAAGAAGAAGAAGAAGGAAGAAGGAAGAAGGAAGAAGAAGAAGAATTAGAATTAGAATTAGAATTAGAAGAATTAGAATTAGAATTAGAATTAGAATTAGAATTAGAATTAGAAGAAGAAGAAGAAGAAGAAGAAGAAGAAGAAGAAGAAGAAGAAGAAGAAGAATTAGAAGAAGGAAGAAGGAAGAAGGAAGAAGGAAAAAGGAAGAAGGAAGAAGGAAGAAGGAAGAAGGAAGAAGAAGAAGAAGAAGAATTAGAATTAGAAGAATTAGAATTAGAATTAGAATTAGAATTAGAATTAGAATTAGAAGAAGAAGAAGAAGAAGAAGAAGAAGAAGAAGAAGAAGAAGAAGAGAGGAGGAGGAGGGGATGGAGAAAAACGAGAACAAGAAGATAGAGAGAGGACAGGAAAGAAAAACTGGGAGCTAGAAACGCATCCTTTGAGGGCAAGGAAATTGGCAGCCTCCCCCCTGTGATGCTGGATATAGTACAGACCCGTCTCTCATGGAAAACATCGTTAACCTGGCCATAAATTATAACCTTGTTTGAATGAATCTCTCCTGCACGGTGTGGTGTTTCCCCCCCCCTTTTTTGTTTCTGTCTCCGTTGTTCGAGCCAGCGCAATTTGCCAGCCATTTAAAGGATACAATGAAAAAATGAAAAAAAAAAAAAGTCATTTGCTTTTCCAGTGATTTGCAAGGACCAACCTGGCAGCTAATTAAAATAATGCAATCCATTTCTTATCTTGCATTATTTCATGTACATTACACAAATAAACAATGTACCCTCCCCCCCCCCCCCCGGATGAACTGGTGATTTTCCCAGAGTCTTGAAAACTTTCAGCTACGTGCAGTGGCTAATAAGGCATGTGTAAGGTTTCCTAAAAATGCCCTAATTGATTCATGAGTATTGAGTCAAGTTTCAATAGAAAACCAGTTATTTATTAGGAGCACCATAGGCAAGATCTTTCCACAGTCAGGTCTAAGTTGTTTGATTTATAGCTGACGTTTACCCTTGTTCCTTCCTCCCCTCAGTCTGTGTCATAAATCACATTCCCCTATGAGGTGCACCCCTCCCAAGCCTGCTGCAGTAATCTGAGATCCGACTTCAGCCGACATGCGTGGAATGCAGTCCCCACCTTCTCTCACGATGACAACGTTGGGAGTTGACAGCATGCAGGTAGTCCTTGACTTACGTCCACAACTGAGCCCAAATTAAGACAGACAGTTGTTAAGTGAGCTTGCCCACATTTTTACGGTCTTTCTTGCCACCACGGTTAAGTGAGCAAGTTAGTACACGGTCGTTAAGGAGATCTAGCTTTCCCATTGCTTGTCAGAAGGTCGCAAAAGGGGATTACGTGACCCCAGGACACTGCCACCGTCATCAATATGAGCCAGTTGGCCACAATGTCCGAATTTGGATGATGTGACATTAGGATGCTACAACGGTTGTAAGTGTGAAAAACAGTCACTTTCTTCAGTGGTGGTGTAATTTCGGTCACTAAATGAATGGTTGTACATCAAAGATTACTTGTAGTAACCAAAGACACGACCAAGTGCCCATTTTCTTTCCAGTCATCTAGCTCTCTTTCTCTCTATCTATCTCCATCTCTCTGCCTGCCTGCCTACCTGCCATCCATCCATCTATCATTATCTATTATCTATCATATATCTATCATCTCACATACTGAATCTATCTGCCCGCCTGCCTGCCTGCCTGCCTGCCTTTCTTTCTTTCTTTCTTTCTTTCTTTCTTTCTTTCTTTCTTTCTTTCTTTCTTTCTTTCTTTCTTTCCTTCCTTCCTTCCTTCCTTCTTTCTTTCTTTCTTTCTTTCTATCTATCTATCTATCATCTACCTACCTACCTATTATCTATCTATCTATCTATCTATCTATCTATCTATCTATCTATCTATCTATCTATCTATCTATCTATCCATCCATCCATCCATCCATCCATCTATCATTATCTATTATCTATCATATATCTATCATCTCACCTACTGAATGCCTGCCTGCCTGCCTGCCTGCCTACCTATCTATCATCTACCTACCTACCTACCTACCTACCTACCTACCCGTCCGTCCGTCCGTCCGTCCGTCCGTCCGTCCATCCATCCATCCATCCATCCATCCATCCATCCATCCATCCATCCATCCATCCATCCATCCATCCATCCATCCATCCATCTATCTATCTATCTATCTATCTATCTATCATTATCTATTATCTATCATATATCTATCATCTCACCTACTGAATCTGTCCCTCCCTCCCTCCCTCTTTCTCTCTATCTCAAACTTAAAACAGGCCAACTTTGGTTGCTAGGCCTTAAAGTGAGGCCCAAGTTCCAAATTTAGGAGAAAACAAGTAATACATATTTCATTTCCCCCCACATGATTCAACATGCTTTATACAGCCATCTAGCAAGGAAGGGAACATTCACCCAATTGGTCTAATGAATCATTTTGATCGCTTCAGGTAATACGAGCTTGAGATATCTGCACAGTAAATTGCACTATTATATAGCGCAATTAATTTCCGCAACAATGCTGGTTTTTGGGTTCTTTGATCCCACGAGAAGTGCTGCGTAGAACAGGGACAGGCTGCAAATAAATCTTGCAATTCTATTTTTTTTAAAAAACAACACCTGTGAGCAATTGACTGGCGGATGAGGTATTTCAACTGGCGAATATGAATTGATGAATATGTTTTTTTGGGGGGGTGGGGGGGGTGTTGTTCCACAAAGAGCTGAGGTTTTTTTTTGTTTTTTTAAATTATTTTAATTTTATCAATTTCATATATACACATTCACAATTATATGATCTCATAACTGTTATTAATAATATGTATTTATAACATTTTTCCCTACTGTTGACAATATACTTGAAGATTGCTTTTTTAACATCCCATAGATCCATCTTATCTTACAACGGTCCTACTTCTTCTTCCCTCCCTCCCTCTTTCCTTCCCTCATTTCTTCTCTCCTACTCCCCTTCCTTCCCTCCCTCCTTCCCCTTCCCTCCTTCTCTCCTTCCCTCCTTCCCTCCTTTCTTTTCTCCTTCTCTCCTTCCTTTCCCCCTTTCTTTCCTCCTTCCTTCCCCCTTCCTTCTCTCCTACATTCCCTCCTTCCTTCCCTCCTTTCTTCTCTCCTTCTCTCCTTCCTTCCCTCCTTTCTTCTCTCCTTCTCTCCTTCCTTCCCTCCTTCCTTCCCTCCTTGCTTCCCTCCCTCCTTCCCTCCCTCCTTCCTACCCCACTTTCTTCTCTTTCTTCTCTCCTTCCTTCCTTCCTTCCTCCTCTCCTTTCCCTTCTCTCCTTCCCCTTCCTCCCCTTTACCCTTCCCCTCTTCTTCCCATTCCTCCCCGAGCTGAGGTGTTTTTAACTGGCGGCTAAGTTCTTTTGAAAATGGCGACCCAGGTTTTTTAACTGATGGTCGTCCCAAAGGTGCTTTTTTCAAGAGACAACTGGACTTTCTGGTTTTTTTTTCTTTGAAGAGGTTTAGCTTCTCATCCAAGAAGCTTCTTCAGCTCTGATAGGATAGTGGGGAATGGAAGGATTTATACCAGAGGTGGGTTTCAAAAATTGTTCGAACCTACTCTGTGGGTGTGGCCTCCTTTGTGGGAGTGGCTTGCCACCCATGTGACCAGATGGGAGTGGCTTGCCGCCCATGTGACCGGATATGAAATTAGGAATTAGTACTTAGGTCGGTCCAAGTAGCTATTCAGGAACTCTGGCATTGAAGCATGCAAGTCTTAAAGCTGTCAAGGTAAAAGACCCTTGCACCCCTAACCCTTTAGGAAAAAAAACTAGGGGTCTTCAAACCTGACAGCTTTAAGACTTGTGGACTTCAACTCCCAGAATTCCTCCTCCAGTCACGTTGGCTCAGGAACTCTGGCATTGAAGCATGCAAGTCTTAAAGCTGTCAAGTTACAAGATCCTTGCACCCCTAACCCTTTAGCAGTGGTGGGTTTCAAAAATTTGGGGAACCTCTTCTGTAGGTGTGGCCTGCTTTGTGGGAGTGGCTTTCTAGCCATGTGACCAGGTGGGAGTGGCTTTCCAGCCATGTGGCTGGGTGGGCATGGCCAACTTGTAAAATGTGGTGCAACTCACTTAACAACACTCTTGCTTAGCAACCAAAATGTTGGCTCAGAAACTCTGGCATTTGAAGCACACAAGTCTTAAAGCTGTCAAGTTACAAGACCTTTGCACCCCTAACCCTTTAGAAAAAAACCCCAGGGGTGTTCAAACTTGACAGCTTTAAGACATGTGGACTTCAACTCCCAGAATTCCTCCTCCAGTCACGTTGGCTCAGGAACTCTGGCATTGAAGCATGCAAGTCTTAAAGCTGTCAAGTTACAAGACCCTCGCACCCCTAACCCTTTAGCAGTGGTGGGTTTCAAAATTTTTTGGAACCTCTTCTGTAGGTGTGGCCTGCTTTCCGGGTCCACTGGTGGAACCTCTTCTAACCGGTCCGGTAGATTTGACGAACCGATTCTACCGAATAGGTGCGAACTGGTAGGAACCCACCCCTGGTTCCTACCGGTTCGGCCTGGTTTGGCTGTGTAGGTAGTAACTCGGCGTGCCACGCCCCTGAACCGGTTCTCTCGGCAGGTCCACAGGTGACACCACCTTGTTTTCCGCTTCTGCGCATGCGCAAAAGCAATTTTTACTGCGCTGTGCATGCGTGCGCAGTGCACATCAAGCGTGCATGTGTGAGAAGCACGCCCACGAGCGAAACCTGCAGTAGTGCCTGCCCGAACCCACCCTGTTGTACTGCAGTTACCTGGACTATGGCCATCAGTTAGAAATCTCGGAAATTGACCTACTCCCCTAGAGATCTGGAAATTATTATTTTCTAAAGAAATTATTAGCGCCATCAGCCAGATATAAAAATTAGAGAAGAAAGATTGAAGTTCAAGGATGGAGGAACAAAAAACTGACCGGCGCGATGTGGAATTGATAGAGAGCAATATATATATATATTTTGCTTTACTGCTCTATACATCAGTTTTTAGATCCAACCATGAAAACATCAAATGTCTTTTGGCTGCTGAGGTCATTATGAGCTCATGTCTGTAATAGTGTAGCCGAATTAATATGTCCGCGCTTAAGGGTTAAAAATGATTAGAGGAGAAACACAGACCCACCAAGCCACAGAATAATCCTGGGTATGTGTATACAGGTAATCCTCGACTTACAACAGTTCATACAGTGGCCGTTCAGAGTTATTACAGCCCTGAAAAAAATTGACTTTTATGACTGTTTTTCACACTTGCGACTGTTGCAACATCCCGCGGCCACGTGATCAAAATTCGGATGCTTGGCAACTGGCTCCTATTTATGACGGTGACAGAGTCTTGGTGATCCCTTTTTGTGACCTTCTGACAAGCAAGGTCAATGGGGGAGCCAGATTCGTTTAACAACCATGTGATTCACTTAACAATGGCAGTGATTCACTTCACAAAGGCGGCGATTCACTTAGCAACGGTTGCAAGAAACATCGTAAAATGGAGCCAAGCTACCTTAATGACTTCCATTTGGGGCTCAATTGTGGACATATGTCAAGGAGTAGCTGTATCTGTTCTGACCTAGGCTTCACAAAACCCCGAAGCAGACTCCTTGTCCCGACAAAAAAAACAAACTTTTTTATTAAGCTAGTGTGAATTCCTCTCATTCACATCCAGCAAAGTCCCGGCAAACAGTCTTTCAAGGGTGAATTTACAATCACAGACCTTATCAGGCTTGGAGAGCTGCCAGGACGATTTCTTCCAAACGCAAGGCTGTACAAGAAAATACTTGACAAGGAGTCTCAGAGAGTCACCAACAAAGCTTCACACTAATTAAACAAACAAATTGTCTCCTGCAAACTCCACTCCCCTTTCGCTCCTCTTTATTCCCTATGGGAGGGGCCATTCACCCTCCACCTGTGGCCTTACTCCCAATTCAAAACAATACAATACAATACAATACAATACAATACAATACAATACAATACAATACAATACAATACAATACAATACAATACAATAGCAGAGTTGGAAGGGACCTTGGAGGTCTTCTAGTCCAACCCCCTGCCTAGGCAGGAAACCCTATACCGTTCCAGACAAATGGCTATCCAGCATCTTCTTAAAGACTTCCAGTGTTGGGGCTTTCACAACTTCTGGAGGTAAGTTGTTCCACTGATTAATTGTTGTAACTGTCAGGAAATTTCTCCTCAGTTCTATGTTGCTTCTCTCCTTGATTAGTTTCCACCCATTGCTTCTTATCCTACCCTTTGGAGAATAGTTTGACTCCCTCTTTGACTTCTTGTCCCCATAAACCCCTTTTATTTAATTTACAGGGAATTCCTTTCCAGCAAAGTCTTTCCTTTCCCACAGTCTTTCAAGATAGTTCACAATTACCGACCTTTATCAGGCTTGGAGAGCAGCCAGGCTGATATCTTTCAGAAGCGGCAATAATTGGCAAGAATGCAGGAACGAACTAATGGTTTCCTGCAAGAGCCGAGGTGGCGCAGTGGTTAGAGTGCAGCACTGCAGGCCACTTCAGCTGACTGTTAGCTGCAGTTCGGCGGTTCAAATCTCACCGGCTCAAGGTTGACTCAGCCTTCCATCCTTCTGAGGTGGGTGAAATGAGGACCCGGATTGTTGTTGGGGGCAATATGCTGACTTTGTAAACCGCTTAGAGAGGGCTGAAAGCCCTATGAAGCGGTATATAAGTCTAATTGCTATTGCTATTGCTATTGCTGCAAGCTCCACTCCCCTTTTGCTCCTCTTTTATTCCCTCTGGGAGGGGCCATTCACCATCCACCTCTAGCCTTACTCCCAAGTCGACCCTTGTTCCTTAGCTGTTTCCTTCGTCTGGCAACTCTGCACATGCGCACACTGGGAACAGGCTCCAGCTGTTCTTCTGCCCCACTAATCTCCAACTCCGAAGGCAGCTGGTAACTGTCAGACAGCTCTGGCTCCCTCTATGCCTCTGACACAGACCCTTCCCCAGACTCCAGGACTGGCCCGTGTTCCTCCCCAACTTCCTCAGTGTCTGAATCAGCTGCCAGCTCCGCTGGCAGGCCACAACAACTTTTCAATGTCACCGTACCTTTAAACAGTCACCAAATGAACTGTTGTAAGTTGAGGACTACCTTTATTTTCCCATCGAGTCAATCAGACTCTTTTGAAGGGCCACTTTTACCGCTTTGCAAACTGAAACTTAGGATGAAGACAAAAAACAACAACCCGAATGTGGTCAAAATTAGTGTCTGAAGAGAATAATTGAGCCTTTATAATTTTGCTCATTAAGCTACAGTCATTGGAGGCTCTTAGCTGGCAATCTGATAGAGAAACAGATGTAATTGCTGTATACAAGCTGCACATTCAGCCATGATGTCAGCTTATTAACATTCTAATAGCTTTGAATGCGGGTGGCAAAATTTTTCAAGAGTGCCTTTTAAAGAGTGTTATTTTCTTCCCAATCAGAGGAGAAAACTGTTATCTGCTAGGCCAATCCCGCCTCCCTCTGCCAGAACACGTTGTGCTCCAGAATAAATAAATAAAAAAACCAGTTGGTCAGTTTTTATAATGGTGCCTCTCTTGTATTATTTTTAAGAAGAAGAAAAATCGTAGACCATTGCTCTAATTGATTAGCTTGTCCCCATAAGAAGCTGGGTCTATTTTCCTGACTGCTGAGGTCTGCTATTTTGCAACATGTATTCGTGGCTTTTTAAATGCATCTTTTTTTCTGCTGCTTGGTTCTTGATGTTCTGGGATGGTTGCAAATCTTCAACTTAATTGTATAAAGTGGTATTAATAACACTTGGCATGATCTTGATTCTATCCCTTTGTTGATGCAGCCTAGAACTGTGTTGGCTTTTTTGGCAGCTGCCGCACACGGCTGGCTCATATTTAGGTAGCAGTCCACTAGGACTCCAAGATCCCTCTCGTAGGTACCGGCATTAAGCCACCTACACTATACCTGTGCATTTGGTTTTTCTTGCGTTTTGTACTTTTGAAAACTTTTGTCTTCTAATTGGTCTCAGGCACCCATTACCACCTAAATCAAAAGCAGAAGGAGAAATAATGAAATTAAACTAGAGTAGAGTAGAGTAGAGTAGAGTAGAGTAGAGTAGAGTAGAGTAGAGTGGAAAGGAATGGAATGGAATAGAATAGAATAGAATAGAATGTAGAATAAAATAGAATGGAATAGGAATGGAATAGGAATGGAATAGGAATGGAAGCGAATGGAATGGAATGGAATAGAATAGAATAGAATGGAATGGAATGGAATGGAATGGAATAGGAATAGGAATAGGAATAGGAATAGGAATAGGAATAGGAATAGGAATAGGAATAGGAATAGGAATAGGAATAGGAATAGGAATAGGAATGGAATGGAATGGAATAGAATAGAATAGAATAGAATAAAATGTAGAATAAAATAGAAGGGAATAGGAATGGAATAGGAATGGAAGCGAATGGAATGGAATAGGAATAGGAATAGGAATGGAAGGGAATGGAATGGAATGGAATAGAATAGAATAGAATAGAATAGAATAGAATGTAGAATAAAATAGAATGGAATAGGAATGGAATGGAAGCGAATGGAATGGAATGGAATAGAATAGAATAGAATAGAATAGAATGGAAGGGAATGGAATGGAATAAATGGAATGGAATGGAATAGAATAGAATTCTTTATCAGCAAAGTGTGATTGAACACACAAGGAATTTGTCTTTGGTGCATAAGCTCTCAGTGTACATAAAAGCTATGTGATAAATCATGATCATAGTCCTCATAAAATACATTCATCATAAATCATAAGATACAACACTTTGTGAGGGTCATAGTATCACAAAAAACCAAGATAAGAGAAAAAGAAGGATTAGGAGTGACATGATAGCAGTTGTTTGAAGGGCTGCCCCAAAGAGGAGGGCGTCATTTTCCAAAGTTCCAGAAGGAAAGAGAAGAAACAATGGATGGAAACTAATCAAGGAGAGAAGCAAGGAATTAAGGAGGAATTTCCTGACAGTGAGAAGAATCAACCCATGGAACAGAAGTTGCCTTCAGAAGTTGTGGGAGCTTCATCACTGGAGGCTTTCAAGAAGGGATTGGACTGCCATCTATCAGAAATGGTGTAGGGTCTCCTCCTGGGGTGGAGGGTTGGACTAGATGTCCTACAAGGTCCCTTCCAGCTCTGTTCATCTGAAGCTAAAAAGCACAACGCATTTAGTTTGTGGTAATGGAACGTGGGCAATTTCCGTAACCAGCTTAATTGTAGTGTCTGAATGGAAGCAATGGGCGTGTTTCCTATTAATAAAATGCATTTTAGAAAAGGGTGTTATTGAAAGAACAAAAGATTGCAAAAAAATGAATGGCATAGCACACATTAGCTGATCAAACTCCTAACTTGTTTGTGCAACAGAGATTCTGGAGAACCTGGCTGTTGATTCTGTGCTGACCAAATAAGAAAGAAATGAGCCTTGGGGGCTTTTTAATTGAACTCTTTGGAATGGTGTGTAAAGACGATTTATCTCAGTGTGGCTGTTGATGGCTCATTTGACTGACTAGAAATTCTCTAGCATTTTTTTTTTTAGCCATAGTATTGTGGGAAGTTATCATCCAGCCCTCTCCCAGAAAAATGAAATATCCTAGGAAATATTGAAAAGGCAGAATATTTCTCTAGATATGAAAAGAAAGAAACATGTTTTTAAAAGACAGAATAGTTGCCTGTAGCTTCCTGCCCATCCCCACTGTTAATGGGCCAAGCTAGTCCACTTTACATAATAAAGACTTCTCCACTGCAGCCCCAGGGGGGATGGGAGTAAAGGCATGATAATGTTGGAACTTTACTCAACTCTCCGCATGGCGTCTGAGAACTCATCCATACCTGGATTCAAAACACAGCCTAGAGAGTTGCCCCTGCATGGCCTCATGGGAGTCTGACATCCAATCAGAATACATTTCTTACACAGGAACAGGAAACAGAGAGGTGGGACTAAACAGGTTATAAAAAGCCTAGCAAGCCCCTCCTTCAACCCTTCTCTTCTTCTCCACCAACATTGAAGCATGTGATCACCTTTTCTGTTCAGGGCTCAAGCCATGTGGCCCTGTCCAACAATAAACCATCTTTCCAAGCAGCCTCCATATCTCCAGTGTCTTTTTCCCCACTTGGAGCTGAACCCAGAAGGACATTTCTTTCAACAGTATTAAACTGGGAAACGGTGAGCATCTCAGACCAAGCTAAGACTGCACAATGCTAGAGAATTCATTTTCAGGAAAGTAAAAATAAGGAGGAGACTAAAATGCTTTTGATTCTGTTACTGTAATCTTACAATAACCGCCGTTTTAGTACTCCCACCTTTTGCTCTCTGTCTGGACTAACTCGAAAGGCTTAACACAGTAAGAAAGGCCCATTAAAATACGAAAAGAACATTGCACAAAAGAGACAAATTGGTCCTCTCTTATAACAAAGCTAGGCTGATTTGAAGTGAACTTCAGAAATGGCGAAAATGGGTCACAATGACAACTGCTCCCCCCAACCCAAATAGTCTGTCGCTTTAAATATATATCGGGACACGGTGGCTCAGTGGCTAAGACGCTGAGCTTGTCGATCAGAAAGGTCGGCAGTTCGGCGGTTGAAATCCCTAGCGCCGCGTAACGGAATGAGCTCCCGTGACTTGTCCCAGCTTCTGCCAACCTAGCAGTTCGAAAGCAAGTAAAAAAATGCAAGTAGAAAAATAGGGACCACCTTTGGTTAAAACCCACCCCTCTCCTCTAAAAATGAAATACTTTGGGAAATATTGAAAAGGCAGAATATTACATTTCCCTGGATAAGAAATGGAGAAACATGTTTTTAGGTAGGAAACAGACTCACTCTTAATACCCGCCACCTTTGTCAATGGGCCATTAATAGGCCTGAGTCAGTCTATTCTACATAACAAAGATCTCCCCCTTCAGCTCCAGAGTGATGGGATTAAGGCATAATAGTATTAGCCCTTTCCTCATCTCCCCACAGGGCACCTGGGAAGAAGCAAGGCTCAACCAAACTTGGACTCAAAGCACAACCTACAGAGTTGCCTCTGCATGGCCCCGTGGGAGTCTGACAACCACTCAGAATACAAGCTCAGGTTCAAAGCCCCGAGAGGGCATAAAACCAGGGACTTTCAGCATCTCTGCCTTTTTTCTTCTTCACCCAACATATGGAAGCATCTGATTCCCCTCTCCTGTTCAGGAGCTCAAGCCATGTGGTCCTGTCCACCATTAAAACCATCTTTCCAAGCAGCCTCCATGTGTCAAGTGTCTTTTCCCCCCACTTGGAGATGAACCCAGAAGGACATTTCTTCCAACAGTGGGAAGGGAACAGCGTTCCATGCGCCTTTGGCATTTAGTCATGCCGGACACATGACCACGGGGGCGTCTTCGGACATCGTTGGCTCTTTGACTTTGAAACGGAGATGAGCACCGCCCCCTAGAGTCGGGAACGACTAGCACACATGTGCAAGGGGAACCTTTATCTTTACCTTAAATATATATATTCAGAACCGCCTGGAAGGCAACTGTTGTGAGTCCTTTACCTTCAATTCCAGCATTAATTCGGAATGCTATCAGATGACAGGTTTGTCTGCTCGGCAGGTGAAAAAACAGCCAATCTAAGACAGACCTTTTTCCTAAGAAGATCCTCTGTCAATCAGGACAGACAATGAAAGGTTCGATGAACTAACAAGTCTGGGTCAATCAATCTAAGATGTATTTTTCTGCCTTCCTGGGGAAGAGGGTGGAAAATTGCAGGCCAAAATAATAATAACAACAATACAAACCTCTTCTTTTGTGAGAGTAAGAATCAAATCTTCCGTTTGTGTTTGGCTGCTGGACATGTCTATGTGATTTTTCTGGGTAAAACACAGAAAGGATTTGTCGCTGCCTTTTTCCAAAACATTTTTTTTTGAACCCCGGGACCTGAAGATCTCCTCATGGTCTTCCCTCTGGGTCCTAACCAAGAGCGCTGTAACAAAGGCTTTGAAAAAGGGAGTATGAATTCACTGTAAAAATAGGACAAGCTGAATATATTAATAGATAGTAGAAATACACCGAAGGGAGGAATAGAGGGATAGAAGAAAGAGGGGTAGAGAGGGTGGGAGAGAGGATTGGAAGGAGGGTGAGAAGGAAGGGAGGGAGTGTATTGGGAGAGAGGAGTGGTAGAGGGGGAGGGGAAGTAGGGTAGAGGGGAATGTTGGAGGGAAGAAAGGAAAGTTGGAGGGGGGCGAAAGAAAGGGTGTATGGAGGGTCGAAGAGGTACATTGGGTTTCTATTTTGGGGGGTATTGTTGACAAGAGGAATGGCTGTGTTTATTGTTTAAAGTTATATGGCCCCGGTTATGCACAGTATATATGTGACTGTACGAAATGAAAATGGAAAATAGAAACACATTTACAAAAAAAAGAAAAAGAAAAGAAAGTTGCAAAAGGTGGTCACAGGACATTGCAACCATCATCAATACATGCCAGTTGCCAAGCATCCAATTTTTTTATCATGGGACCATGGAGATGCTGCAACAGTCATAAGTGCGAGAAACAGTTAAAAGTCACTTTTTTTTCAGTGCCGTTGTAACTTTGAACAGTCATTAAACATATGGTTGTAACTCAAAAAAAGAAAAAAAGAAAAAGGGAGTATGAGCACAAGGACTCTTTTTGAATTAAAAACCCTAGGTTGCATTAACAGAGGGATACAATCAAGATCAAGGGAGGCACTAAGGCCACTCTATAAAGCCTTAGTAAGACCACACCTAGAGTACTGCATCCAGTTTTGGTCACCACATTATAAAAAATAGGTTGAGACTCTGGGGGGAAAAAAGTGCAGGGAAGAGCAACCAGGATAATGAGGGGACTGGAGATTAAAACATATGAAGAACGATTGCAGGAACTTTGCATGGCTAGTCTAGTGAAGAGAAGGGGAGACAGGAGAGCATCTTCCAATATTTGAGGGGCTGCCATAGAGAGGAAGGGGGTCAAGCTATTCTCCAAAGCCCCTGAAGGCCAGACAAGGAATAATGGATGGAAACTGACCAAGGAGAGATTCAACCTGAAAATAAGGAGGACATTTCTTTTTTTCTTAATTAAAAGTTTTAATGAGTTTTACAATTATATACCTTCCACCTTCCCTCCCTCCACCCCCTTGATCCCACATCCCCTCCCACCCTCCCCCCCCCAACCTCCCAGAGCAAATACAGGGTATAAACCTTTAACAACCATATACTAAAATAAACTAACTAACTTTAGCGTCATCCCTCGCTTGTGCTTTAACTCCCCTTTGGTAAAACTAGCTTTAGATAAGTTGTAACATTCCTTGCTCATTCATTCATAAGCTATCTGAAGTTTCTTAGTCCCATATTTATTTTAGCAGTTGGACTTATATAGCAGTTAGACTTATATACCGCTTCATAGGGCTTTCAGCCCTCTCTAAGTGGTTTACAGAGTCAGCATATTGCCCCAACAATCTGGGTCCTCATTTCACCCACCTTGGAAGGATGGAAGGCTGAGTCAACCCTGAGCCGGTGAGATTTGAACTGCTGAACTGCGGAACTAGCAGTCAGCTGAAGTGGCCTGCAGTACTGCACTCTATCCACTGCGCCACCTTCAATATTGATTACATTTTGAATGTAATCAATCCATCTTCCATCTTCTCCATTCCAACTTGTATTTCTCATCTGAATGGTCCTTGAGGTATGTTGATATTTTAGCTATCTCTGCTAAGTTGGTTACTTTTAACGTCCATTCTTGAATAGTAGGCAATTCTTCCTTCTTCCAGTACTGAGCCACCAGCAGCCTTGCAAAGAGAAAATTTCTGACAGTGAGAGCAATCAACCGATGGGACAGAAGTTGCATCAAATTGATTTCTTCCACCCTCCCACAATTGGAAACGTGGTCGCTATGAAAGAAAAGGGAACACAACCCGCATGGCTTGTTCAAACAACAAAAGAAGGAACAGGAGAGGAGTTCGGCTGTTTGAAAAGCCCCACTTGAAACTCCTGTCCTGTTCCTTCTTTTGCTGTTTCTACAAGCCGAGCGGGTTGCGCTGCCTTGTCGGCAAAGGCGCTTTGCAACGACAGGGGCCAGGACCGGTACCAGCGTTCCCGGAAGTTAATTACTTCCGGGTTCACCGGCCAACCGGTCCACAAGGACCGGCAAGGACCGGTAGGAACCCACCCCTGCCAACTAGGTAACGTCATCAGGGCCAGGATGTAATGGGGTTTGCAGAGAGGAGGACGAGGAGGAGGAGGTGGGGAAGTGGTGGTGGGGAGGACTGTTGGGTCCTAGGTGCTCTCTGAGCTAAGTTGTCTTCTTGTAAATGTTTCATTACCCAACTAGGTAACATCATCAGGGCTAGAAGGGAGTGGGGATTGCAGAGAAGAGGAGGAGCAGGACTGTGAGGTCCTTGTTTTTCTCTGAGCTTGGTTGTTTAACATCGCCATGTTGGTGTTTATTTTCCAGTTTACGTTTATAATGTTTATACTCCAGGGCGTTAATACCAACTTTCCAAAGACTTGGCGAACATCTGAACTGGGGTCAATCTGTCTGTTTTTGGAAGACAGGCAAAGTCATCGGCTGAATCTTTGGGGTTTGGGGGATGGTGGTGGTGGAGGAAACATATTTTGTCATCTCCAGGGCCACCCCTTCGATCCCATCCCCTTTACACCCTCTTACGATCCCCCCCCCGCCTGCATTTCCTCCCCGCCTGCCATCAATCTCTCCATTCACGCTCCCCCTCCGTAAATAGATGATGAACAACGTTTCGTTTCAGTTGCTGCTCGGGGAATCTAACAAAACAGCAATTAGCGGTTCTGAGTGCTTTGCTTTCAAAAGCGTCAAGGCTTCAATTTGCTACACACAGATGTAGGGCTGCGGTGGCTGTTTTTCTGAGCAGCCCTCCAGAAAAAGGGGCAAGAGAGTGTGAAAATCTCACAATAGAACTGAGTGGCTATAACAAGGCGGAGGTTATGGATCAGTAATGGTTTTCTCTTACCTTCGCTGCTGATTTGTCTTCTTGTAGATGTTTCATTACCTAACTAGGTAACAATATCAGGGCTAGAAGGGAGTGGGGATTGCAGAGAGGAGGAGGAGGAGGAGGAGGAGGAGGGAGGAGGAGGAGGAGGAGGAGGAGGAGGAGGAGGAGGAGGAGGAGGAGGAGGAGGAAAACGACGACTGTGGGGTCCTTGGTGCCCTCTGAGCTAGGATGTCTTCTTGTAAACGTTTCATTACCCAACTAGGTAACATCACCAGGGCTAGAAGGGAGTGGGGATTGCAGAGAAGAGGAGGAGGAGGAGGAGGAGGAGGAGGAGGAGGAGGAGGAAGAGGAGGAGGAGGACTGTGGGGTCCTTGGTGCCCTCTGAGCTAGGTTGTCTTCTTGTAAATGTTTCATTACCCAACTAGGTAACATCATCAAGGCTAGAAGGGAGTAAGGATTGCAGAGAAGAGGAGGAGGAGGAGGACTGTGAGGTCCTTGGTGAGGTCCTTCGCCTGCCCGCGGCCCTTCTGCGCATGCGCTCACTTCACTCGTGTGCGGCTCTTCTGCGCATGTGTAGAACCTTCTGAGCATGTGCAGAGTGTCCATGATGACGTCTGGGCAGGTGGGTGGAGCCTCCTGCCACCTCTACTGGTTTATGCGAACCGGGGCGAACCGGCGGAATACCACCTCTGATACGGATGGCTTTTGCAACGTGTAGAATGTTAGCACCCATCCCTCTCCCAGAAGAATGAAATATTTTGAGAAATATTAAGAAAGTCAGGATAAAATATTTCCCCTAAAAGAGAAACAAAAATCTTAAGGGAGACAGAAACTCAGATCCTCAGCTCCATGCCCCCCCCATCAGATACTGAGGTGGGGGTAGTTTTAGAAATGCAGATTTGGTAATCCATTACTACTCACACAGCAAGGTCTGGCTTTGAACAAAGGTAGGGTTAGCCTTCAGCCACAGTAGGAATTGGCCAGCAAGTCCATTGCATCAACCCAAACTTCAAACAAAACTTAGCTCAGACAAACAGCCAATAGAATACACGTTCTTGCACAGGAACAGGAGGCTCAAGTGCAAAGTCCAAGAGAAGGTATAAAAAAAACCCCTCACTCTCAACTTCATGGGGTCAGCTGCACCAGAGAACCATGGGCTTAACGGTTCTGCTTCATCATTGCACCCTCTTTCCAATCAGCCTCCATGTTCCCAGTGTCTTCCTCCCAGCTTGGAACTGAGCCAGATCATTAATATTTCTTCCAACAAAGGGATCCACTCGTAACGCAAAATTATTAATTATAACCATGCAGGCTGGGAAAGGCAACATTTGTCTTACCGCTGCCCTGAAGCGTTTATTTCCTGGAAAAGAGATGCCTGCCCTCTTGAATGCTTTATAAAGCCTTTGTAAATCCTTAGTAAAACCACCCTGGAAATACTGCCTCCGATTTGGTTTCACCACATTATAAAAAAGATGTTGAGGCTTTGGAAAGAGTGCGGTGAAGAGCAACAAAGATGATTAGGAGCCTGGAGGCTAAAACATACCAAGAACGGTTGCAGGAATTGAGTACATCTAATTTAATGAAAAGAAGGACTAAGGGTGACATGATGGCAATCTTCCAATATCTAAGAGGGGCTGCCATGAAGAAGAGGGAGTCAAACTATTCTCCAAAGCACCTGAGGGCAGGACAAGAAGCAATGGGTGGAAACTAATCAAGGAGAGAAGCAACCTAGAACTAAGGAGAAATTTTCTGACAGTGAGAACAATGAATCAGTGGAACAGAAGCTGCCTTCAGAAATTGTCGGTGCTCCATTATTGGAGGCTTTTAAGAAGAGACAGGACAACCCTTGTCTCAAATGGTATATTGTCTCCTTCTTGAGCAGGGGTGTTGTGCTAGATTTGAGATAAAATCTTTTTTTGGTAAAAAGACGCAGAGGACTAGAGATTGCCTTTTAGATTACGCCTTTATTCACCTGGACAAAGATGGCCCCCTCTCAAAGAGACGATACACAGAGATTCTCATATTTATACTTTATACTTTTATTTATACTTTTCTGACACTTCAACCAGCTGAGCTGGCATACAACATATACAGGAATCACCCAGAAAATCTGGCAAACATTAGATAAAATATCAAGATGTTCTGAGCACAAACAAGCCTGGGGGGAGGACGTAGCCTTAAATCCTATACCTGTACTCAAATTGTTTTTGCTTCGCACAGGTCGCTTTTGGAAAGTGAGGGGAGCCGAATGTCAACTCATAAAGTTGCCATGGTGAGAAAAAAAGGGGGGAAAGCACATTCCACGCATACTTTCGGCTAGAGTCGGATCTCAGATTACTACAGCAGGCTTGGGAGGGGGGCGCCTCATTGGAGAATGTGATTTATGACACAGAGTGAGGGGAGGGGAGGAACAGGGGCAAAGTTCAGCTATAACTCAACTGAGGCTCAGATCTGACTGCAATAAGGTCTTGCCAAAACGGTGCTCCTAATAAATGACTGGTTTTCTTTTGAAACTTGGCTCGAGGCTCATGAATCAATTAGAGCATCTTTTGGAAACCTGACATGGAGGTTCTTTAGGGCCATTGGGTGGTCCTTGCGATTTCAGGACATTGGGTGTTTCCCTGGGGACTTCCCAGGGCCCTGCAAATACCCAGAGGGAAGGGTATCATCTGTACATACCCACCCTCACAAGTTCTCCCCAGAATCGTGGTCAACAGGGGATTGGACTTCCAACTCTATTATTCTGTTATTCTGCTTAAGGATTTCTCACTTTGGAGCACCTATTCCGGCGGGAATCAGAGGTGGGATTCAGCCGGTTTAGACCAGTTCGTTCGAACTGGTAGTGGAGATCACTGGTGGGCCGGCCTACCCACCCTGGCTCTATGCTGTCCTATTTAGCCACACTTTTGAGGCCGGGAGCATGCATGGAAGGTGCACCCGCGAGCAAAGTGCATGCACGGAAGCCCGGGCGCATGGACGGAAGGTGCACAAACCCACATGCATAAAGTGTGTGTGAAAGTGGGTGGTGAACCGGTGGTAAAAAAATAAGGGAAACCCACCTGTTGTTTTCTCTTGCACCCCTTCTTGTTGTGAAATCGCTCTGGAGCGAGCCAGGAGCACAAATATGGTGAAGGCCGGACTGGGAGCTGCTAGCCGCCTGCTGTTGGGACACTGGGCAGTCTTTTGCCACCCATTGTTACGTCCACAAGGTCCATCCTAGCTGCCAGGTTCAGGGTTGGCCACTAGAGGGCATCAAAGGGAGTATTATTATTATTTTTTTTGCATCTGCTGATCTATCTGGGGATGGACTCGATTTTTGCAACCCAGAAATAGAGTCAAAAGAAGGTGGTGAGGTTTTCAGTCAAACCTCCGCCTGAAGTTGTTGTATTTTATCAGGAAGGGGAAGAGGGAAGGAAGGAGCAGAAAGAGAGAGAAGGAGAAGGAAGATAGACAAGGGAAAGGAAGGAAGGAAGGAAGGAAGGAAGGAAGGAAGGAAGGAAGGAAGGAAGGAAGGAGAAGAGGGAAAGAAGGAGCAGAAAGAGAGAGAAGGAAGATAGACAAGGGAAAGAAAGAAAGAAGGAAGGAAGGAAGGAAGGAAGGAAGGAAGGAGAAGAGGGAGGGAAGGAGCAGAAAGAGAGAGAAGGAGAAGGAAGATAGACAAGGGAAAGGAAGGAAGGAAGGAAGGAAGGAAGGAAAAGAGGGAGGGAAGGAGCAGAAAGAGAGAGAAGGAGAAGGAAGATAGACAAGGGAAAGGAAGGAAGGAAGGAAGGAAGGAAGGAAAAGAGGGAGGGAAGGAGCAGAAAGAGAGAGAAGGAAGATAGACAAGGGAAAGGAAGGAAGGAAGGAAGGAAGGAAGGAAGGAAGGAAGGAAGGAAGGAGAAGAGGGATGGAAGGAGCAGAAAGAGAGAGAAGGAGAAGGAAGATAGACAAGGGAAAGGAAGGAAGGAAGGAAGGAAGGAAGGAAGGAAGGAAGGAAGGAAGGAAGGAAGGAGAAGAGGGAGGGAAGGAGCAGAAAGAGAGAGAAGGAAGATAGACAAGGGGAAGGAAGGAAGGAAAGAAGGAAGGGAAGGAGAAGAGGAAGGGAAGGAGCAGAAAGAGAGAGAAGGAGAAGGAAGATAGACAAGGGAAAGGAAGGAAGGAAGGAAGGAAGGAAGGAAGGGGAAGAGGGAGGGAAGGAGCAGAAAGAGAGAGAAGAAAGATGGACAAGGAGAAGGAAGGAAGGGGAAGAGGGAGAGAAGGAGCAGAAAGAGAGAGAAGGAAGATAGATAAGGGAAAGGAAGGAAGGGAGGGAGGGAGGGAAGGAGCAGAAAGAGAGAGAAGAAAGATGGACAAGAAAGGAAGGAAGGAAGGAAGGAAGGAAGGGGAAGAGGGAGGGTAGGAGCAGAAAGAGAGAAAAAGAAAGATGGACAAGGAAAAGGAAGGAAGGAAGGAAGGAAGGGGAAGAGGGAGAGAAGGAGCAGAAAGAGAGAGAAGGAAGATAGATAAGGGAAAGGAAGGAAGGAAGGAAGGGAAGGAGCAGAAAGAGAGAGAAGAAGAAAGATGGACAAGAAAGGAAGGAAGGAAGGAAGGAAGGAAGGAAGGAAGGAAAGAAGGAAGGAAGGAAGGGGAAGAGGGAGGGTAGGAGCAGAAAGAGAGAAAAAGAAAGATGGACAAGGAAAAGGAAGGAAGGAAGGAAGGAAGGAAGGAAGGGGAAGAGGGAGAGAAGGAACAGAAAGAGAGAAGAAGAAAGATGGACAAGGAAAAGGAAGGAAGGAAGGGGAAGAGGGAGGGAAGGAGCAGAAAGAGAGATAAGGCCAAAGAGGATAGACAAGGGAAAGGAAGGAAGGGAGGGAAAGAGGGAGGGAGGAATCAAGCAGGAGGAGGAGAGGAAAGGGAAAGGAAATAGAGAAGAAGGATAGGAAAAGAAAGGAAGCTAGTATCACTTCTGTTCCTAGACCAACTGGTTGCCTCTGCAAGAGCCACAGAAGAATTGGGAGCCCCTGGGGTTCTGTAGCAGGCACTCCTGGCAGAAGAGGTAGGATGGAGACGATCAATCTTTTCCCTGCAGTATTTTCTTCCAACTGGGACTCTCATGGATTGCACGAGCTCCCTGCTCTAAAGACCCCAAGTCCAGCATCCTACCCAGAGCAGAATTCAAACTCAAACCTCCCAAATGTGATTCCCCCCCACTTAGGAAACTTTGGTGTTGCAAGATATTGCAAAGGCTTCTCGTCCCATTCTCTTATATGCCTGCACCAGCAGCATTAAACACTGTGAGTCCCAGGCTGCAAAGAGTGATAGTTGCTTAATAGCAGTTAGTTAGACTTATCTACCGCTTCATAGGGCTTTCAGCCCTCTCTAAGCGGTTTACAGAATCAGCATATCGCCCCCAACAACAATCTGGGTCCTTTTTACCCACCTCGGAAGGATGGAAGGCTGAGTCAACCCTGAGCCGGTGAGATTTGAACCGCCGAACTGCAGAACTAGTAGTCAGCTGAAGTAGCCTGCAGTGCTGCATTTAACCACTGCGCCACCTCGGCTCTTAAGTTACAACATGCAGCGACTATTCGAAGTTACACTGCCACTGAAAAAAGTGACTTAAGACCTTTGTTTCACATGTATAACCGTCACGGCTGCCCCGTGGTCATGTGACAAAAATTTAGACACTTGGCAACTGACTCATATTTATGACGGTTGCGATGACCCCGGGGTCACGTGATCCAGTTTCGTGACCTCCTCTCAATCAAAATCAATGGGGAGGCCAGAGTCTTTGAACAAACTGTGTTACTAACTTAAAAATCGCAGTGTTGTGGCCTGCCAGGGGAGCTGGCAGCAGATTCAGCCAGTGAGGAGGTTGGGGAGGAAAGATGGGCCGGTCCTGGAGTCTGGGCAAGGCTCTGAGGAGGGCTCTGTGTCAGAGGCAGAGAGGGGGCCGAGGCCGTCTGACAGTTATCAGCTGCCTTCGGAGTCGGACATCAGTGAGGCAGAAGAACAGCTGGAGCCTGTTCCCAGTGGGCGCATGTGCAGAGCTGCCAAGAGAAGGGATCAGCTAAAGAACAGGGGTCGACTTGGGAGGAAAGGCCACAGGTGGATGGTGAATGGCCCCTCCCAGAGGGAATAAAAGAGGAACGAAAGGGGAGTGGAGTTTGCAGGAAACAATTTGTTCGTTCATTCGTTAGTTCATTTCAGGAGTGTGAAGATCTGTCCGTGAATCTCAGAGACTCTATGCCGAGTCTTTCCTTGCACAGCACTTCATTTGAAAAAATATTTGCATGGCAGCTTTCCAAGCTAGATAAGGTCTGTGGTCATAAATCCACCTTTGAAAGACTGTTTACCAGGCCTTCGCTGAAGGTGATTGAGAGGAATAAAGGGTTTTTGCCAGGACCAGGAATCTGCTTCGTGCTTTTTAGGGAAGCCTCGGTCCAAAGACACAGCAATTCACTTAACAACTCTCTCACAAGGAAGGTCGTCACATGGGACCAAACCAGAGGTGGGTTCCTATTGGTTTGGACCAGTTCGGCTGAGTAGGTAGTAACTCGGACTGCCACGCCCCTGAACCCGGTTCTCTCGTATGCGCAGAAGCAATTTTTTTTAGTACTGCGCATGCATGCATGGTGCGCATAAAGCATGCATATGCACGACGCGTCCCTGAGCAAACTGGTAGTAGCAGCAGCAGCCAGAACCCACCTCTGGACCCACCTGACTTAGCAACTGTCTCGCTGAGCGACTGAAAGGATGGGCTCAACGGTAGTCATAAGTCGAGGACCAACTCCGAACACACAAGAGGATTATTCGGAGAGGTCTATATTTCTTCTCTAAACATTTTGGGAAGCCGTGCGATTCAAGGCTGCGGTGGGGGCAGGTGGGGGAGGTTTGTTATGAAATTAAATTTATTGACTCTCTCTAAAAGGCGATTTTGGTCACAGAAACCTGGTGGGGGCCTGGACTAACCAAAGCAAGTTTCTGATTCAAACCAAGAGTGCAAATGGTTTGGCTGATTTTCAATTGTTGGTTTCTGAGCCCCTGGAAAATAAATTGAATTGGAGGGCGTTTTTTTTTCTTGCCTTTCACCTGCCGTGAACTTCATCCATGGGGCTTGACGTTTGATGAGCCCTGATTTAATTTGGAAGTGCTAAATGCCTCCCACTTTCCCACAAAACCCTTTAATCAGGTCTCGGGGAAAGTGGCATAAAAGCACTACAAGGAAGACAACAAGGCAGCGTGTCTAAACGCTCCCCCGCTTTGTGCCGCATTGCATTATAGCCGAGTATGAATCTTTGCTTTGCGATGATTTACAGCTGAAGTGAGGATTCATACACCCGGGCTAACCTCGGCGCAGATCGTAAAGGCGGGCAAAGTGCCCACTGCCAATGCAACAGCTGCTATTGTGGCTCTTCGTAGCGTTGGTTGGCATTGTCCTTGGATGGTTCACACGGGGTAGAGATCAAGTGGATGAGGCAACAAGAGGTTTATGCTTCAGCCCAGGGATCTTCGGGGCTAAGACACGGCGAGAGATTCAAGGTCGTCCAGCTGGCTTCTTTGTCTCAGACAGGACCAAAACTCCCCATCTCCTGGTGATTGGCCCAAAGTCACCAAACCAGTTTTTATGATTAAGATGCAGAGGTGGGTTCCTACCAGTTCGCACCTATTCGGTAGAACCGGTTCGTCAAATCTACCGAACCGGTTAGAAGAGGTTCCACCAGTGGACCCGGAAAGCAGGCCACACCTACAGAAGAGGTTCCAAAATCTTTTGAAACCCACCACTGGTCCTTGGATAGGATTATTCTACACTATCATGCTCCTATTTATAAAACTCAGTGCCTCTGTGAAAGGTAAGGATGACTCCTGCATTTGTGGTGCAATCAGAACATTGCGTGTGTTGAAGTTGTTTTAACGCAAACCAAAGATGCCTTTTAAAAAACAAGTTTACATCATGTTCTTATGCATGCCAGTGCTGTGTGGGAGGTAATTTAAGATGGTCGGCATCTTCATATCCGGTCACATGGGCGGCAAGCCACTCCCACAAAGGAGGCCACACCCACAGAGTAGGTTCGAACAATTTTTTGAAACCCACCACTGATTAAGATGGGTGGCTCCCAGTTTGGCCAAACCGGTAGTGGTATTTTGGCCTGGGTCACAGAACCGGCAACAAAGCGAACCAGTAGTAAAACCGGGAGCAACCCACCTCTGTTAAGATGGTACTAGAACTCACGGTTTACTGGGAGTTGGCCCACCCAGGCAGCTTTCATGCCCAAAGTGGGACTAGACGTCTCAAAGTCACCCACCTGACTTTCATGCCTAAGATGGAACTAGAACTCACCATCTATGAGCAGAGGTGGCGCAGTGGTTAGGGTGCAGTACTGCAGGCCACTTCAGCTGACTGTTATCTGCAGTTCAACGGTTCTAATCTCACCGGCTCAAGGTTGACTCAGCCTTCCATCCTTCCGAGGTGGGTGAAATGAGGACCCGGATTGTTGTTGGGGGCAATATGCTGACTCTGTAAACCGCTTAGAGAGGGCTGAAAGCCCTATGAAGCGGTATATAAGTCTAACTGCTATTGCTATCTCCTGGTGATTGGCTCAAAGTCACCCAGCCAGCTTTCATGCCTAGGGTGCCTATGACTAGAACTCACCATCTCCTAGTGATTGGTCCAAAGTCACCCAGCCAGCTTTCATGCCTAAGGTGAGACTAGAACTCACAGTTTCCTAATGATTGGCCAAAGTCACCCTGCCAGCTTTCGGGCTTAGGGTGCCTAAGACTAGAACTCACTGTCTCCTAGTGATTGGTTTAAAGGCACCCAGCCAGCTTTTATGCCTGAGATGGTACTAGAACTCACAGTCTTCTGGGGACTGGCCCAAAGTTACCCACTCCATTTTCATGCCTCCGATGGAACTAGAACTCACCATTTCCTGGTGATCGGCCGAGGCTGAAACTGAGTCATGTGGTTGGTTTATACCCAATTCCAGCAACCGTCCTTCATACATTTTATCCTCCAGCCCCCTAATCCTCTTTCTTGCTCTTCTCTGCACTTTTTCTAGAGTCTCAACATCTTTTTCTACATCGTGGCGACTAAAAATGGATGCAGTATTCCAAATGTGGCCTTACCTTATAAAGTGGTATTAACACCTCAAGACTCAGAGTTGTTATACTGCGCCATCCTCAGCAGGAAAACCAATGCAATATTAAAAATATTCAAGAGATAAAAGAGATTTAAGCTGCTACCAAACGCTTAGTATCATGTGTGTGTGTGTGCACATGATTCAGAATGATTGACAGGCCCTGATGACACATTCCTTACCACCCACAATGCTGGAAATTACAAATGACATGATTATTATTATTATTATTTTTACAATGCACAAGGGAGATAAAATCCAGTCGTTTGGAACTATAAAAGCCATTTGCACAAAATAGCTCTTTAAATTGCTGTATTTCTCTCCTGAGCTGGGTAGCTTAATCCTTAATTCCCAATGAGTTGGCCACACTGCTTGCTTGCTTGTTTAATTAGTTAATTTTTATACCATTCCCCCTTCCTTGTAGCAATAGTAATAGTACTTAGACTTATATATCGCTTCACAGTGCTTTTTCGGCCCTCTCTAAGCGGTTTACAGAGTCGGCCTCTTGCCCCCAACAATCGGGGTCCTCATTTGACCCACCTCGGAAGGATGGGAGGCTGAGTCACCCTGGAGACTGGTGAGATTCAAACTGCCAAATTGCAGGCAGCCGGCAGTCAGCAGAAGTAGCCTGAAGTACTGCACTCTAACCACCGCGCCACCGTGGCTCATAGCAATACCACTTGGACTTATATACCGCTTCATAGTGCTTTTTACAGCCCTCTCTAAGCGGTTTACAGAGTCAGCATATTGTCCCCAACAATCTAGGTCCTCATTTTACCCACCTCGGAAGGATGGAAGGCTGAGTCAACCTTCAGCTGGTGGGATTTGAACTGTTGAACTGCAGCTAGCAGTCAGCTGAAGTAGCCTGCAGTACTGCACTTAAACATTCTACCATAAGGTGACTCTGGGCAGCTTACAGGTTATAAAAAGACAAATAGAAAAACAAGGCTCCTTGTTTACTTCCTGTTTTACCACTTGGGTGGTCGAGGGAAAAATAAGTGAAATATTAAAACGATGCGAATTAAAAATTTTAAACTATATCGAGGGGGCGGAGCCTGGATGCCGTGATGAGACGACGTGCGATCTCAAAGCTCTGAGATCGCACTTGATACTTTTATTGCTGGGGGGTTCCAACGGACCTAAATCATCCCGAAGAGATGGTGAACAGGAAGATTACATCTTGCTGATCTCGGGGATATCGCAAAATCTCCGAAAAAAGCAGGTCTAAAGTCTTCTGCTGGCAGTAAAAATTCCAGTCTTTCAAGGCTGACAAAGTCAGGGCAATATGGGGGAGAAATGCTAAGCTGGTAAGAAACTTTTATTGTTTTTTTATTAAAAAACGGACTGCCTAAAAATTTTTAAAACTAACTTAAATCAAAATTTTAAACTATATTGAAACCAGGCCTTAGAGATGGAAGGCATGGGGAGGGGTCTTCTTATCCTTCTCAACCATCTCCAGAAGTGAGCATCCCACCTCGGAGGCCCCAAACGAACTGGCAGAACCAATTTTGGGTACCCTTCCAAAAAGCTGACCTCACATCCAGTGGGGGGGGGGATATTCCAGAAGGGTGGGAGGAATATTCCAGAAGAATATTTTCCAGCAGGAAAGGGTCTTCTCCTTGGCCCCGTCCATTGGAACTCCTTAGCAAAGGTTATATGGATGCGAAACTCCATTGATGGCGTATCCCAGGGGTGTCAAACTCAATTTCATTGAGGGCCGCATCAGGGCGTGGCTAGGGTGGGCATGGCCAGCCTGTCACTCATGTCAGCGGTGCCTGTGGTGGCCCAAGCACTCTGCCAGTGAAAACAGGCTTCCGAGCTGCATTTTCAGCTGCCACAGCCTCCTGCAACCCTTTACCAGCGAAAATGGAGCTCCGTTTTCACTAGCAAAAGCATTACAGGCTGGTCCTTCGCTGTTTCCAGGGTGACTTTGCGGGCCAGAACTGAGTACCCCACGGACCGGATCCAGCCCCCGGGCTTTGAGTTTCACATCTGTGGGGCACCTTCTTCTCATCCAAGGATCTCTGCCAGCCTCCTTCTTTCCAGGGACGATATCATTATAATTTCCATTTGTTTCTGGAGCTAAATTAGAGAATAATTTAATTCAGAATTAAATTATACAATGTTCTAGGGGTTGTTGGTTGTTTTTTTTTTTTTTTTTGCCCTGCTGCTGAATGTGTGAGAACATAGCTGCAGGAGTCCATTGGGTGTTGGTTAAATATTATGCATTATGATGATGACGGTTGCAGAATCTAAATTCTATTGCATTTTCAGACTATTAAGCTAAGTTTCGGGCGATGGGTGTTTTTTTTCCCAGGACTTGAAAATACAAAGGCCAGAGTGAAGGCCTCAAAGGCGAGTCTGCACTTTTTATAACTGAGATTGAAGAGGATTTAATCCACTGGAGGATCTCCTTTTACACACTGGACCATCAGAATAACTTTATTGCCACTTTCAATGTACTCTAATCGGGATACATTTGGGGGAAGCCACACCCCTCTTAGATTAGAAGGATGAAATATTTTGAGGAATATTAAAAAGGGCAGATTATTATATTTCCCCAAAGGGAGAAATAGAGAAACGTGTTTTTCCAGACAGAAAGCACCCCCCCCCCCACTTTTTCTTAAGTTAGCATTGAAGTGATAGAGCTAATTGAAGTATCTAGGAAGTGTTAGGTAAGTTCTCCGTTGGGAGAGCGAGTACATTCAGCGAAGGGTTGTGAGAGTTGTGTTGGAGAACACACAAACCAGCATACAGAGACACTGCAGTTTAAATAGGCTTTTACTTTCGTGGAAATAGAGGTATCCATCAAACAGCCAAGTCATACACGGATAAGGTCCATCAAACAGTCCAAGTCATACACGGATAAGACAGTCAGTCACTCAATGTCTTTCAGTTAAGGGATAATCCAAATAACATTGTCCGTTTTGCAGTTGCAAAACATACAATAGCTCACAGCACTTTCTAACAGCCAGCTTCCAAAACACTCAGATCAGATCAGCCCAGCATCTAACAAACAGAGAGCTAACAGTCATTCTGGCTCCCTCTTATGGCCGATTGAGGAAAAACAGCAACCAATCACATTTTACAGTATGCTTTAAAGAAACAGTTACAGCATTGCTATATGATTTAGATATTGCCAACCCAACCGTTAGATTACATTCCTAACAGGTAGCTCTATTCATAAGCAAATAGCCCTCACTCAAGATCCAAACCAACAATGTCAACTTCAAACTAACGAGGTCAGCTGCTTATAAGGAGAACCTCTACAAAATGTTCTACCGGTGGCATCTACCACCAGCCAGATTGGCTAAGATGTTTTCTCTCTGGACACAATGAGAATATATCTGCTGAACAAAACTCCACATTGGCAACAGGAAAGGCATCTGGCCATTAAACACTCTCCTAGCCCCATTCAGTTGCCAGACTCAACCCCGCAAGGAATTATGGGGTTGTTTAAAGATGATTGTTAGGAATATAATTCTAATGGTTGGGTTGGCAATGTGTAAATCATGTAACAATGCTGTATCTGTTACTTTAAATCATACTGTAAAATGTGATTGGGTGCTGTATTCCTCAATCGGCCATAAGAGGGAGCCAGAATGCCTGTTAGCTCTCTCTGTTCGTTAGATGCTGGGCTGATCTGCTCTGAGTGCCGTGAGCTATTGTACGTTTTGCAATTGTTAGCAAATCTTGATTACTGGATTGATTATATGTTACTGGACTATGTTATTTAGATTATCCCTTAACTGAAAGACGTTGAGGACTGACTGTCTTATCCGTGTATGACTTGGACTGTTTGATGGACTCTGATACCTCTACTTCCACGAAAGTAAAAGCCTATTTAAACTGCAGTGTCTCTGTATGCTGGTTTGTGTGTTCTCCAACACAACTCTCACAACGCTTCGCTGAACATACTCGCTCTCCCAACGGGGAGCTTTCCTAACAATGATGGTTAAAATGAAATTTCATTGCATACAGCTCTCAAAGGGTCACCAACTCCGATATACACCGCATAACCATGAGAAAATAAATAAATACAAAATTATTCATGTGCCCATATGTATTATCCACATATATTTCTTTAATAATAGCAATAATGGATACGTTGCATTATTTTAATGATCCATTTTACACGGCTTGTTTTAGTAGCCATTTTTACTGTTTTTAAAACATCCCTGTCTTAACTGAATATAAATGTAACTCTCGGAAAGTATCTCAGGTTAAATTAACAAAGAAAATGTTATCTAGCTATCAGACAGTGAGGAGGTTGGGGAGGAACCTGGGCCAGTCCTGGAGTCTGGGGAAGGCTCTGAGGGGGGCTCTGTGTCGGAGGCAGAGTGGGGGCCAGAGCCGTCCGACAGTTATCAGCTGCCTTCAGAGTCAGACATCAGTGAGGCAGAAGAACAGCTGGAGCCTGTTCCCAGTGTGCGCATGCGCAGAGTTGCCAAAAGACAAGAGCAGTTAATACAAAAGGGGCAACTCGGGAATAAGGCTTGGAGATGATTGGCCCCTCCCATAAGACATAAAAGAGGAACAAACGGACATGAGCCTTTGTAGCAGTGGTGGGATTCAGCCGGTTCACACCTATCCGGGAGAACCGGTTGTCAACTTTCTAAGCAGTTCAGAGAACCGGTTGTTGGAAGAAACCTCCTTTTGTTTTTTTTTCTCCACTTTGCAGGGCTAATCCTGTAAGGAAGGCAGGAAGGGAACATTCTGGTGTTGTTTCTAGCCTCATCTTTATTGCTCTGCTTACAGAAACTGCCTCTCCGGTTAACCCTTACTACATTGTAACAGCTAAGACGAAGTGCCCCATCGACGTGAGTGACATTGAGTTGGCCACGCCCATATGGTCACATGACCACTGAGCCACGCCCACCCAGCTGGTCATTAGGGCAGAGAACCGGTTGTTAAATTATTTGAATCCCACCACTGCTTTGTAGGAAGCAATTTGTTCATCCTGGTCGGTTCAAACTCTGAAGCTCTGTTTTGCCTCTGTGCTTCGTTTGGCCTTGCAAAATTAATTGGCAATTAGGTCTCTCACAGCGTTTCAAGGGAGATAAAGCTGGGTGTTTATCAGCATTACCTGAAAGACTGTGGCAGACATCTGTCGGACTCTGCACAGGCTGTTTGTGAATCATTACGGGCTGTGGATGACCATAATTCACAGCCGTTTAAATGAAAAGAGGGGTTTTGGGACTAAGCGTGTGATTTATGCTTTATCTGGAAGCCTAGATCAGAACAAGTTCTGAGTTCTTTCCCAAATGTAGAACATTAGATTACGACCAGATTTAAACTAGCTGGTCTTCCATCTTAGGTTTTAAGAGATAATAGCGGTTACAGGGGAAAAAAAGGAGTATTTCTAGGAAATAGCATTCTTTGATCTGTTATGAAAAACAAATGTTCCATTGAACAGAATTAAGCGCTTTTAGCCAAGCTGAGTGTGGGAAGAAGCATTGCAAATCAATAATGTGTCAGCCATAATTTGCAAGAATTTTGCAGTGACACAAGCTTAATTTAAAGAAAATTAACCAGCCATATACGGTACTATAATAGCCATGTATACTTTGTGGAGTTCAGTTCAGGATACAGGAGAACTGTTCAGCTTTTCTCCCCCGAGTTATGACAGTGTAGAAAGTTCGCACCCACCCCACTCCTAGAAGAATGAAATAGTTTGAGAAATATGAAGAAGGCAGAACATTATGTTTCCCTGGATGAGAAATTGAGAAATATGTTCTTGGAAAACAGCCCACACCTTCCTTAATAGTCCACAGCAGATGTCAGCACTTAAGAGATAAAGCAATAGATAGCTCTATTCATAAGCAAATACCCATCACCCAAGATCCAATTCAGTCAAGCCAGCTTCAGGGTTGACACCAACAAAGGTAGGATTAGTCCTAAGCCACAATAGGAATTGCCCAACAAGCCGCTTCATCAGCCCAAACTTCAAGAAAACCTGACTCAGGCAAACATGACCCACATGGCCCCATGAGAATCTGACGACAGTCAATAGAATACATGTTCTTGCACAGAAACAGGAAGCTCAAGAGCAAAGCCCAAGAGAGGGTATAAATAGCTCTCACTCTCAACTCCGTGGGATCAGTGCTTGGTGGTTCTGCTTCATCAATAAAGAGACCTGGGTACTTGAGAGACCGCCTGCTGCCAATTACCTCCACTAGACCGATTAGATCCCACAGATTAGGCCTCCTCCGAATTCCATCCACCGGCCAGTGCCGACTGGCGACTACCCGGAGGAGAGCCTTCTCTGTGGCTGCTCCGACCCTCTGGAACGAACTCCCCGTGGAGATTCGAACCCTCACCACCCTCCAGGCCTTCCGCAAAGCCCTTAAAACCTGGCTGTTCCGACAGGCCTGGGGCTAAAGAGCTGTTGCCCCCGTCTCGAATGGTATGACTGTTGTGTGTTTTAAATTATGCATTGTTATGTTTTGTTTTTTAATTTTTTGTCTGTATCCTCCTTCCCTGGTTTGAGTTGTGAGCCGCCCTGAGTCCCCTTCGGGGGGAAAGGGCGGCATATAAATATAATAAATAACATAATAATAATAATAATAATAATAATAATAATAATAATAATAATAATAATAACAACAACAACATTTCTTTCCAATCAGCCTCCAGCCTCCATTTGGTCTCCAGTGCCTTTCTCCCAGCTTGGAACTCAACCAGATATTTCTTCCAACAATGGCAACCTGTTGCTAAGCAAGGCAGTTGTTAAGTGAGCAATGCCCGATTTTAGGACCTTTTTTAAACAAGGTTGTTAAACAAATCATTGCCGTTGTTAAGTGAATCACACATTAATGAAGTCAATCCAGGTTCCCCCATTGTCTTTGCTTGTGGGAAGCTGGCAAGGAAGGTTGCAAATGATGGTCACATAACTCTTGGATGCAGCCAAACACTTGAATTTTGATCATGTGACCATGGGGATGCAGCAATAGTTGTAAGCGTGGGGACCCGTTGTAAGTCACTTTTTTCAATTCTGTTGTTACTTCAAACAGCCGCTAAATGAATGGTTGCAAGTTGAGAACTACCTGTGCACTTAATCTATTCCAAGCAAAATCTTTCATATGCATTGAGGACATAGCTCTGGAATGCCTCGAGCAATTTCAACCAAACTTGGTACACAGATGACTTAACCTCTGGAAACAAATACTGTGGGGATAAGACACCCCTAAAACCATTCGGGGTGTGTGTTCTGTTAAGATACAGCCTGTTGTGTCTTAAAATGGCTTCTTCTGTACTGCTGTAAAATGGCTTCTACTGTTTGCCATGGTAACGGCGTCACAGTGGGCTCCACAAGAGGGCTCTCTCTGGTAAGGGGGAAAATCCAACATTAGAAATTACGTTTGGTCTGGACATTTCCCCCCCTATAAATTAATATCTGGTTATCCGCCAGCAAATCCATAAATGGCAAAAATATGTTTGGAGGACAGATGCATTCTTGTTTCTTACTTAAATTAGAAAAGTCTCTCCAAGAGGCCCTGCCAGCTATAAATAAAAGGGTTGCCGGACTGATAAATAAAAGGCAGAAAGGAGAAATGTAAAAGTTGATTTACATGTAGAAACTGCAAAAACCCCGATCCACACGATCGCACCCCTATTTAATGCTAAAAGTAATCGGGACAGAATTCCTCTACTATTGGAAAACTGTCTTCATCCCAAAAGAATAATCAAATATTGAATGAAGGTCATGGTTATTTTTCCTCCTCTCTGCTATAAACAGCTGTCCAGAGTGTCTTGGTAGTGAGATGGACGGGGTAAATCCATTTCAAATTGAAGATGGCAAAGCAAGCTTATTACTGTGTTTCTTTGAAAATAGGACAGGGTTGAAATTTGAAATTTAATGAATTTATATGCCGCCCAATCCCGAAGGACTCTGGGTGGCTTACAGAATACAACACTAAGACAGATAAAAATTAGAAATAAGGAAGAGGGAACAGATTAAAAAGAAACACGTCATGCACTCAATGTAAACCTCAAACCACGTGATCCTGTCCACCATTAAAACCATCTTTCCAAACAATACAATACAATACAATACAATACAATACAATACAATACAATACAATACAATACAATACAATACAATACAATACAATACAATACAATACAATAGCAGAGTTGGAAGAGACCTTGGAGGTAGATAGATAGATAGATAGATAGATAGATAGATAGATAGATAGATAGATAGATAGATAGATAGATAGATAGATAGATAGATATTTTATTTGTATGCCGCCCTTTTCCCTGGGGGGACTCAGGGCGGCTCACAGTTCAGGGGGAGGGAGGACAAACCATGTTAAACACATAAAACAATACATCGTTAAAAGCACAACATTCATGCAATTCGGGTGGGGTCAATATCTTTAACCCCAGGCCTGTCAGGACAGCCAGGTTTTAAGGGCTGTGCGGAAGGTCTGGAGGGTGGCGAGGGTACAAATCTCCACGGGGAGTTCGTTCCATAGGGTCGGAGCTGCCACCGAGAAGGCTCTCCTCCGCGTGGTTGCCAGTCGACATTGACATTGACCGGCTGATGGAAGTCGGAGGGCTTCTAGTCCAACCCCCTGCCTAGGCAGGAAACCCTATACCGTTTCAGACAAATGGCTATCCAACATCTTCTTAAAGACTTCCAGTGTTGGAGCCTTTACAACTTCTGGAGGCAACTTCTGTTCCACTGATTAATTGTTCTCACTGTCAGGAAGTTTCACCTCAGTTCTAAGTTGCTTCTCTCCTTGATTAGTTTCCACCCATTGCTTCTTGTCCTACCCTCAGATGCCTTGGAGAATAGCTTGACTCCCTCTTCTTTGTGGCAACCCCTGAGATATTGGAAGACTGCTATACTGGAACGCTGCTAATAGCCACCATTGTTCCCAGTGTCTTTCTCCCCACTTGGAACTGAATCCAGATGGACTTTTCTTCCAAGAGTGTGACTTCGCCTCCAGACCCCCTGATCCACCTTTGCCGCTCTTCTCTAAGGCCTTTCTTCCTCTCTTTTGTCCATTGATGATGATTTCCCCTGTATTTGATTGATAGCCTTGTCTGGAATCATCTAACCATCTCTGTACTGATGTAATGATAATGAGACTTTATATCGGCTTAACAATATTGTGGGGGGTGCCGTAAAGAGGTTATGAATCTCTAATGAGGAAGAGCATGCAGATGGCCTCAAGAAGTCCACATTATCCCCGTAATAATGGGAGGCCAGATGGCCCTCTGAAAACCAGGAGCCCTAAAATTCCCCCAAGTTCAGTCTTGATTAGTCTAATTTCCTTCAACAAGCTAGGGCCAAGTAGCATTGCTTGGTTCAGCTGGCTCTTGATGAATTGGTCTCACTGTCAAGAAATTCTTCCTTATTTCTAGGTTTGGTTCCTTCCTTGATTAGTTTCCATCCGTTGCTTCTTGTTCCACCTTCAGATAAGTTGGAAGAAATATCCATCTGGTCCAGTTCCAAGCTGGGAGAAAAGGCCCTGGAGGCGAAATGGAGGCTGGAGGCTGATTGGGAAGAAGGTTCATTTATTGAGCAAGTAGAACCACCAAGCCCGTGAGATTCTGGGCAGCTGATCCCATGGAGTTGAGAGTGAGGGCTATTCACACTTTCCTGTGCCTGGGCAAGAACATCAGAGGTGGTATTCAGCCGGTTCTGACTGGTTCTGGCGAACCGGTAAGTGGAAATTGTGAGTAGTTCAGACAACCAGCAAATGCCACCTCTGGCTGGCCCCACGCCCATCTATTCGCAGCCTCTGAGTCTCAGCTGTTCGGCTGGGTCTTCTTTTGCCACCCTGCACAGGAGAACGGAGCTGGAAAGCAGATTGGTGGGGTGGGAGGGAATGGGGATTTTGCAGTATCCTTCCCCCAGGAGTTGGGAGAGAATGGGGATTTTACACTATCCTTCCCCCAGGAGTGGAGAGGGATTTTGCAATATCCTTCCACTGGAGTGGGGTGGGAATGGAGATTTTGCAGTATCCTTCCCCCAGGAGTGGGGAGGGAATGGGGATTTTGCAGTATCCTTCCTACAGGAGTGGGGAAAGAATGGGGATTTTACACTATCCTTCCCCCAGGAGTGGAGAGGGATTTTGCAATATCCTTCCACTGGAGTGGGAAGTGAATGGAGATTTTGCAGTATCCTTCCCCCAGGAGTGGGAAGTGAATGGAGATTTTGCAGTATCCTTCCCCCAGGAGTTGGGAAAGAATGGGGATTTTACACTATCCTTCCCCCAGGAGTGGAGAGGGATTTTGCAATATCCTTCCACTGGAGTGGGAAGGGAATGGAGATTTTGCAGTATCCTTCCCCCAGGAGTGGGAAGTGAATGGAGATTTTGCAGTATCCTTCCTACAGGAGTGGGGAAAGAATGGGGATTTTACACTATCCTTCCCCCAGAAGTGGAGAGGGATTTTACAATATCCTTTCCCTGGAGTGTGGAGGGAATGGAGATTTTGCAGCATCCTTTCATCAGGAGTTGGGAGAGAATGGGGATTTTACACTATCCTTCCCCCAGGAGTGGAGAGGGATTTTGCAATATCCTTTCCCTGGAGTGGAGTGGGAATGGAGATTTTGCAGTATCCTTGCCCTGCCATGTCCAACAAACCATGTCATGCCCACTAAGCCATGCCCACAGAACCATTAGTTAAAAAAAAAATTGAATCCCACCACTGAAGAACATTTATTCTATTGGCTGTTGTCCCAGGTTGGTTGAGGTTTGCTGGAGGTGATGCAATGAAGGGGCATTGGGCAACTCCTATGGTGGCTAAGGGCTAATCATACCTTTGTTGGTGTCAACCCTGAAGCTGGCCTGACTGAGTTGGATCTTGGGTGAGGGGGTATTTGCTTATGAATAGAGCTATCTATCTCTTTATCTCTTCAGTGCTGACGTTTGCTGAGAGCTATTAAGAAAGGTGGTGGCTGCTTTCTGTCTCCAAGAGGATATTTCTCCCTTTAGGGTGTGGGAAGTTATCATCCAGCCCTCTCCCAGAAAAATGAAATATCCTAGGAAATATTGAAAAGGCAGAATATTTCTCTGGATGTGAAAAGAAAGAAACATGTTTTAAAAGACAGGATAGTTGCTTGTAGCTTCCTGCCCATCCCCACTGTCAATGGGCCATTGAGAAGGCCAGGCTAGTCCCTTTTACATAATAAAGACTTCTCCACTGCAGCTGCAGGGGGAAGGAATGTTGGAACTTTACTCAACTGATCACATGGCATCTGAGAACTCATCCATACCTGGATTCAAAACACAGCCTAGAGAGTTGCCCCTGCATGGCCCCATGGGAGTCTGACATCAAATCAGAATACATTTCTTACACAGGAGCAGGAAACAGAGAGGTGGGACTGAACAGGTTATAAAAAGCCTAGCAAGCCCCTCCCTCAGCCCTTCTCTTCTTCTCCACCAACATTGAAGCATGTGATCACCTTTCCTGTTCAGGGCTCAAGCCAGGTGGCCCTGTCTACCATTAAAACCATCTTTCCAAGCAGCCTCCATGTCTCCAGTGCCATTTCCCCCACTTGGAGCCGAAGCCAGAAGGACATTTCTTTAAACAAGGGAAATATAATATTCTGCCTTTTTAATATCTTCTAAAATATTTCATTCTTCTAGGAGAGGGATGGTTACTAAATTCCTACAAGGTGCTTTGGAAAATAGGTTGCCCCCCCCCTTCTTTGGATCTCTTCGTGGAGATCTACAGAGGCCAATTTTCCTTTTTATAAAATTATTTATTTATTTATTTATTTTTGTTACATAATAAAAAATCTCTTGTGAACAGAGTATTGTCTGAATTCCCCTGTTAACATTCCCACCAAAAGACATGATTCCTTTTACATTATATTTCCATTATTTCCAATTTTAGCCGTATTGTCTTCTCCTGTTTTCCAATTTCTAGTTTTTAACATATACAAACAATCTAGTTTTTCTTCGTCTTTAAAAATAAGCAATTTATCATTTCTTTTCCATCTATCTTCCATTAACAAGACGAATCTTCGAGTTTCAAATTTCAAGTTTTATACAATCAACATAACATAATTATGTATCAGCTTTAAGGTTCTTAGTATAATTCCCGCACATTCTAATTAACACATATTTCACCTTGTTAACAATCTCGCTTTCTATTGGATCATATCATTCTACTATTTTCCTATTTCTAAATTTCCTTTTCTCTTTTTCTTCTTTTTATGTGTCTTATCCCTTTTCTTCTGTAATTCCCCTCTCACTTTTCGATAGATTTTCTTGAGTATCTCTCCCCGAAGTTTCAGTTACAGAGGCCGGTTTTCCGTAGATGCACTTCTGATCTAAGAGAGCTTCTTCCTGGACATCTGGTTGAATCCACCCTGTTGATTTTCAATCAGCTGTTAAAAACGGAGTTATTTCAGAGAGTCTTGGGGGATTTTATCCATCTCATCAATTTTTATGTATGTTGGATCTTCTGCATCTTCGTTATCTTTGTTCTATTTTATTACACCACGGAAATTTTACTGCCTTTTTAATGGATGCCTTCTAAAGATTGTGGAGGGTACATAAATGCAATAAATACATCCCGAGGTTTTATGGGATTTAGCCCCCTGCTTTTTGCACTGCGGCAAAGAAACGAGATGCATTATAAAGAAGCAGTAGTACCGCTTTACATGTATGAAAAAGGCCACACTTGGAATACTGTGTTCAGTTTTGAATGCCCCAATATTAAAAAAAAGTTTGCAATAGCACTTAGACTTATATATTGCTTCACACTGCTTTTAAAGCCCTCTCTAAGCAGTTTACAAAGTCAACATAATCTGGATCCTCATTTAACCCACCTCAGAAGGATGGAAGGATGAGTCAACCTTGAGCCGGTGAGATTAGAACCGCTGAACTGCAGATAACAGTCAGCTGAAGTGGCCTGCAGTACTGCACCCTAACCACTGCGCCACGTCGGCTCTCTTTCTCTTCCCTGTTCTAGAGTCTCTCTTTCCCACCCCTCTTTCTGGTACTTTCTCGTTTTTCCAATTTTGGGCAAATGCAACTTTGGTGAGATTTAAACTGCCAAATTGCAGGCAGCCAGTAGGCAGCAGAAGTCGCCTGCAGTACTGCACTCTAACCACCGCGCCACATTGCGATGTCGAAACTCTGGAAAGAGTGCACAGAATGCTGACCAGTTTTGGTCTCCACGATGTAGAAAAGATGTGGAGACTCTAGAAAGAGTGCAGAGAAGAGCAACAAAGAGGATTAGGGGACTGGAGGCTAAAACATATGAAGAACGGTTGCAGGGACTGGGTATGTCTAGTTTAATGAAAAGAAGGACTAGGGGAGACATGATAGCAGTGTTCTGATATCTCAGGGGCTGCCCCAAAGAAGAGGGAGTCAAACTATTCTCCAAAGCACCTGAGGGCAGAACAAGAAGCAATGGGTGGAAACTAATCAAGGAGAGAAGCAACCGAGAACTGAGGAGAAATTTCCTGACAGTGAGGACAATTAACCATTGGAATGGCTCACCTTCAGAAGTTATGGGTGCACCATCACTGGGTGTTTTTTGAGAAAAGATTGGACAGCCCCTTATCTTGACAGATAAGACATGATATACGAAGAACGGCTGCAGGAATTGGGAATGTCTAGTTTAATTAAAAGAAGGATCAGGTGGCACGATAGCAATCCTCTTCTTTATTAAAAAAAAATTTTTTGAATAAACATTAAAAATATCGGACATAGAGTGACCTTTCTGGCTCCGTCATTTCCATACATATTTTAACATAACAACAAATACAATTTCTACTTTTCATACATGGCTACATTAATCTTATTAACACATCCATTATCTTCCTTTATATATTTATCTATGTATTATCCAGTTCCAATTTTACAATCCTCAAAATGTTCTGTTCCGACTCCTTTTCCTCATTTCCAACAATTGATACATTTTATGCCCAATTTCCTCATATTCTGTCTCATCTCTATTTTTGATTTCTAGTGTCAGTCTGCCCATTTCTGCACAAATCAATTTTTTCTTTATTACCTCTTCTTCGGTGGGGGCATCTCTGTTTTTCCAATTTTGTGCATATACCAATCTTGACTCTATCAAGACTCTAGAAAGAGTGCAGAGAAGAGCAACAAAGAAGATTAGGGGACTGGAGGCTAAAACATATGAAGAACGGTCGCAGGAACTGGGGATGTCTAGTTTAATGAAAAGAAGGACCAGGGGAAACATGATAGCAGTCTTCCAATATCTCAGGGGTTGCCACAAAGAAGAGGGAGCCAAGCTATTCTCCAAAGCACCTGAGTGTAGAACAAGAATCAATGGGTGGAAACTAATCAAGGAGAGAAGCAACCTAGAACTAAGAAGAAATTTTCTGGCAGTGAGAACAATGAATCGGTGGAACAGAAATTGCCTCCAGAAGTTGTGAATGCCCCAACACTGGATGTTTTAAAGAAGATGTTGGATAATCATTTGTCCAAAATGGTAGAGGGTTTCCTGCCTAAGCAGTGGGTTGGACTAGAAGATCTCCAAGGTCCCTTCCAACTCTGTTATTCCATTCCATTCCATTCCATTCTATTCTATTCTATTCTATTCTATTCTATTCTATTGACCTTCAAGATTCTCTCCAACCATATTACCCTATGTTCTATATTCTACTGATGCTGATGGACAGCCAGGGAGCACTTCCTGTCTGAAGTGGTGTAGGGTTTCCTGCCTAAACAGGGGGTTGGACTAGAAGATCTCCAACGTCCCTTCCAACACTGTTATTGTAACCTATTCAATCTGAAATGGTATAGGGACCCTTGCTTGAGCAGAGGGATGAGCTGGAAGACCTCCAAGGCCCCTTCCCACTCTAGTATTCTGTTATTCCTTATCTCCCACTGCTCCCAACTCAAAGAGAATGTTAGAAACATTTTAAAAGTTGGTTTGAGCCTTTGTTCTAGCCTTAACTTTTACAATTGCAATAAATCTTTTATGGGGGGGGGGAACCTATGAGAATGTTAATTGGGTTAAGGAAGGTTACCGTCTGCTTCGAAAAGGTCTCACTTATTTTTGTAAATTATTAATCAAAGGAATTTTGGTTGAAAGTTGGCTGACTTGGAGACCATTAGTGCTAATGATGACAGAAGATGACGTCTTGCAGAAAATGGTCTGAATTCACCGAAAATATGTTTCTGGGATTTCTCTTCCAGCCTAAGTACAGGTAGTCCTCGACTTACAACCACAATTGGGCCCCATATTTCCGTTGCTAAGTGAGATAGTTGTCAAGTGGGCTTTGCCCCATCCTGCTTGCCACGATCGTTAAGCAAATCACTGCCGTTGTTAAGTTAGTCACCTGGTTGTTAAGTGAATCTGGCTTCCCCCGTTGACTTGCCTTCACAGAAGATCATCTGAACCTGGGGACGCTGAAACCGTCATAAGTACATGCCAGTTGCCGAGTGTCTGAATTTTGATCACGTGACCACATGGTAGCTGCAACAGTCATTAAGTGTGAAAAGGGTTGTAAGTTACTTTTTTCAGTGCCATTGCAACTTCGAATGGTCATGAAATGCATGGTTGCAAGTCAAGGACTAGCTGTACTTTGACCTGATCCCAAAAATCTGTTGGGGACACCTGTAGATCTTCTAGCTTCCCTCCAGACTGACATATCTGTTGTTGAATGTTGTTAGAATGCGTGTCCAACCCATCGCGACCCCATGGACAACGTTCCTCCAGGCCTTCCTGTCCTCTACCATCCTCTGAAGTCCATTGAAGCTCATGCCAACAGCTTCAGTGACTCCATCCAGCCTCCTCCTTCTCTGCCGTCCCCTTCTTCTTCTTTTGCCCTCCATCGTTCCCAGCATGAGGCTCTTCTTCAGGGAGTCCTTCCTTCTCATCAGGTGGCCAAAGTCTTTGAGTTTCTTCTTCAGGATCCGGCCTTCTAAAGAGCAGTCAGGGTTGATCTCTAGGACTGACCGGTTGGATGGCCTTGCAGTCCAAGGGACTCAATGCAGGAGTCTTCTCCAGCACCAGAGTTCAAAGGCCTCCATTCTTTCTTATGCTCAGCCTTCCTTATGGCCCAACTTTCACAGCCATCCATTGCAACTGGGAAAACCACAGCCTTGTCTATAAGCACTTTTGTTGGCAGGGTGATGTCTCTGCTTTTTAGTATGCAATCTAGACAGTGGTAGGTTTCAAAAATTGTTCGAACCTACTCTGTGGGTGTGGCCTTCTTTGTGGGAGTGGCTTGCCGCCCATGTGACTGGATGGGAGTGGCTTGCCGCCCATGTGACGGGATATGAAGATGCCGACGACATCAAGGTGGCGCAGTGGTTAAATGCAGCACTGCAGGCTACTGCTAGATCAGCAGGTCAGCGGTTCAAATCTCACCGGCTCAGGGTTGACTCAGCCTTCCATCCTTCCGAGGTGGGTAAAATGAGGACCCAGATTGTTGGGGGCAATATGCTGCCTCTCTGTAAACCGCTTAGAGAGGCCTGAAAGGCCTATGAAGCGGTATATAAGTCTACTGCTATTGCTATTGCTACTTGTCAGAATCACCTTAAATTACCTCACACACAGCACTGGCATGCATAAGAATGTAAACTTGTTTTTTAAAAGGCATCTTTGGTTTGCGCTAAAACACCTTCAACACACGCAATGTTCTGATTGCACCACAAACGCAGTAGTCATCCTTACCTTTCACAGAGGCCCTGAGTTTTATAAATAGGAGCATGATAGTGTAGAATAATCCTATCCAAGGACCAGTGGTGGGTTTCAAAATTTTTTGGAACCTCTTCTGTAGGAGTGGCCTGCTTTCCGGGTCCACTGGTGGAACCTCTTCTAACCGGTTCGGTAGATTTGACGAACCGGTTCTACCGAATAGGTGTGAACTGGTAGGAACCCACATCTGAGTCTAGATTTGCCATAGCTTTCCTCCCCAGGAGCAAGCCTCTTTTAATTTATAGGCTGTAGTCCCCATCTGGGGTGATCTTGGAGCCCAGGAAAATAAAATCTGCCACTACCTCCATTTCTTCCCCATCTATTTGCCAAGAATTGAGAGGGCAAATATCCATATCCATATCCAGGTAGTCCTCAACTTACAACACTAAGCATTCAAAGTTATAACAGCACTGAGAAAAAGTGACTTATGGCTATTTTCCACACTTACAATCGTTGCAGCATCTGCCTGGTTAGATGATTTACATTCGGATGTTTGATAACCGACTCACATTTACGACGGTTGCAGTGTGCCGGGGTGAGGTGACAATCCCCTTTTGTGACTTTCTGACAAGCAAAGTCAACGGGGAAGTTAAGATTCCCTGAACAACCATGTTACTAATTTAACAACTGCAATGATTCACTTCACAAATGTGGCAAGAAAAGGCATAAAATGGGGCAGAACTCACTTAACAGATTTCTCCCCTAGCAACATGCTTGTGTCTTTGTGGTGTGTTCAAAAGTGGGCATAAAATGTTCACATTAAACCATACAATATTGGAATTCAACATTATGCAAACACAAGTAATAGTACAAAGTCAAACTAGAGTCTTGGACTTTAAGAGAGCTAATTTCAATAAACTTAGAGAGAGCTTGGGAAGAATTCCATGGATGGGAATCCTCAAGGGGAAAACAACTCAAGAAGCTTGGGAAATTTTGGGGGGAAAAAATAACAGCTCCCCAAAGAAACCAGCATGGCTTATATAAAGAACTCTCTGACAAATTGAAAGACAAAAAAGATAAGTATAAAAAGTGGAAAGAGGGGGACATAACTAAGGCAGAATATATATATCAGCCTGTAAAGATGAAGTGAGGAAAGCTAAGGCTCATAATGAAGAAAGGCTTGCTCCAAAAGTAAAAAAATAACAAAAAAAGCTTCTTCCAACAAGTTAAAAACAAGAAAAAAGGTAAGGAAACAATTGGTCCATTAATGGGAGAAAGTGACAAGAAGGTGACAAGCAACAGGGAGAAAGCAGAACTATTTAACTCATTTTTTTGCAACTGTCTTTACACAAAGGGATAAAGCAGTCCAACCTATCAAAAACAGCACCACAAAAATCAGATTAGGAACACAAGTTGAAATAGGGAAGAAAATGGTAAGTGAGCACCTGTCTACCCTAGACGAGTTTAAATCGCCAGGATGGGATGGATTACACCCCAGGGTTCTAAAGGAACTGGCAGATGAGATCTCAGAACCACTGAACTATATCTTTCAGAGATCCTGGAGCACCGGGGAACTGCCAGAGGGCTGGAAAAGAGCTGATGTGGTTCCCATCTTCAAAAAAGGGGGGGGGGAAATAGATCCAGGAAACCACAGACCTATCAGCCTGACCTCAATACCAGGAAAGATTCTGGAAAAGATAATCAAGCAACGAATTAGCGAACACCTAGAAATAAACAAAGTAATAGCCGAAAGCCAGCATGAGTTTGTCAAAAACAGATCATGCCAGACTAATCTTATTGCACTCTTTGATAATGTGACAAAATTAGTGGACCAGGGGAATGCCGTCGATATAGTTTACTTGGACTTCAGTAAGGCATTTGATAAGGTAGACCATAACCTACTACTAGATAAAGTAGAAGAATGTGGGTTTGACAGCATCACCACCAGATGGATTCGTAACTGGCTGACCAACCACACTCAAGGTGTAGTCCTCAATGGAACTGCATCTACATGGAGGGAAGTATGCAGTGGAGTACCCCAAGGCTTTGTTTTGGGCCCAGTACTCTTCAACATCTTCATCAATGATTTGGATGAGGGAATAAATGGGGAACTCATCAAATTTGCAGATGACACCAAGCTGGCAGGAATAGCCAACACTCCAGAAGACAGGCTTAAGATACAGAAGGATCTTGACAAACTTGAACATTGGGCACTATCTAATAAAATGAAATTCAATGGTGAAAAGAGTAAGGTTCTACATTTAGGCAACAAAAATGAAATGCACAGGTACAGTATAGGTGGTACCTTGCTCAACAGTACTAACTGTGAAAGGGGTCTTGGAGTTCTAGGCTACATAAACAGAGGGATAGAATCAAGATCATGTGAAGTGTTAATATCACTTTCTAATGCTTTTGTAAGGCCACCCTTGGAATACTGCATTCAGTTCTGGTCGCCAAGATGTAGAAAAGATGTGGGGACTCTAGAAAGAGTGCAGAGAAGAGCAACAAAGATGATTAGGGGAGTGGAGGCTAAAACATATGAAGAACAGTTGCAGAAACTGGGCATGTCTAGTTTAATGAAAAGAAGGAGACATGATAGCAGTCTTCCAATATCTCAGGGGTTGCCACAAAGAGGGAGTCAAACTATTCTCCAAGGCTCCTAAGGGTAGAACAAGAAGCAATGGGTGGAAACTAAGCAAGGACAGAAGCAACATAGCAATAGCAATAGCAATAGCAGTAGACTTATATACCGCTTCATAGGCCTTTCAGGCCTCTCTAAGCGGTTTACAGAGAGTCAGCATATTGCCCCCAACAATCTGGGTCCTCATTTTACCCACCTCGGAAGGATGGAAGGCTGAGTCAACCCTGAGCCGGTGAGATTTGAACCGCTGACCTGCTGATCTAGCAGTAGCCTGCAGTGCTGCTTTTAACCACTGCGCCACCTTGGCTCTTATAGAACTGAGAACTGAGGAGAAATTTCCTGACAGTTAGAACAATTAATCAGTGGAACAGAAGTTGCCTCCAGAAGTTGTGAATGCCCCAACACTGGAAGTCTTTAAGAAGATGTTGGATAGCCATTTGTCTGAAACGTTATAGGGTTTCCTGCCTAGGCAGGGGGTTGGACTAGAAGACCTCCAAGGTCCCATCCAACTCTGTTATTCTATTGTATTGTATCAGCCGCCTTGTTTCTCTCCCACAAAAAGAAAATGAAATTACCATCTCCTGTGGGTGCTATTTCAGGATTTCCTGTCATTAAAAGGTGTTTCAATTATCAAGCTCCAACCAAGAAACCTCCCTGGTCCCAAAAGGAAATGCACAGACCAGATTGAGTTTGGCTTCCGAGGTTTTTCATCAATTTTTGTCATTTCGGAAGAGCAGCAAGGATGCTGAAGAGGCGGTGGAAACAGGAAGCTGTGTAATTGTTTCGTTTCCACCCGAGTTGGGAATTAGACCGATAAAACATGAGCTCTCCGTGTTCTTCTGAACTGTGTTCTCTCTTGGGGCTTTCACACAAGGGCTTATGTGTCAGGAGCGAGTGGTGTGTTTTTTAATGTTCTTTTGCTCAAAAGGGCTCCAAATTGGCTGAAGTGTTCCCAAGCACCAAGATGCCACTCTCGACCCAAAACACCTTAATATCTTAAGCAAAGAAACTGTGACAGTGCTCAACACAGAGCAGTGAATGGGGAAAGGACAGAATGTTCTGCTGTTAGTCTTTTAACTGCACCACTGCAAACAAGATTTAGAAATGATTTAACTCCCTAATTGGGAGGAAAGAAAGGCAAGGAGGGAAGGGAGGGGCAAGCCGTACGTTACATTCATTTATAGCCGTGATGACGAACATATGGCACGCGTGCCAGAAGTGGCATGCAGAGCCCTCTCTGTGCCATCGCCAGCTGCTCTTCTGGTTTCAGCGTGTGTATGCGTGCCACCCAGCTAATCTTCACATGTGTTGTAGTCCCGGAAAGCGGGCCACTGTGCATATGTGCACCTGGTCTTCATGTTTCCAGTGCTCTGGCATGCACAAAGACCAGCTGGCTGGCACGCCAGAAACTGGAAGACTAGATGGCCGGTGCATGCGTGCGCACCAGCCAGCTGGTCTTCAGGTTTCTGGGGCTCCAGGACGCGCATGCACGCTGGCCAACTGCTGTTTGCACCAGAGGTGGGTTGCTCCTGGTTCAGGAGAACCTGTAGTGGTAATTGGGCATGGATCGCCGAATTGGTAGTGATGGCTGGCTGGCCACCCCCCAAACTGGCTCGCTCCGATGTTCACCCTGCCTGGTCTTCGCCACGTACATCCACACAACTGCCTCCTAGTCCCTACACACAGGTAAGTAGCATGGGCTGCTCAGGGAGCCCCGAGGCTTCGCAACCACCTCCTAAGTGGGATCGAATCTCCCCGCCTCCTCCATGCCCACTGTTTATGCAGCCTAGAACTGTGTTGGCTTTTTTGGCAGCTGCTGCATACAGCTGGCTCCTATTTAAATGGTTGTCCACTAGGATTCCAAGATCCCTCTCACAGTTACTACTATTGAGCAAGGTGCCACCTATACTGTCCCTGTGCATTTCGTTTTTCTTGCCTAAATGTAGAACCTTACTTTTGGCAACTGCTTCATATTTATGACGTTTGCAGTGTCCTGTCCAATGATCCCCTTCTGTGACCTTCAGACAAGCAAAATCAATGGGAAAGCCAGATTCACTTAATAAACTGGTTCAGCCAGTTGTGGGTTTCAAAAATTGTTCGAACCTACTCTGTGGGTGTGGCCTCCTTTGTGGGAGTGGCTTTCTGCCCATGTGATCGGATGGGAGTGGCTTGCCACCCATGTGACTGGATATGAAGATGCCGACGACACTTGTCAGAACCTCCTTAAATAACCTCACACACAGCACTGGCCTGCATAAGAATAGGATGTAAACTTGTTTTTTAAAAGGCATCTTTGGTTTGCGTTAAAACAACTTCAACACACGCAATGTTCTGATTGCACCACAAACGCAGTAGTCACCCTTACCTTTCACAGAGGCACTGGGTTTTATAAATAGGAGCATGATAGTGTAGAATAATCGTATCCAAGGACCAGTGGTGGGTTTCAAAAAAGTTTGGAAGCTCTTCTGTAGGTGTGGCCTGCTTTCCGGGTCCACTGGTGGAACCTCTTCTAACCGGTTCGGTAGATTTGACGAACCGGTTCTACCGAATAGGTGCGAACTGGTAGGAACCCACCTCTGGGTTCAGCATATTAACTTAGCCACTGCGGTGTTTCACTTAAAAACCGCGGCCAGAAAGGTCGTAAAATGGGGCAAAACTCACTGATTAACAATTGTCACACTTAGCAACAAAATATTTGGGCTCAATTGTGTTCGTAAGTCGAGGATGACCAGTGTAAAATAAAACCACTTCAGCATATGTTAAAAAATAAAAAAAAGTATGAATAGCCCAATACATAATGTGTTGCCAGGAGAGATTAAGGTCTAAAAATGTCATTCTTTCCCTCCAGCGGGATTTATGAAGAAATCCATTTATAAGATGGGCTGCCCACATTCTCTGCTATCTCAAGAAAGGGGTAATCATCCACCTCGTCCTTCAAACAGGCTCAAATTTATCTCCACTGTCCAAGTTCAGCCATTCACTGCAGGACGTAAGGGTTGAAATGAGGTTGCAATCATTATCATTTAGTTACAAGAATTCTCCAAATTGCAAGGAGGGGAGGAATCTTGGGCAGAAGAGAAAAGAAGAATAACTCTCTTTAAGCCATCCATTCAACCTTTCTTGGAAGAGTGACTGTGAAAACTGTATTTTTCTTCCCCTTTCCACCCCTGTAAGGCAGGGCTATCAAACTCAACATCTGGGTGCTTAGATCTGGCCTGGATTGATCCTTGAGAGACCGCCTGCTGCCAATTACCTCCCAAAGACCCATTAGATCACACAGGGTCGGCCTCCTCCGGGTTCCGTCTACCAGCCAATGCCACCTGGCTATTACCCGGGGGAGGGCCTTCTCTGTGGCAGCTCCGGCCCTCTGGAACGAACTCCCCGCAGGGATTCGGACCCTCACCTCTCTCCAGGCCTTCCGAAAAGCCGTCAAAACCTGGCTTTGGCGGCAGGCCTGGGGTTGATGAGTTCCCTTCCCCTCTCGACTTGTATGGTTGTGTGATTCTTGGTTATTTTAATTACTTGTATTCTGTTCTATGTTCCCCTTTTCCCCTTTTGAGTTGTTCACCGCCCTGAGTCCCTCCCGGAGAAGGGCGGCATACAAATAATAAAATTCAATTCAATTCAATTCAATTGGTGCCTCTGCCAGCACACCTCCCTCCCCCTCGAGCTTCGTATTCGCTGGCGGAGGGCTATCAAAACAATTTAAAAACAAAACCAAATGTTTTCCCTTTGGCATTTGAGCATCCAAGAAGGGACAGGAAAGGAGAAAGGGAAAGAGGGAAGACAAAGGAAGAGAAGGAAAGATGGGAAGGACGAAGGAAGGAGAATGAAGAGGGAAGGAAAAAGAAGAAAAGGAAGGGAGGAAGGAAGGAAAAGGAGAAAAAGAAAGAAAAAGAAAGAAAAAGAAAGAAAAAGAAAGAGAAAGAAAGAGAAAGAAAGAGAAAGAAAGAGAAAGAAAGAAAAAGAAAGAAAAAGAAAGAAAAAGATGGGAAGATGGGAAGAGAGCAAAGAAGGAAAAAGAAGGAAAGAGAGGAAGGAAGAAGAAAAGAGAATGAAAAGGAAAGGGAGGGAAGGAGGAAGGAAGGAAGGAAGGAAGGAAGGAAGGAAGGAAGGAAGGAAGGAAGGAAGGAAGGAAGGAAGGAAGGAAGGATAAGTTTCCAGCAGTTTCCCCGAGCCACAGAAATACCAAAGAGAGCAAGACTCAAGACGAGGCTCGCAAAATATATCAGCTTTTATTTATGGCCATAGCAAAAGCTGGGTGACAAAACTGTATCCAAAACATAGAAACCAATGCATGGAAGGAATAGCCGCCCCCTGCAAGAGGGGCTCAGAGGATTATGTACATATTAGGCAGATAGAAACAAAGTTGATCCAATCAGAGACAAAGATTCGTTACCAACGTGATCTTTAAAGCATCCTTTTGTTCAAGCAACTGTCTCTGCCTACCTTATCTAGGGAGGATCCCTATAGTCTTGTGTAGGGGGTGGCAACCCCCCTTTGCAAAGTCCCCCCCCCCCAGCAGAATGCTTTAAGGATTTATGAGCCAGGAAAACTCCCTAGTTTGGTTCCTTCATCTATGGGGCCTGATATTCCCATGTAACAATTCCTTCTATGTTTTCAAGAATGTGCCTAGCTTTGAAGCCAAGATTAGAAGCGAGACGCAGCAGTGAGATAACATTTGCAGGAAAGCCATCCAGTATTAAGGGTACAATTTGCTAGGCTAAGAAACAACTAATTTCGGACAGTATTCAATAATATAAGCCGAAGCCAATAACGAAGCTTAATTCTTAATAAATGATTTGTAGCAGTGTATCATATCAGAAGCAAACAGAAAATATTGGTTTAATCAGTTGCAATTATATAGTAACATCAGGGATTCATAATGAAAGCCAATAGCCAATATTGATTCGTATTGATTCATATACTCCTTCAGAAGGGTTCCGTTTCTTCTAGGATATCTTTTGAACCAAATACTGTGACTTTTGGGGTGCTAGACCTTGTGGTGAGGTCAGAATGATTGACGTTTTCCATTAGCAACATTTTCTTGGCTCCCCCCCACAAAAAAATTACAATGAAAATAGGACATGTGTAAAGTAAATCCATGATTCCTGCTTTTGTACTTGTATTAAAACATACACACACACAATATATATCTTTCTTCTTCCCTTCCTACCCTTCCTTTCTTCCTTTTTCTTTTTTCCTTCCTTCCTTTCTTTCATTTATTTATTTATTTCCTTCCTTCCTTTGCTTCTTTCCTTCCTTCCTTCCTTTCCTTTCCTTTCTTTCCTTTCTTTCCTTCTTTCCTTTCTCTTTCCTTTCTTTCCTTCCTTCCTTCCTTCCCTTTCTTCCTTCCTTCCTTTCTTTTTTCCTTTCTTTCTTTCATTTCTTTCTTTCCTTCCTTCCTTTCCTTTCTTTCTTTCCTTCCTTCCTTTCTTTCATCCTTCCTTTCTTTCATCCTTCCTTCCTTTCTTTCCTTTCTTCCTTCCTTTTTTCTCTTTCTTTCTTTCTTTCTTTCTTTCCTTTCTTTCTTTCCTTCCTTCCTTCCTTCCTTTCCTTTCTTTCTTTCCTTCCTTCCTTCCTTCCTTCCTTCCTTTCTTTCATCCTTCTTTCCTTTCTTTCATCCTTTCTTCCTTCCTTTCTTCCCTTCCTTCCTTCCTTCCTTTCTTTTTTCCTTTCTTTCTTTCATTTCTTTCTTTCCTTCCTTCCTTTCCTTCCTTCCTTCCTTCCTTTCATCCTTCCTTCCTTTCTTTCTTTTATCCTTCCTTTCTTTCCTTCCTTCCTTTCTTTCCTTCCTTCCTTTCTTCCCTTTCTTTCATTCTTTCTTTCCTTTCTTTCTTTCCTTCCTTCCTTCCTTTCTTTCTTTCTCATATTTTTATCTTGGTAACTTTCCAAAGCAAAGCCCGTTCTTAAAATGACCCAGCAAGGGAAACAGTATGGTTTTTTTGGGGTATTATTTTAAGCTACAGTTTTCATTTTCATGACCTCTCTCTCCAGTCCCAGGCCCTGCAAACATCTGGGAGGCACATTTGCCAATTCATCCCTGTATGATAACAGACAACCCTTCATAATTTTCAAGGGGGGAATCGTTGCTCTGTCTTTGCCAGCCTATTTGAAAGAAAAACGCATTCTGTAAAGATGAATATTTGGAAGTGACTGGCTTAATGAAGTTTCCCAAAAGATATTTAATCTCTGACACTCATATATCCACCACTTCGGCCCCATCTGCAATCATCCAGACGCTGTTTAATCTAAGAAAGTCATATTTAACTGTATTTCTGAATTTATAGCTGTCCTTTATCCACGCTTTGGGTCACGTAATGTGCATTCATTTTCTTTATTATTACTATTTTTTTTACTAGCCTGCCAGGCATCCAAAGCTCTTCAGAAATTATACCTAGCACAAGAGAAGAAAGAAGTTAGTTTCGGGGAACCTTGAACTCTTTTTTTTTGTTGTTGTTATATAGAGGTTTGTGTGATACATTGCTATGATTCTTTTGAAACTGTGTAAAACTTCTAAATTGGGAAGTGTTAGAAGGGGAGAAGGAAGGAATATCAGAGGTTTAAAGGCAAAAGGAAAAAATAGAAGCATTATGCATGAACTTGCTCCCTCCTTCCTATCCTTCCTTCTTTCCTTCCTTCCTTCCTTCTTTCCCTCCTTCCTCCTCTCATTCTTTCCTTTCCTTCTCATTTCTTTCCTTCTCTCACCTTCCTTTACTTCCTTCCTCCTTTCTTCCTCCTCCCTTTCTTCTTCTTCTTTCTTTCTTTCTTCCTTCCTTCCTTCCTTCCTTTGTCTTCTTCTATCTCATCTCCTTCCTTCCCTCTCTTTCTCCTTCCTTCTCTCATTCTCCTTCCTCTACCTTCTTCCCTCCCTCCCATCCTTCCCCTTCCTCCTTCTCATCTCCTTCCTTCCTCCCTCCCTCCCTTCCACTCCCTCCCCTCCTTCCTTCCTTCCAGCTCTCATTCTTTCCTTCTTCTCATCTCTTTCCTTCTCTCTCCTTCCTTCTTCCTCTTCCTTCCTTCCTTTTCCTCCTCCTCCTCCCTCCCTCCCTTCTCTCTCTCCTTCCTTCCTCTTTCTCTCTCCTTCCTCTTCCTCCCTCCCTCCCCCTTCCTCCTCCTCATCTCCTTCCTTCTCTCTTTCTCCTTCCTTCTCATCTTCTTCTTGCTCCCATTCAGATATTACAATTAAGCTCGTTACGAAAATTGTCCACTGTGTGCCTTCGCACAATGCATTTAATTACTAAACTAAATGGGCTGTGATTGCAGTTTCAGATGAAGAGAGTTGGAACTTGGAAGGGACCTTGTAGTCATCCAGCCCTACCCCCCATCCCCCACCCAAGCAGGAGACCCTAACCCATTTCTGACAGATGGCAGTCCAGTCCCTTCCTGAAAGCCTCCAGGGATGAAGCTCCCACAACTTCTACTGGCAACTTCTGTTCCATCGGTTGATTGTTCTCACTGACAGAAATTTTCTCCTTATTTCCAGATTGAATCTCTCCTTGTTCAGTTTCCATCCATTGTTCCTTCTCTGGCCTTCGGGTGCTTTGGATAATAGCTTGATCCCCCCCCCCTTTCCGTGGCAGCCCCTCCAATATTGGAAGATGCTCTCCTGTCTCCCCTGGTCCTTCTCTTCACTAGACTAGCCATGCCCAGTTCTTGTAACTGTTCTTTAGATAGATAGATAGATAGATAGATAGATAGATAGATAGATAGATAGATAGATAGATAGATAGATAGATAGAATTGGAAGGGACCTTGGAAGTCATCTAGTCCAACCCCCCAACCTCCCCAAGCAGAAGGTCCTACACCATTTCTGATAGATGGCAGTCCAGGCTCTTCTTGAAAGCCTCCAGTGATGAAGCTCCCACAACCTCTGAAGGCAACTTCTGTTCCATGGGTGGATGGTTCTCACTGTCAGGAAATCTCTCCTTATTTCCAGGTTGAATCTCTCCTTGTTCAGTTTCCATCCATTATTCCTTGCCTGGCCTTTGGAAAATAGCTTGACTCTCTCCCCTCCCCTCTCTGGCAGCCCCTCAAATATTGGAAGATGCTATCCTGTCTCCCCTGGTCCTTCTCTGCAGTAGACTAGCCCTGCCCAGTTCTTGTAACTGTTCTTCAGATAGATGGATGGATGGATGGATGGATGGATGGATGGATGGATGGATAGATAGATAGATAGATAGATAGATAGATAGATAGATAGATAGATAGATAGATAGATAGATAGATAGATAAAATTGGAAGAGACCTTGGAGGTCATCTAGTCCACCCCCCAACTTCCCCAAGCAGGAGGTTCTACACCATTTCTGATAGATGGCAGTCCAGGCTCTTCTTGAAAGCCTCCAGTGATGAAGCTCCCACAACCTCTGAAGGCAACTTCTGTTCCATGGGTGGATTGTTCTCACTGTCAGGAAATCTCTCCTTATTTCTAGGTTGAATCTCTCCTTGGTCAGGTTCCATCCATTCTTCCTTATCTGGCCTTTGGATGCTTTGGAGAATAGCTTGACCCCTTCCTCTCTATGGCAGCCCCTCAAATATTGGAAGACTGCTATCACGTCTCCCCTGGTCCTTCTCTTCACTAGACCAGCCATGCCCAGTTCCTGCAACTGTTCTTCGTATGCTTTAGCTTCCAGCCCCCTAATCATCCTGGTTGCTCTTCTCTGCACTCTTTCTAGAGTCTCAACATCTTCTTAATAGTGACCAAAACCGGATGAAATATTCTAGGTGTGGTCTTAATAGGGCTTTATGGAGCCGAGGTGGCGCAGTGGTTAGGGTGCAGTACTGCAGGCCACTTCAGCTGACTCTTATCTGCAGTTCAGCGATTCTAATCTCACCGGCTCAAGGTTAACTCAGCCTTCCATCCTTCCGAGGTGGGTAAAATGAGGACCCAGACCGTGGGGGCAATATGCTGACTCTGTAAACCACTTAGAGAGGGCTGAAAGCCCTATGAAGCGGTATATAAGTCTAACTGCTATTGCTATTGCTATTGCTTTATAGAGTGGTATTAATACCGCACTTGATCATGATTATATCCCTCTGTTAATGCAACTGTTAATGCTGGCTAAGGCACAAACTCCCAATCATGGTTAAAGCACTCCTTAAGCTTTACGATACGGTCTCATGGCAGCTTGTTTTTAGACTGAACAGAGCTTGATCAGAAAAAATAAATCCTGGGCAAAAGAGATATGTTGCTGAGAAATTTGACAGAGAGTACTTAAGAAGCTAAAAATATCTCCAATAACAAATAAACTCATAGCTTGGCGAACATGGCTCACATTAAGATATTTTTCAATATGAAACAAATACTCTCATTTGACAGGCATCCCTTAATCAACTACAGTTTCTTTTCAGAAATTGCTGCCTATCCTTATTCTAAAATCATGCCAGCCGGTTTTCTAGCCCCTCGCTTGAAGTGGCACCGTTGAAACGTTTAGCAAAATATTTGCATGTTTATTTGACAAACATGTTATCCGTTGCCTTAAAGCCCAATCGTTTAAAAACCAGGCTCTTTCTCCTCATTTTGAATTAGGAGTAAAGGATGGAATAAAGAACGAGCATCTTGTATAATCTCTCCCCCCCCCCTTCCATCCATTTCATCCTGATGATTCTCGCAGATCTCCAGGGGCCAGGTCCCTGCAGGTTTCTTGGAAAGGTTTTTCAGAAGCGGTTTGCCATTGTCTCCTTTCTAGGGCTGAGAGAAAGGGGCTGGCCCAAGGGCATCCATCTATCCACTGATTTAGTGCCCAAGGTGGGACTAGAACTCATAGCATTCGGATCCAAATCCCAATGTTTAGTAACAGGCATGTTGTCAGAGTTCCAACTAATACATCCCCAAGAAAGAGAATTCCGAAGCAGGCATATTCCTCAAAGAAGATTTTATTGGGGCATATCATATTGGCACCGTCTTTGTTGTGGCCTGCCAGCCGCCAGCAGAGTTGGCAGCAGAGTCGGACAGTGAGGAGGTTGGGGAGGAGCATGGGCCAGTCCTGGAGGCTGGGGAAGGCTCTGAGGAGGGCTCTGTGTCGGAGGCAGAGACAGGGCCAAGGCCGTCTGGCAGTGATCAGGTGCCTATGGAGATAGACAGCAGTGAGGCAGAGGAACAGCTGGAGCCTGTTCCCAGTGTGCGCACGCGCAGAGCTTCCAGAAGAAAAGAACAGCTCAGAAATCAGGGTCGTCCTGGGAGTAAAGTCACAGGTGGAAGGGGATTGGCCCCTCCCATAGGAAACAAAAGAGGAACGAAAGGGGAGTGGGCTTTTGCAGGAAACAATTCTCGTTAGATTCATTTCAGGAATGTGGAGATCTGTCCGTGAATCTTAGAGACAATGTGCCAGGGGTAGGTTGCTGCCAGCATTACTGCTGGTTTGGTATGCCCGTCCATCCCATCCCATCCATCCATCCATCTTCTAGCTACAGTATATCTGTCTGCCTCTACCTACCTACCAGGGGTGGGTTTCAGGCGGTTCGTGGCGGTCCCCGCGAACCAGTTGGTCGGCGAACCCGGAAGTAAGTAACTTCCGGGAACGCCGAAGGATCCACCCGCCCACCCACATTTCTTACCCGGTTTTGACGAGTTCTGCGCTTCCACGCATGCGCAGAACGCATACAGTGCCTGCGCAATCCTCCAGGAGCAGCTGGAGCATCGCACAGGCACTAGTACGCATGCATGCACTGCGCGCGTGCACGAGGATGCCGCCCGCCCCGTTCCAACCGAACCGGTTGGAACGGGGTGAGTAACCCACCCCTGCTACCTACCTACCTACCTACCTACCTACCTACCTACCTACCTATCTGTTGTGGCCCAGCAGGAGCCATTGGAGCTGCCACCAGACTCCGACAGTGAGGGTCCCTATGAGTCTGCTCTGGAGGATGTGGAGGACTCTGGACAGGGTTCCGACTCTGAGCAGGGCGCAGAGAGACTGGTTGGCCACCAGGAGGCACCTGAGCCTTGGATCAGTGGGGAGGAGACAAGGGAGAGTGAGCCTGAGTCCAGCAGTGAGTTGTTCCTGGATGCCCGGCATCCAAGAGCTAATAGGCGTAAGGAACAGTTGCACAGTTACAGGAGGTAATTGCACTCAGCTGGTGGTCATTAGGCTCCTCTCCAGACTATAAAAAGGACTGCTTGGGCACACGCCCCTCTTTGCAGAAGTCAACGCATTGACTAAAAGTTGGAGAACTTTTGTAACTACCTTGGCAGGCTGGATTGCTGCCAAGGTTTATCTGTGTTGCTGCCAAGGTCCTTATCTGTTTGTTATGCTTGGCTTTCAGCCACCGAGGTTTTGGTTTCTTGCTATTAAAGTACATTCCAGTTAAGCTTGTCTCGGCATTCGTTACTGGACGGAGGAGGGGTCAGAACACCTACCTATCTACCTATCTACCTATCTACCTATCTACCTATCTACCTATCTACCTATCTACCTATCTACCTATCTACCTATCTACCTATCTACCTATCTACCTATCTACCTATCTACCTATCTACCTATCTACCTATCTACCTATCTACCTATCTACCTATCTACCTATCTACCTATCTACCTATCTACCTACCTACCTACCTACCTACCTACCTACCTACCTATATCTATCATCTAGTTATCATCATCTTCTATTTATCCAGCATCTGGAACATACAAGTCCTAGTAAGTACCAGACAATAACCAAGAGTTAGGAGCACCATATTCCCAATGCCATTTTTTTTCCAAAACCCCAGTTATGCAGACTGCCTGTCTCCCTATCCAATATCCAGACAACAAATTATATATAATTTGTGGGCTGAACTGTTGGAAAAGACAGACAGTCCATCTCAAAACCTGGCGATGTTGGGGAGAGCCAAAGTCTCCCTGAAATACGGCCTTCTCCGGCCACTAAGTGGTTCTTGTCTCCCAGAAAGGGTCTCTGCTACTAGCTATCAACGAATGTTGATCAGGGCATATTTTTCACCTTCAGGTCTGTGAGTCAGATGCTAAAGCCGAGAATCAAATTAACCCATTTTTATTGCCTCTTAAAGCCTGCCTGAAATGATTCTGCATGTACAACTTGACAAATTGCATACGAGAGCATCCTCCTCTCGCACAGAGATGGAACAAACAGGACTAATCCAGAGATTTCAACAAGAGGACGGGAGGGACTCCAGCCAAAAGCACATTTCGACACCTTGTACAATCAAAGGTTGACCTCCAAACCAGCAATTTGCATCCCGCAATTGAAGCCGGAGAGCCATAATCAGCCTGCGCCTAGCAGAACGGTGCCAGAAATTTAATTAGATTTGGAAGAAGCACCGGCTCTGGCTTCTGCAGCCAGGAGGATGGGGGGGGTGAAGAGGTGGGATGGAGGGGGCAATAAGGTGTATGCAGGGGTGGGTTCCGGCTGATTCCACTGCCGGTTTGCTCAGAGATGCACCGTGCACGCGTGCATGCTTGATGCGCCTTATGCGCGCATGCACAGAACTGAAAAAAATGCTTCTGCACATGCGCAGGAGCAAAAAACAAGATGCAGGCATCGCCGATACAACCGGTTTGGGGGCATGGCAGGCTGAGTTACTATCTACTCGGCCAAATTGGTAAGAATCCACCTCTGGGTGTCTGTGACACGTCCTTGACTTACGACTACAATTGAGCCCGAAATTTATGTTGCTAAGCGAAACATTTGCTAAGCTAAGTGAGCTTTGCCCAGTTTTATGACTTTTCTTGCCACTGGGTCAGCCCTGGAGCCATTCCTCTCCCTCTCCCCCCACAAGCACTTTCAGAGCTGCCAAAGTGAAGCGAATCCAGCTGTGGGAACGGGAGGGAGGGAAGAAGAGTTAGCTAGGGCTAAACTTTTTGGTGTTGCATGCCCACACCCATAATACATTTTCACCACATAATACATTACATTACCTGAGAGACTGCCTCCTGCCATTCATCTCCCAACGACCAATAAGATCGCACAGGTTGGGCCTCCTCCGGGTGCCGTCGACCGGACAATGCCGGCTGGCGGCTCCCCGAGGGAGGGCCTTCTCTGTAGCTGCACCGACCTTATGGAATGAGCTACCCGCAGAGATCCGGACCCTTCCCACTCCCCCAGCCTTTCGTAAAATGACCAAGACCTGGCTGTTCCGGCAGGCCTGGGGCTGTTGATTTTTTTTTCCTTCTTCTTTTTTTTTTTTAATTTAAAAAAAGATTTTATTGGTAAAAAGAAAATACAACATCCATAACTTGTAAAAAACAATACAACTACATTTCGAGATATTCCCATACTATCAAATCATTATAAACATCAAAGGTTAGGTATCTTATTCCTTCCCTCCCTCTTCTCTTCCCTCATTTCTTCTTTTCCATACCCTTTTCTTCCCTCCCCCCCTTACTTCCTTCTCCCCTGCCTTCCCTCCTTTCTTTTCTCCTTTCCTCCTTTCCTTCCCCCTCCTTTCCCTCCCTCGGTCCCCCCTCCTTCTCACATACCTTTCCTCCTTCCCTTCCTCTTTCCCTCCTCCTTCCTTTTCTCTTAATCTCCCTCCTTTCCTCCCTCCTTCCTTCCTTCCTTTCGACTCTCCTTCTCTCTTTCTTTCCCTCCCTCTTTCCCTCTTTACTATTGATTAAAATCCAGCCCCACTTGATTGAATGGATGTTGTCTTATTTTAAATAACTGTATTTTTAATATTTTTATGTTTTACTTTTGTTGTGAGCTGCCCAAAGTCCCTAGGGAGTGGGCCACAAACAAATCTTATTAAAGGTGAAAGTTGAAATTTTCAGCTGAATTTCATTCCCATCTCAAGATATATTGCTAAACGTATAACTCCAAGACTTCTGCAAAACTTCACTCTGCCTTTTTTTTATTATTATTATTCAGAGGACTAAGTGCAGCTCCTGGCTTTTGTTTACAATCAGCCAAAAAAGAAATGCCTGTATTTTGCTAACACTTGGCCAAAATTATAGCTTGAATTTATAGCCAGGTAATAACAGTGCAAATAAACACATTGCTGGAGACATTGAAATATCTCCACTTGCATCGACCTACTCAATTGGAATTGTTTAAACACCATCTTGTTACGAGGAAGTCAGAACTGCCCAAAAACTTTTACGGAAGAATCTGACTGGAAATGATTCTACCAGTCATGGTGAACCATTTGTTGTGCCTAATTTGGGTCTGAACTTGAGGCCAGCAAAGAATGCAAAATACCAAGATGCAGGTGTGGGAAGAAATATCCCTCCGGTTCAGTGGTGGGTTTCAAATTTTTTTAGAACCTATTCTGTAGGTGTGGCCTGTTTTGTGGGAGTGGCTCGGTGGTAATGTGATCTGGTGGGAGTGGCTTGAGGGACATGTGACCGGGTGGGAGTGGTCAAGTTGGAAAATGTGGTGAAACTCACTTAACAATGCTCTTGCTTAGCAGGCAAAATTTTGGGCTCAATTTGATCATAAATTCTCTTTCTTTCTTTCTTTCTTTCTTTCTTTCTTTCTTCCTTCCTTCCTTCCTTCCTTCCTTCCTTCCTTCTTTCCTTCTTGTGTCTCTCTCCCTCACTTATTTTCTTTCTTTCCCTTCCTTCCTTCCTTCCTTCTTTCCTTCTTGTGTCTCTCTCCCTCACTTATTTTCTTTCTTTCCCTTCCTTCCTTCCTTCTTTCCTTCTTGTGTCTCTCTCCCCCACTTATTTTCTTTCTTTCCCTTCCTTCCTTCCTTCCTTCCTTCCTTCCTTCCTTCCTTCTTTCCTTCTTGTGTCTCTCTCCCTCACTTATTTTCTTTCTTTCCCTTCTTCCTTCCTTCCGTCCTTCCTTCCTTCCTTCCTTCCTTCCTTCTTTCCTTCTTGTGTCTCTCTCCCCCACTTATTTTCTTTCTTTCCCTTCCTTCCTTCCTTCCTTCCTACCTACCTTCCTTCTTTCTTATCTCTCTCTCTCCAACTTTCTTTCTCTTTCTCATTCTTTCTTTCTCTCTCTCTCGAGTGAAGTAGGCAAACAGAGAACGAAAGGAGATCATGTAGCTGAGGCAAAGGACCCTGCAATTTCCTTCCTCCACACGTTCGGGCAATTGTGGGGGGGCTTTCTCGCACGCCTTCTCAGAGGTGGGGCGATTGGTAAGCCCGCCAATCAGTGAGCGGTGGGCAGAGAAAGCATGGTGCGGACGGGCAGGGCAAGTGAGCGAGCGGCGACTGGACGTGCGGAGGGAGCAAGCGAGGGGGGGGGGCAGGCTGGAGGGAGCATTCTGGTACCGTGCCACCAGACGAACAAGTTCCAAAAGGTATGCTAAATTTCACGAACAGGTTCTAGCATACCGGTGCGAACCGGCTGAAACCAACCCCTGATCTGGTTCAATTCCAAGCCAGGAGAAAGACCCTGGAAACATGGAGGCTGATTGGAAAGATGGTTTATTGATGAAGCAGAAGTACATGGGTGATTCTGGGCAGCTGACCACATGGAGTTGAGAGTGGGGGGTGGGGGGAGGATTTTATACCTTTTCTGAGCTTTGCAGTTGAGTTTCCTGTTCCTGTGCAAGAACATGTAGTCTATTGGCTGTTGTAGGGGTTATAGCTGGCTCTATAGGCAAAAGAGGAAATGCAAATCCTAGGTCTTTGGCTGAGCTAAGTTTGGTTGAAGTTTGGGCTGCTCTGAGGTAATTTGCAATGAAGGGGCGTTGGGCAATTCCTATTGTGGCTTAATGGGTTTGTCCTGGTTTGGATCTTGGGTGAGGGGGCTGCTTCTAATCCTACCCTTCTGCCTTTGTTCGGACTTGGCTGCAGGGAGTTTCAAAATATCCTGTCTGGGGAGGAGAATACATGTTAAAATTAAATATGTATATTGAAAAGGAAATGCCATCAACATAAAACGGAGCTTGCTCAGAAGCTGAAATACACCAAGTAAAGGAGATGAAGAGTGGGAAGCAGAGGAGAGAAGTAAGGGAAGAAGAGAGGGATAGGAGAGAGGGCAGGGGGGAAGAGGAGGAGAGAAAGGAGGAGTGGAAAAGGGAAGGAGGAGAGGGAGAGAGGAAGGGGAAGTAGAGAAGGATGACAGAGGGAAGAAAGGAGGGAGGGAGGGAGAGGAGAGAGGGAGAAGAAAGTGATGGATAAGATACAAATATGCTGTTGGAGAGCAGAAGAGCCAATAATTGTTTTTGGGAGTTGATGGTAAGGTGAATTGATGTAAACATTTAAAAATACAATATGATGTTGGCTATGTAATAGTATACATGTGATTATATGTTATGAAAATGAAAAAATAAAAAACTTTTTGGAAAAAAAATCCTGTCTGGAATGGATTACCACATCTGCATTTCTATTCTATTCTATTCTATTCTATTCTATTCTATTCTATTCTATGCTATGCTATGCTATGCTATGCTATGCTATGCTATGCTATGCTATGCTATGCTATGCTATGCTATGCTATGCTATGCTATGCTATGCTATGCTATGCTTCAGCTCTGACTGGATGGTGAGAAATGGAAGTGTTTATATGCCTTGCAGACAGCTGGTCATTTGCATCCTTTTTAGAGGGTCGTTGAGGCCACTTGGCGGTTTATCTCTGTCCTCAGGGTCACCTGAATGGTGCAAATGGATGTGGAGCCTTCTTGGAAATGCTGAAAGGACTGTGTGGTAGACCGGAGAGAGATGATGTCGTATCCCTCCCCCTCTGTTGAGACATGGCTGTTCAATGTTGACCTAGATGGCCACTTAGAACCTTCTTTCAATCCAGTGGTCCTCTCTGTCCAAAATGTAGACTTTGCTGGTTCAAAGAAAAACTAGAAAGTCAAGTTGCCTCTTGAAAAAACATCTCTGGAATAACCATGACCTGGATGAGTGAGAATCTCCGTAGACATTCATCACTGGAGGCTTTCAAGAAGAGACTGGACTGCCGTCTGTCAGAAATGGTTTAAGGTCTCCTGCTTGGGTGGGGAGTTTGGAGTAGATGACCTTCAAGGTCCCTTTGAACTCTATTAATGTGCTAATCGGTCGCTTTTTTCAATGCCCTTGTAACTCCAAACGGTCGAATGATTGTAAGTCGAGGATTATCTGTAGATAAAAACATGAACATATTGGCAGAATGGTGTATCTGTACAACCTAGGGGAATTATTTTTGTATAGTCTTATTTAAATACTAGCGAGGCGGTGGCTCAGTGGCTAAGACGCTGAGCTTGTCAATCAGAAAAGTTGGCAGTTCAGCAGTTCGAATCCCTAGCGCCGCATAACGGAGTGAGCTCCCATTGCTTGTCCCAGCTTCTGCCAACATAGCAGTTCGAAAGCACGTAAAAATGCAAGTAGAAAAATAGGAACCACCTTTGATGGGAGGATAATAGCATTCTGTGCGCCTTCGATATTTAGTCATGACAGCCACATGACCATGGAGACGTCTTCGGACAGCACTGTCTCTTCGGCTTTGAAACAGAGACGAGCAGCGCCCCCTAGAGTCGGGAACGACTAGCACATATATGTGAGGGGAACCTTTACCTTTATATTTTTGTATAGTCTTATTTAAATATGTTCCATGTTCAAACAGAAAGCAATAAAATTAGGATTGGGGAAAATAGGATATTGAGCAAAATGAAATTTTAATTTTTTTTCTCTGACTCACACTTCCATGTTTATGTTTATGAGTTAGAAACTGGCTTCCAAATTTAAACAAAAACTTTTTTATGGAGGTTATAAATTGGTTGGAGAAGAAAGTGATCCTCTCCCCAGATTTTAAGGCTTCACCATTTTTTCTTCTGTAGGTAAAGTGCCTGCTGCGAGATAATTTAAGGAAGACAGATCGTGATTCTAAACTGAATTGCTATAAGCACTAATACAATGCTATAAATGCTAAAAGGAACAATAAATATTGCAGTTCTTAAGTAATTATGCATTGTTTAAATTAACTGAAATGGGCCATAGCATGGACACGAATCATTTATGTATTTTGGCTCAAAACGCTCTATTTAAAAAATGAATTTCAAGACACCTCGTCCTTTCAAAATGCTCCCAAGGTTGTATTTGTTTATTTTTTTAAACCCTGAGGTCTTTTTCTCTAACTTCAGTGGAGGAAATAAAATGAAGAGTTCTTATTTTTCACCTTTTTCCCCATGCATATTAATTAGAACGTGCAACGGTTCTGAATAAATGGCAGCTATTTAAGGACAGCAGAGAGGGATGTTTGGTGTGAATTTTCAACCAATCAGAATAGAGCTGGAAGGGACCTTGGAGGTCTTCTAGTCCAACCCCCTGCTGAAGCAGGACACCCTATACAATTTGAGATAAGTGGTTGCCCAGTCTCTTCTTTAAAACCTCCAGGGATGGAGCACCCACAACCTCTGGAGGCAACTTCTGTTCCACTGGTTAATTGTCCTTATTCTTAGGATTTCTCTCCTTGATTCTAGGTTACTTCTCTCCTTCCACCCATTGTTTCTCATCTTGCCTTCTGGTGCTTTAAATAATAAGTTGACCCCCTTTTCTTTGTGGCAGCCCCTTAAATGCTGGAATACAGGGGAGGACAAGAAGCTATGGATGGAAACTAATTAAGGAGAGAAGCAACTTAGAACTAAGAAGAAACTTCCTGACAGTTAGAACAATTAATCAGGGGAACAACTTGCCTCCAGAAGTTGTGAATGCCCCAACACTGGAAGTCTTTAAGAAGATGTTGGATAGCCATTTGTCTGAAACGGTATAGGGTTTCCTGCCTAGGCAGGGGGTTGGACTAGAAGACCTCCAAGGTCCCTTCCAACTCTGTTATTCTATTATATTCTATTCTATTCACTATTCATTCCATATTCTGTTCTGTTCTGTTCTGTTCTGTTCCGTTCCGTTCCGTTCCGTTCCATTCCATTCCATACTTTCTAGTCTATTCCATTCCATTCCATTCTATTCCATTTCATATTTTCTATTCTATTCCATTCCATTCCATTCTATTCCATTCCATATTTTCTATTCTATTCTATTCCATTCCATTCTATTCCATTTCATATTTTCTATTCTATTCCATTCTATTCCATTCTATTCCATTCCATATTTTCTATTCTATTCTATTCCATTCCATTTCATATTTTCTATTCTATTCTATTCCATTCCATTCTATTCCATTCCATATTTTCTATTCTATTCCATTCCATTCTATTCCATTCCATATTTTCTATTCTATTCTATTCCATTCCATTCTATTCCATTCCATATTTTCTATTCTATTCTATTCTATTCTATTCCATTCCATTCCATTCCATATTTTCTATTCTATTCCATTCCATTCTATTCCATTCCATATTTTCTAAGTTTAAGTTTTTAAGTTTAAGTTTAAGTTTAAGTTTAAGTTTAAGTTTAAGTTTAAGTTTAAGTTTAAGTTTAAGTTTAAGTTTAGGGTTAGGGTTAGGGTTAGGGTTCTATTCCATTCCATATTTTCTATTCTATTCTATTCTATTCTATTCTATTCTAATACTGCTGTCGTGTCTCCCCTAATCCTTCTTTTCTCTAGACTAGTTGAACCCAAATCCTGCAACCTTTCTTCGTATGGTTTAATCTCCAGGCCTTTCATCTTCTTTGTTGCTCTTCTCTGCACTTTTTCCAAAGCCTCAACCTCTTTTTTGTAATGTGGTGAACAAAACTGGATGCAGGATTCGAGGCGTGGTCTTACTAAGGGTTCATTTAACCCTACTTCATCTGCACTTTTCAAAACGGTGCAGGGATTGTATCACACATAATATACACAACAAGCTTAGGGAATTTTGAGAGATATTGGCATCTCAGAAAAAGGGCCCCAAAATTTGCACATGAGGGATGCTACTACAACTGTTCACACCCCAGGAATAGGCGTACAGGTAGTCAACATACAACCAGAAATGAGCCCAAAATGGATGCTGTTAAGTGAGAGATTTTATTAAGCGAGTCTGGGCCCATTTCACGACTTTTCTTGCCCTAGTCGTTAAGTGAATTGCTACAGTTGTTAATTTAGTAACATGGTTGTTAAGTGAATCTTAACTTTCCCGTTGACTTTGTTTGTCAGAAGGCCACAAAAGGGGATCCCAGGACACTGCAACCGTCATAAATGCGAGTCGGTTGCCCAGCGTCTTAATTTTGATCACCTGACCATGGGGATGCTGCAACATTATTTTCAGTGTCGTTGTAACTTCGAACCGTCGCTAAATGAACTGTTGTAAATCGAGGACTGCCTTTATACCGTGTGTCCAAAAATGCATATGGATTTTGGTATCTTTCACTTAAGTTCACAATCTGAATTCATACATAGGTGCAGAAACAGAAGAGGGGTAAACAAACAAGGTTTATATCTGCAGAATATTCTTTCTTTGCATGCTGCAGTCCTTGAAAACTTCGAATGATCTAATTGGTCATTATTAAAGAAGAATAGTTCAACAAAGATGCAGGAAAAACTCTTTATGCCCAATTTACAAAAATGTTGCACTGAAATACTGTAAAATGTTTTTTTACGGTACTAGAAAACCATTAGTTGGAGTAGATCAAGTGAAAAGCAAGCAAGAACCTTATTGCAATATTTATAATGCATGACTGGCGAATTCAGGAGAGGTTCAAAATATGTTTTGAGAAAAGGCTTTCTTAAAAGTATCAGCACACCGGAAGAAATGTATTTAAATGTAGTAATTTATTCTATTGATACCAGAGGTGATATGCTGCCAGTTTGCACCAGTTCGGGCGAACCAGTAGTGGCAGCGGTGCAAGGCTCCGCCCACCCATCCAGACATCATCAAGGACCTTCTGCGCATGCGCGGAAAGTTCTGAGCATGCCCAGATGCGCGCGCTCCCGCTACCGAACTGGTAGTGAAGAAAAAGGAACCATTGCTGATTTATACCCCACCTTTATTATTTTTATAAATAACTCCAGGAAGCAAACATATCCAATACACCGCCCTTTTCTTTAACTTTAACTTTTAATAGATTTATATGCCGCCCAATCCCGTAGGACTCCGGGGCGGAGTCTATTTTCCCCACAACAATAATCTTGTGAGGTAGGTTGGGTTAAGAGAGACAGACTGGCCCAAAGTCACCCAATGGGCTTTCATGGCTAAGGAAGGATTAGAACTCCTGGTGATTGGTCCAAAGTCATCTAGTTGGGTTTCATGCCCACTGCGGGACTAGAACTCCCTGCCTCCTGGTGATTGGCCCAATGTCCTAAGTCAGCTTTCATGCCCAAAGTGAAACTAGAACTCCCTGTCTCCTAGTGATTGGCCCAATGTCCTATGTCAGCTTTCATGCCTAAAATGAAACTAGAACTCCCTGCCTCCTGGTGATTGGCCCAATGTCCTAAGTCAGCTTTCATGCCTAAAGTGAAACTAGAACTCATTATCTCCTGGTGATTGGCCCAATGTCCTAAGTCAGCTTTCATGCCCAAAGTGAAACTAGAACTCCCTGTCTCCTGGTGATTGGCCCAATGTCCTATGTCAGCTTTCATGCCTAAAATGAAACTAGAACTCCCTGCCTCCTGGTGATTGGCCCAATGTCCTAAGTCAGCTTTCATGCCTAAAGTGAAACTAGAACTCCCTGCCTCCTGGTGATTGGCCCAATGTCCTAAGTCAGCTTTCATGCCCAAAGTGAAACTAGAACTCCCTGTCTCCTAGTGATTGGCCCAATGTCCTATGTCAGCTTTCATGCCTAAAATGAAACTAGAACTCCCTGCCTCCTGGTGATTGGCCCAATGTCCTAAGTCAGCTTTCATGCCTAAAGTGAAACTAGAACTCATTATCTCCTGGTGATTGGCCCAATGTCCTAAGTCAGCTTTCATGCCCAAAGTGAAACTAGAACTCCCTGTCTCCTGGTGATTGGCCCAATGTCCTATGTCAGCTTTCATGCCTAAAATGAAACTAGAACTCCCTGCCTCCTGGTGATTGGCCCAATGTCCTAAGTCAGCTTTCATGCCTAAAGTGAAACTAGAACTCCCTGCCTCCTGGTGATTGGCCCAATGTCCTAAGTCAGCTTTCATGCCTAAAGTGAAACTAGAACTCCCTGCCTCCTGGTGATTGGCCCAATGTCCTAAGTCAGCTTTCATGCCTAAAATGAAACTAGAACTCCCTGCCTCCTGGTGATTGGCCCAATGTCCTAAGTCAGCTTTCATGCCTAAAGTGAAACTAGAACTCCCTGTCTCCTAGTGATTGGCCCAATGTCCTATGTCAGCTTTCATGCCTAAAATGAAACTAGAACTCCCTGCCTCCTGGTGATTGGCCCAATGTCCTAAGTCAGCTTTCATGCCCAAAGTGAAACTAGAACTCCCTGTCTCCTAGTGATTGGCCCAATGTCCTATGTCAGCTTTCATGCCTAAAATGAAACTAGAACTCCCTGCCTCCTGGTGATTGGCCCAATGTCCTAAGTCAGCTTTCATGCCCAAAGTGAAACTAGAACTCCCTGTCTCCTAGTGATTGGCCCAATGTCCTATGTCAGCTTTCATGCCTAAAATGAAACTAGAACTCCCTGCCTCCTGGTGATTGGCCCAATGTCCTAAGTCAGCTTTCATGCCTAAAGTGAAACTAGAACTCATTATCTCCTGGTGATTGGCCCAATGTCCTAAGTCAGCTTTCATGCCCAAAGTGAAACTAGAACTCCCTGCCTCCTGGTGATTGGCCCAATGTCCTATGTCAGCTTTCATGCCTAAAATGAAACTAGAACTCCCTGCCTCCTGGTGATTGGCCCAATGTCCTATGTCAGCTTTCATGCCTAAAATGAAACTAGAACTCCCTGCCTCCTGGTGATTGGCCCAATGTCCTATGTCAGCTTTCATGCCTAAAGTGAAACTAGAACTCATTATCTCCTGGTGATTGGCCCAATGTCCTATGTCAGCTTTCATGCCTAAAATGAAACTAGAACTCCCTGCCTCCTGGTGATTGGCCCAATGTCCTATGTCAGCTTTCATGCCTAAAATGAAACTAGAACTCCCTGCCTCCTGGTGATTGGCTCAATGTCCTAAGTCAGCTTTCATGCCTAAAATGAAACTAGAACTCCCTGCCTCCTGGTGATTGGCCCAATGTCCTAAGTCAGCTTTCATGCCTAAAATGAAACTAGAACTCCCTGCCTCCTGGTGATTGGCCCAATGTCCTATGTCAGCTTTCATGCCTAAAATGAAACTAGAACTCCCTGCCTCCTGGTGATTGGCCCAATGTCCTAAGTCAGCTTTCATGCCTAAAGTGAAACTAGAACTCATTATCTCCTGGTGATTGGCCCAATGTCCTAAGTCAGCTTTCATGCCTAAGGGAATACTAGAAGTCACTGTCTCCTGGTGATTGGCCCAAAGTCACAGAGGGGAGGGGAGAAGGAAGGGATTGAGGGACAGGAGGGAGGGAGGGAGGGAGGGAGGGAGGGAGGGAAGGAAGGAAGGAAGGAAGGAAGGAAGGAAGGAAGGAAGGAAGGAAGGAAGGAAGGAAGGAAGGTAGGAAGGACAAGCAAAAGATCTGATTTCTTTCTCTCCAGTTCAGAGAACATCTGAGGGACAAAATCTTATAGGTCCCCTCACAGTTTCCAGAGATTAATATCATCACCTGCAGAGACAGAAATGTGAGCTGTAAGATGAGAAGATTATGCTTTGATGTCTGCCTTCCCTCTTCAAGTGCCCAATCTCCTGGTTCCCAGAAACACGTTGAAAAGATTAGGTTTTCAATCAAACAGATGCAAGGGATAACTGCAGCGAAATTATCATAGTACCCAAAGATGAAAAGATGCGGCATTTATCCAGGCGACGGGGAGGGGGGTGAAAATGATGGAACTTGGTGGGAGGGTTAAGTTGCCTTCTTGACAGGCAGAAATTCTCCCATAACCTTCATCTTTCTAAGGCTCAAAGCTCTGTTGTGATCTGCCGAATTTACAGGGATAGGCTGCTACAGGTTCGCCCAGGTTCAGGAGAACCTGTAGCTAACATTATGGCCCCCAAATCCAAGAGCCAAGGTGGCGCAGTGGTTAAATGCAGCACTGCAGGCTACTGCTAGATCAGCAGGTCAGCGGTTCAAATCTCACTGGCTCCGGGTTGACTCAGCCTTCCATCCTTCCGAGGTGGGTAAAATGAGGACCCGGATTGTTGGGGGCAATATGCTGACTCTCTGTAAACCGCTTAGAGAGGCCTGAAAGGCCTATGAAGCGGTATATAAGTCTACTGCTATTGCTATTGCTATAAATCCAACCCCTGGCTGGCCCCACCCACCTCACCCCACCCCTCCCACCACACCAAGCCCCTCCCAGGAGTCTCCACACGGCCCATTTTGGATGCGACGTAGTGCAGGATCCGCGCGGAGGCTCAGAGAGGTGGAAAAACAGGCCTCCTGGAAGTTCCAGAAGGCCAGAAATGGGCCCGTTTCCAGCCTCCGGAGACCGGGGGAAGCAGTTTTCACCCTCCCAGAGGCTCGAGGAAGACCTCCGGAGACTGGGGAAGGCGAAAACACCCCCTGCCCTCCCGTGGTGCAGGAGAATGGCTAGGCCACGCCCACCATGGCCACGCCCACCCAACAACCTGGCAGAAAACCCGTTGCTGAAATTTTTGAAGCTCAGCCCTGCAAATTTGTCTGAAACACAGCTGGTGGTTCTTCCTCTTCTGATATTGTCATCAGAAACAATTGTAGTAGTAGAGCTGCCCAAACAGTGTGTTCAAAAGCTTTCTAGTTACTGCAATCTTGCTGCTTTATGTAGCACATTTAGAAGCCAAGGCTCTTTATACCACACTGGCAAATCCACACTTGGAAGACCTGTTGAGATACATTTTGTTGGAATGCATTTTTATGCAACCACCACAGTACTGTTCAGCCAATTGATGGCAGTGTTTACAAGTTTTGGATCTACTGTATGTACTCTATGTTCTTTTGTTCTAAGCAGAATTTCCTATTTCCTGTTACAATTAAATAGCTGAGCAGTAAAGCACATGGTGACTGTACCCTTTTTTCTGTGGTGCTATATATAGAGAAAATTTCTAACAAGGCCTCTTTGGCTGGCATGAATGGGACGGGTTACTCTATGTTCTTTTCTTCTAAGTAGAGCTTCCTGTTACAGTTAAGCAATTTTGGGCCAATCACCAGGAGACATTAAGTTCTAGTCCCGCCTTAGGCATGAAAGTCCACTGGATGACTTTGGGTCAATCACCAGGAGATATTAAGTTCTAGTCCCTCCTTAGCTATGAAAAGCCGAGGTGGCGCAGTGGTTAGGGTGCAGTACTGCAGGCCACTTCAGCTGACTGTTATCTGCAGTTCAGCGGTTCTAATCTCACTGTTTGAAGGTTGACTCAGCCTTCCATCCTTCCGAGGTGAGTGAAATGAGGACCCAGACTGTAAACTGCTTAGAGAGGGCTGAAAGCCCGATGAAGTGGTATATAAGTCTAACTGCTATTGCTATTGCTAATTAGCAGTAAAGCACATGATGACGGTGCCCTTTGTTTGGTCTGAGGTGCTATATGCATAAAAATAATTCTAACAATACCACATCCAGTTCTGTCACCACAGTACAAAAATAAAATGTTGAGACTTTACAAAGAGTGCAGGGTGCAGAGAAGAGCAACAAAAATGATTAGGGAGTTGGAAGTGGAAAGGTTGTGGGAATTAGGTATGTCTAGTCCAGGGGTGTCAAACTCGCGTCGTCACATTGTCATCCCATAACGTACTGTGATTTCCCTTTCGCTAAAGTGGGGGTGGGGGGCAGTGTGTGAGGCATCTGGCCCACAGCCCACAGGTTTGGCACCCCTGGTCTAGTCTAATGAAGTGAAGGGTTAGGGTGACTTGATAGCAGTCTTCCAACACTGCTATCTGAATAGGGGTTCACCTATTATCAATACAATTAATGTCAGCGTTCCGAGTATCATGTAGAATTAAATCAGAGTCCAAGGCAAAACGATCCTCAAAGTTCCAATTTAATAAATCAGACATCTTGGCATTATGCTATGAAATTCCAATACTGGAAATTACATCAGAATCCCACCCAGTAAAAGTTCATCTTGTCCCCACACCCATAATCCATCACATGGTCCAATCTTCTTCTTCCACGCCAGCACCCACGCCTAGCTGCTTCTGGACAGGTGCAAAGGTGGGGAGACAAAAGATGACCTTGAGCTTCTAGAAAGGAATTTTTTATTTTGAAAATAAACACATTTTACCCCTTGCTATTCCCCCCCCCTTAATAGCAATAGCAATAGTTAGACTTATATACCGCTTCATAGGGCTTTCAGCCCTCTCTAAGCGGTTTACAGAGTCAGCATATTGCCCCCAACAACAATCTGGGTCCTCATTTTACCCACCTCGGAAGGATGGAAGGCTGAGTCAACCTTGAGCCGGTGAGATTTGAACAGCCGAACTGCTGAACTGCAGTCAGCTGAAGTAGCCTGCAGTGCTGCATTTAACCACTGCGCCACCTCGGCTCTTATGAGAGTGCGGCAGGCCAAAGATTCTTAAAGGAACCACTGCAGGCCCGACAATTAATACAATACAGGTGGTCTTTAATTATCCAAAGCAAAGGCAGGACAAGAAACAATAGATGGAAACTAATCAAGGAGAGATTCAAGTTAGTATTAAGAAGAAATAGCAGATTTGGAAGGGACCCTGGAGGTCTTCTAGTCCAACTGCCTGCTTGAGCTTATCCCTTATACCATTTCACGCAAATAGCTGTCCAATCTCTCCTTAAAATCTTCCGGTGTTGGAGCATTCACAGGTTCTGGAGGCAAGTCGTTCCACTGGCTAATTCTTCTCACTGTCGGGAAATTTCTCCTTAATTCTCGTCTGTTTCTCTCCTGGAGTAGTTTCCATCTATTGCAGTGTTTCTCAACCTTGGCTACTTGAAGATGTCTGGACTTCAACTCCCAAAATTCCCCAGCCAGCATTCGCTGGCTGGGGAATTCTGGGAGTTAAAGTCCAGACATCTTCAAGTGGCCAAGGTTGAGAAACACTGATCTATTGCTCTTTGTCCTGCTTTCCATGCTTTGGATAATCAAAGCCACTTGGATTGCCAGAGAATTAATCTACAGCTTCACACTTTTTTTCTCGCCCTTAAAGTTCTGCTTATTGAGTGAAGAAACTGACACACTTAAAAACTCCTGGCTAAGATACACATCTTACCTGCCGAGCTATTGACGATATGGGCAACCCTAGACTCACAATCACAATTGGGGCTGCCGTAGGATTTCCTTAGCTAACCAAGGTGGTGATTGAGTGATTGAGCCGTGCTCAATCTTGCAACCATTTTTGCGGTGGCTGTTAAGCAACTCCCTGAAGTTGTTAAGTGAATTGAGTGTTGCATTAAGTGAATTGCCTGGCCGTTAAACGAAACTAGCTTCCCTCGTTGACTTGGCTTGTTGGAGGTTGGCTGGGAAGGTGGCAAAAGGGGATCGCGGGACCCTGGGGACAGAGCAACTGTCATAAATACATGCCAGTTGCCAAGGGTCCAAATTGTGATGAAATGATGGCATCGGTGTTGCAATGGTCGTAAGTGTGAGGACCGGTTGTAAGTCACCTTTTTTCCAATGGCATTGCAACTTTGAGTGGAGACCAATGGAATGGTTGTAAATTGAGGACCTCTGTTGTCACAAAACTCCTTGTGTAGGTGTGGTGGTCACCCATGACCCAGTGCATAACAGGGCATGCGCAGCCACGCTGAACCACACAGGAAAAAACAAACTCCATAACATCCTGATATCCTGATAATGCATAACATAACATCCTGATAGTTCACTCTAGATGTGCCTTACCCAACGACGCCCAGGATTTGACCATATATAGACAGGACTTCCCTGAGCCGTAGATTAGCAATTGTAGTTTGACAGGCTGTCTTAAATCACATGCTGATTGCTCCTCCTGCCTTTGTCCTATCTCAATAAAAGGGGCTACCAGACACCATTCTGGGTCGTCCCATCCCAAGAAAGCTCGTGTCCGTGTCTTTTCTCAACATTGGCCTCATGGGTGAACCACGGGTACTTCACAAACCTCTAATGAAACCACGTTGAGTTAGTAAGTTGGGAAAACCAAGCTGGCTTGTGTAACAAATGGGCACACCGTGGTGGCCCTTAATTGTTGTGGCCCGCCAGTGGCCAGCAGAGCTGGCAGCAGATACAGACAGTGAGGAGGTTTGGGAGGAACATGGGCCAGTCCTGAAGTCTGGGGAAGGCTCTGATGAGGGCTCTGTGTCAGAGGCAGAGAGGGGGCCAGAGCTGTGTCAGGCCTGCAATTATACTCTTTTTGTCCTGTGTGTGGCCTGTCACACTTTCTCTTATTTCAATATGCTGTTTCATTAGTATAGTTGATGGGAGGGGGGAATAGACAGGAGTAGGATTGTGGAATGTATTGTTGTCATTATTTACTAGAAGCCAAGGACATCTTTTGTCTCCTGCCCGGAAGCAGCTGGGTGGAGACACCAGCATGGAAGAAGAAGATTGGACCATGTGATGGTTTGTGGGTCTGGGGACAAGATCATGAACTTTTAACTGGGTGGAATTCTGATGTCATTTCCAGAATTGGGATTAACACAGATGTGCTAAGATGTCTGCTTTATTAAATTGGAACTTTAAGGATCGTTAAGCCTTGGACTCTGATTTAATTCTACATGATACTTGGAACGCTGACAGGCTGTCTGACAGTTATCAGTTGCCTTCAGAGTCAGACATCAGTGAGGCAGAAGAACAGCTGGAGCCTGTTCCCAGTGTGCGCATGCGCAGAGTTACCAGACGAAGGAAACAGCTAAAGAACAGGAGTCGGCTTGGGAGTAAGGCCACAAGTGGACGGTGAATGGCCCCTCCCAGAGGAAATAAAAGAGAAGCGAAAGGGGAGTGGAGTTTGCAGGAGACAATTAGTTCCCTTAATTGGTTCGTGACTCTCTGAGACTCCTTGCCAAGTTTTGCAGATATCGGCCTGGCAGCTCTCCAAGCCAGAGAAGGTCTGTGACTGTAAATCCTCCCTTGAAAGACTTTGCTGGATGCGAATGAGCAGAACTCACAGTCAATTAATAAAAGGGGTTTTTGTCGGGTTTGCTTCATGCTCTTGGGAAGCCTCGGTCAGAACATTAATAAAAACATTCTTGTTTAAGTCACCCTTGTTTATCTCAAAGTACATAGGTAGCCCTCAACGTACGATCACAATTGAGCCCCAAATGTCCCTTGCTAAGCACGACAATAGTTAATTTTTACAACTTTTCCTGCCACCGTTGCTAAGTGAATCACTGCAGTGGACAAGTTAGTAACCTTGTTTTCCTCTTTTTTTTTTTTCAATTCCAAAGGTTTTATTTCTTTTAAAAAACACAAATATTTCATCATTCGTCAATCATTAAAACATTGAAGTACAATTTTTTTTGTATGCCCCTCCCTCCCTCCACCCCCCCAACCCCCCTCCTCCTTCCCCCCCCCCCGACTTCCCAGAACCCGTACACGGTATGGATTTTTAACTAACACAGTCTAAAATCTATTGAGAAAAAAGAAATAAAGAAATTAATGACATTCTACATTGACCTTAGCTTCTTCTTACTGAATTAACTTTAAACAGTTTAAATCATTTCTGATCTTAAGCATAGGCTAACTGGAATTTCTTGGTCCCGTATTTATTTTGTATATAGTCAATCCATTTTTTTCCAGTCTCGTTTATATCTCTCATTTGAGTGGTCTTTAAGATATGCCGATATTTTAGCCATCTCGGCTAAGTTTGTAACTTTCAATGTCCATTCTTGGATTGTAGGCAAGTCTTCCTTCTTCCAGTATTGCGCCACCAACAGTCTTGCTGCAGTTATTAGGTGCAGAATCAAGTTAGTCTCTACTTGTTTCCCTGGAGGTTGCAAAAGGGATCGCATGGCTCCCGGGGCCCTGCGACCGTCATAAATATGAACCCGTTGCCAAATGTCTGAAGTTTGATTAGATGACCATGGTGATGCTGCCTCATAAGCAACGGTCATAAGCAGGGGTGGGATTCAGATGGTTAGGACTGGTTCGGGTGAACCGGGTGTCAATTTTACATCTGGTTCGCTGAACGAGTAGTTCCAAGGACTGGCTGGCCCTGCCCACTCCACTCCGCCCCTCCCAGGGGTATCCCCGTGGCCCGTTTTGGATGCCAGGTAAGTGCCGGGCCTATGCAGAGGCTCTGAGAGAGCGAAAAACAGGCCTCCTGGGAGTTCTGGAGGGCTGGAAACGGGCCCATTTCTGGCCTCCGGAGGGACTCTAGTGCCATGGGGAGGCCATTTTCGCCCTCCTGGAGGCTCGAGAAATGCCTCCGGAGTCTGGGGACGGCAAAACGCCCCTCCCTACTGGGGTGAAGGAGGCTGTAGGCCACGCCCACCCTGGCTACGCCCACCGAGCAACGGGACAGAGAACCGGTTGCTAAAATTTTTCAATTCAAGTGTGAAAAACGTCCATAAGTTGCTTTTTTCCAGCCCTGCTGTAACTTCCAACGGTGACTAAACAAATGGTTGTAAGTCGAGGACTACTTGTGCAGGATGAAATCTGGTCTTTATTTTAAAAACGTCTGCAAAATCGCCGAGGCTCAGAGCTACGGAGGGAGGAAGCAGCTGCGAAAACAAGGCTATTTGTGCCTTAACAAGACTGGTTGACATTCAGCAAAATGCCGAAATACCTTAAGGGTACGATTATTATTTTTCCCTATCAAACTGCAGGTCTATTGAGAGTCACTTCTGCCGCCGTTCACAGTTCGATTCCTCGTTTCCCAAATTAGGAGCCCGGAGGAAACGCATTTCGAAAGGGCTCTGCGTTGGTGTGTCTCGTCTAATCCTAATGACTCTCAACTCTCATGTGGGGAATCCTTGGTAACGAGCCGACTTGATGCCAAATACGCCCACAAGTGAAACAAATTTCCCCAAATTCCTTCCACAATCAAAGGAGAAATGAACAAAACGAAGATGCTGCAATGTGAATGAAGGTTAAGGATGTTTCTAGCAAAAACCCCGAAGGGAAAAGAAAGCTGCAACCTGCTGTTTTTTTATTTCATCTGCCTCTCCTCCCTCTTTTTCTCCCTCCCCTCTCTCTCTCCCCCTCTCCCTCCTCTCTCCCTCCCTCCAATTCTCTCTTTCTCTCCCACTCCCGCTCCCTCATCTCTCTCCCTCTCTCTCTCCCTCCCTCTTTCCTCCCTCTCCCTCTCTCCCCCTCTCCCTCTCTCCCCCTCTCTCCCCCCTCTCTCTCCCTACCTCTTTTTCCCCTCTCCCCCTCTCTCTCCCCCTCCCTCTATCCATTTCTCTCACCTCTCCCTCTCTCCCTCCCTCTTCCCCCCTCTCTCCCTCTCCTTTCTCCCTCTCTCTCTCCCTTTCTCTCTCTCTTCTCCCTCCCTCTCTCCCTCCCTCTCCCCCTCTCCCCCTCTCCCTCCTTCTGTCCCTCTCTCATCTTTCACTCCCCCTTTCTCTTTCTCTCTCCCTCTCAACTCTCTCTCTCTCCCTCCCTAGTTCCCCCTCTCCCTCTCTCTCCCTCTTTTTCCCTCTCCCTTTCTCTCCCTCCCCTTCTCTCCCTTTCTCTCTATCTCACCTCTCTCCCTCCCTCTTTTCCTCCGCTCCCTCTCTCTGTCTGTCTCTCTCCCTCTCTCACCTCTGTCTCGCTTTCCCCCTCCCTCTTTCCCCCGCTCCCTCTCTCTATTTGTCTCTCTCCCTTTCTCTCTCTCTCCCTTTCACCTCTCTCTCCCTCCCTCTCTCTCCCCCTTTTTCTCCCTCTCACCTCTCTCCCTCCCTCCCTCTTTTCCCCCACTCCCTCTCTTTGTCCGTCTTTCTCCCTTTCTCCCTTCCTCCCTCTTTTCCCCTTCTCCCTCTCTCTCCCCTTCTCTTTCCCTTCACCTCTCTCTCTTCCTTCCTCTTTTCCCCCACTCGCTCTCTTTGTCCGTCTTTCTCCCTCCCACCCTCTTTTCCCCTTCTCTCTCTCTCTCTCTCCCTCTCTCATCTCTCTCGAAACATATTAGGCTCTGGATTCATTTAGTGACTTTTTAAAATGACAATAGCACTGAAAGCGTGCACTGAGAAAGTGACTTATGACCGTTTTTCACACATACGACCATTGCAGCATCCCTGTGGTCACATTATCAAAATTCAACCTCTTAGCAACTGGCTCATATTTATGACGGTTGCCGTGTCCCCGGGGTCACGTGATCCCCTTTTGCGACCTTCTGAAAAGCAAAATCAAGTGGGAAGCCGGACTTCACTTAACAAACATGTTGCTAACTTAACAACTGTCTTGATTCACTTAACAGCTGCAGCAAGAAAGGTCACAAAATGGGGCAAAATCCACTTAACAATTGGTCTTGCTTAGCAACATACATTTGGGGCTCACGTGTGGTCATAAGTCGAGGACTACCTATACACAATTTTTACTACACAAATGTTTCTTTGAATAGTACAACTGGACGAGGATATCTCTGAAATATTTATTTCTTTCCTTAACAAGACATGCATTTATGTGGTTCTTATCTCGAGCTCTGCTTCAGTTTCTTCCTTCCTTCCTGATTTTTAATCAGTCAGTTCCTTTTTTTTTTTTTTAATTGATTTTTTTCTTGCTTTCTTGTTTCTGTTAAATTTTTTTTTTTAAAGGAGAAACTCTGGTCTCTCAGGAAAAAAGATTTTAGTGTAATTGTTTGGTAGCTTACAGATGAATTATTTCAACGCCTATTTCCCAAACCACTCAAAACACATTTAAATCTCTTTCCCCCCCAAAAAAGGGCCAGACCTGAAAATGGTGCACCGTAATCAGAGGCAAAGTTATTGGACTGCAGATAAAATGATTTTTCAGAAGACATTCAGAAGGTCTTCATAATATAGACTTCTGAACATGAGTCTGGGTTTTTTTTTCCTTGTAAAGAAGCCATCCCATTATTTTCTTTGGTGCTCAGCCCAAACATTTTGATTTTACAGAATAATCTTTGCAATTATTCTTGCAAAGAGAGACATAGAAAAAAATACATTGGCTTAACAGTCCCCGTTTTCTTTTTTACAATTCCACCTCATTTTTTTTCATTTTTTTTTTTTGTTTGGAGAGTGACTTGCAAGTGATCTTTATTCCATTTATTCTTTAATTTACAACTTAATGAAGCTGTTCTGATTGATTAACTGCTTTGAGCGGCTGAAACAATTTTGAAAAAAAACACCTTTGGGACATCCCTGAGCAAAACCTGCTCTGTCTCCTCTTAAACCACTTTATAAGGCCTTGGTAAGGCCACACTTGGAATACTGCATTCAGTTCTGGTCGCCAAGATATAGAAAAGATGTGGAGACTCTGGAAAGAGTGCAGAGAATAGCAACAAAGAGGATTAGGGGACTGGAGGCTAAAACATATGAAGAACAGTTGCAGGAACTGGGTATGTCTAGTTTAATGAAAAGAAGGACCAGGGGAGACATGATAGCGGTGTTCAAATATCTCAGGGGTTGCCACAAAGAAGAGGGAATCAAACTATTCTCCAAGGCACCTGAGGGTAGAACAAGAAGCAATGGGTGGAAACTAATCAAGGAGAGAAGCAACTTAGAACTGAGGAGAAATTTCCTGAGAGTCAGAACAATCAAGTAGTGGAACAGAAGTTGCCTCCAGAAGTTGTGAATGCCCCAACACTGGAAGTCTTTAAGAAGATATTGGACATTTGTCTGAAATGGTATAGGATTTCCTGTCTGAGCAGAGGGTTGGATTAGAAAGCCTCCAAGGTCCCTTCTGACTCTTTTATTCTATTCTATTCTTTTCGTGAGATTTTGCATCTGATGGAGGCTTCTTGATGATTCTTGGTTGTTCTTGGACCTGCTATGACCATTGATGAAATCCAAATGGTGTCTTGTGCTTCTAAGGTCCAAGACAACCGAAAGGGTTGCTTTTTTGTAACAAAAACCATCTAGGGCAATTTCAAAAGGCACTTTTCTTTTGCATACATTGTCCCAACCTACTTTAATACATACTTAAACGGGCAAATTTTTCTTTTCCTGAATAACCTTTCAGCTCCCTACAACGAAACACCATCGAAAGAGCGATTGTAAGCCTTGGTGCCAAATTTAGCAATGAACACTTGTTTGCTAATTTATCGCATTTATAAACCTGCCAGGTTCCATGATCTTTCATCTCAGGGCAGCAGGCAATATTAAAAACAATAAAATACTTTTAAAAAACCAGAATAAACAAGTGGTTGTGGCTTAATTAGCTCCTGTCCTACTTAGGAGACCCTGCATAGAGAAATTAATATGGGTGCCCGGTGTTCCCTGAGCTTAATTATATTTCTCAGGGTATGAAAAAAATTTTTTTCCTTCCCTGAACTTTTAATAATAAATTCCACTCTTTTCAGCACTGATGATGGTCCTTAACCTGGCAATGAGGTTCCACCACAAATGCGCGCACAACAAAAGCGCGCCTGACTAAACCGCGGTGTCTAAAGTGCGGTGACAAAACCGCGCGACGAATGAGCGACTAATTAGCCCTAAAGCGCGCCGACAAAAGCGCACCGACAGAAGCACGCTGTAACGTAACCCTAAACCTAACCCTAACCCTAACCCTAAACCTAACCCTAAACCTAACCCTAAACCTAACCCTAAACCTAACCCTAAACCTAACCCTAAACCTAACCTAACCCTAACCCTAACCCTAACCCTAACCCTAACCCTAACCCTAACCCTAACCCTAACCCTAAACCTAACCTAACCCTAAACCTAACCTAAACCTAACCCTAACCCTAACCCTAACCCTAACCCTAAACCTAACCTAACCCTAACCCTAACCCTAACCCTAACCCTAAACCTAAACCTAACCCTAAACCTAACAACCTAACCCTAACCCTAACCCTAACCCTAACCCTAAACCTAAACCTAACCCTAAACCTAACCCTAAACCTAACCTAAACCTAACCCTAACCCTAAACCTAACCCTAAACCTAACCTAAACCTAACCCTAACCCTAACCCTAAACCTAAACCTAACCCTAAACCTAACCCTAAACCTAACTGTAAATCTTACTTTAAATAAAATCGCGCTTCTGTCGGCGCGCTGTTGTCGGCGCGCTGTTGTCGGCGCGCTTTTGACATCGCGGTTTTAGCGCCGCGGTGTTGTCGGCGCGCTTATGACGTTCGCGTTTTTGACGGGTCACGGGCAATGAAACATGCCCCTCTCTTCCTCCGACACAGAGCCCTCATCAGAGCCTTCCCCAGACTCCAGGACTGGCCCATGTTCCTCCCCAACCTCCTCCACTGTCTGACTCTGCTACCAGCTCTGCTTGCCGCTGGCGGGACACAACAACTTCCACTGATGGATCACCCACAATCTCTGGTGGCAAGTCATCCCACTGATTAATTGTTCTCACAGTCAGCAAATTCCTCCTTAGTTCTAGGTTGGTTCTCTTTGTGATTAGTTTCCATCAGTTACTTCTTGTTCTGCCTTCAGGTGTTTTGGAGAATAGATTGACTCTCCTGTTTTTTGTTTTTGGCCACTTTTGTGTTGATATAAGATTGGGTGAAGAACATGATGAGATCACAGGAGTAATCCCTGTGTCTGTGCTTTGTTCGTGATGGAACCAGACTTTTTAATATTAAAGGAAAATAAGCAAATATAATAAAGGCTGGAGAGAAAAGGAGAGAATGAAGTCTGGCATGTGTAGGCGAATGAGAGAGAGATTAGGTAAGCAGCAGAAGAAAAAGAAACCGTGGGAGGAAAGAACTAAAAAAATCAAAATTATGGATAAAAGAGATTTCTCAGGAAGTGCAGGAAAAGTTTGTCCAGATTTGAATGTTCTGGTCTTGCAAATTTGTTGAGCAAAGAAGTTTCTAATTCGTGACAGCCAGCATAGAGAGGGGAAAAAACAAGATCTTTGCACAAAGAGGGAATTAATAAATGCCAAGGAATTACGCCTCCGGTATCCAAATCAAGTCATAGACACTGCCATGACCTTGTCATATATTTATATAAATAAATATATTTCCAGCAAATGAATGGTGTAGTGGCCTAGAGATGGAGCTCTTGCCTCACAATCAGGAGACTGTGAGTTCAATCCTAGGTAGCGGCAGATATTTTTCTCACTGGGCACAATGAGTGAATATCAGCTGCGAACTCTGCATTGGCAACAGGAAGGGCATCTGGCCAGTAAACACTGAGCTCCATTCAGTTGCCCCGATACCACCCCAATGTAAGGGATTAAGGGGTCATTAAAAGACACAACAACAACAACAACAACAACAACAACAACAACAACAACAATTCCAGCAAATAAGTTAGGCAAGCAGGAGCATCATGAGGTAACTCCAACACAGCAGGAACATCATGAGGTAAATCCAACACAGCAGGAACATCATGAGGTAAATCCAACACAGCAGGTACATCATGAGGTAAATCTAACACAGCAGGAACATCATGAGGTAAATCCAACACAGCAGGAACATCATGAGGTAAATCCAACACAGCAGGAACATCATGAGGTAAATCCAACACAGCAGGTACATCATGAGGTAAATTGCAGAGCACACAGATGACATATGGGAATATATGGGAATATGAACCTGGTATCTGCTGACATTTCCAACACTTTTTTGATTTGTTCTTGAACATTCCTGCTATTCTCGTCGGGGGTAGGTGCCACCTGTAAAACATCTTATAGAGCCGAGGTGGCGCAGTGGTTAGAGTGCAGTACTGCAGCCACTTCAGCTGACTGCTAGCTGCAGTTCGGCGGTTCAAATCTCACCGGCTCAAGGTTGACTCAGCCTTCCATCCTTCCGAGGTGAGTGAAATGAGGACCCAGACTGTGGGGGCGATATGCTGACTCTGTAAACCGCTTAGAGAGAGCTGAAAGCCTATGAAGCGGTATATAAGTCTAACTGCTATTGCCATTATACAAATTTTCTTTATATGCTGTTGACATTGTCATTTTAAATTTTTGAGACCACAGTTTCTGCCACTTCTCTCATTCGATCCCATGTTTAAAGTTTTTCCCCTAAGCTATCATAGGTTCTTTATCTTGTTCTTCTTCTAGCTTAACCTCTAACGAGTATCCATATAGTTTTTTAATTACCTTTTCATCAGTACCTGTCAGAATTTTGTCTAACTCGGTCATTTTATCATGGAAACCTTCCGTTTTAAGATCTTTATCGTATCTAGAACTAGTCGGCCCTTGTTCTTTAGCTGTGCCCTTCATCTGGCAACTCTGCGCATGCGCACACTGGGAACAGGCTCCAGCTGTTCTTCTGCCTCACTGATGTCCAACTCTGAAGGCAGCTGATAACTGTCAGACGGTCGTGGCCCCCTCTCTACCTCCAACACGGAGCCCTCCTCAGAGCCTTCCCCAGCCTCCAGGACTGGCCCGGGTTCCTCCCCAACCTCCTCACTGTCCGAATCTGCTGCCAGCTCCCCTGGCAGGCCACAAACACATACTCACTTAACAGCGATTCACTTAACGTGGCAAGAAAGACATGGAATGAGGCAAAACTCACTCAACCAATGTCACACTTAACAACAGAAATGTTGGGCTCAGTTGGTGGTCATAACTCGAGAACTACCTGTAATTGTTAAGGCCACTAATCCCAATCATGTTCCTGCCTTGTTCGTCTGTTGGAATATTGTAATATATTAACTGGCTTGCATTAAAGGAGAAAATTTAGAGCTCTGTAAAGCTCTTAAGTATATTTATATAATACTGCATTATCCACGGTTCAGCAACTCGGCTAAATGACACCACACACACTGGCTTTGTTGACACAACACACTCAACCAGATTAATTCCAGACTGAACATTTATATTTGCACAGCATGCTAATGTGGTTTTCAAACTTATTCGAGCAAAAGGCAATTCAGCGCAGGTAGCTCTTGATTTACGCCCACAGCTGAGACGAGAATTTCTGTTGTTCAGCAAAATAGTTGCGAGGCAGTAAAGGGAAAGGTTCCCCTCACACGTACGTGCTAATCGTTCCCAACTCTAGGGGGCGCTGCTCATTCTCTGTTTCAAAGCCCAAGAGCCAGCACTGTCCAAAGACGTCTCCGTGGTCATGTGGCCGGCATGACTAAATGCCGAAGGCGCACGGAACGCTGTTCCCTTCCCACCAAAGGGGGTTCCTATTTTTTCTACTTGCATTTTTACGTGCTTTCGAACTGCTAGGTTGGCAGAAGCTGGGAGAAGTAACGGGAGCTCACGCCGTTATGCAGCGCTAGGGATTCGAACTGCTGAACTGCCGGCCTTTCTGATCGACAAGCTCAGCGTCTTAGCCACTGAGCCACTGTGAGAGTGATTGCTAGGAGAGGATCGGCCAATCTTACAACCTAGAACCTCCGGTTGTTTTCTTGCAGACATTTCATTACCCAACAAGGTAACACCATCAGGGCTATTATACAGCTCTCTGCACGTTCTATGAAGCCACACTAGAGGCAAACCCCTGGTGTCTTCTTCTTTGTGGCAGCCCCTAAATATTTCCCAAAGCCATTGGAGAGCTCCCAGCACAATAGCACTCTACGCTGCTCTTACAACTAATTTGAGGATTTGGAGACGCGTGGCCAGCCTTCAGCTGAAGACCCGATTGATCCTCTCTTTGAGAACCAATTAACGGACTCTTTGACATGGCCTGTTGAGTCCAGCCTTTCCTTCATTAAATAAAGGCGGTTGGTGTATAATCAGCCACAGACAGGCGACGTCTCTGCTTCCAAAGCCTCCCTTAGAAAAGGCTCGTAACTATCCTACGTAGAGAGCTTTGCTAGTTGGCAATCTTCCCAAGTGGCCACTGTTACACAGGCTTTGCTCTACCAAGGCTGGGGATTAAATGATTTTATTATCCTAATTATAATTCTTTTAACAGGAAATACTTTCCATGACATCCCCAGATCTGCAGGGATTTCTCATTCTCTCTCTCCCTCTCTCTCTCTTCCCCTCCCTCCCTCCCTCCCCCCTCTCTCGCACACTCTATCTATCTATCTATCTATCTATCTATCTATCTATCTATCTATCTATCTATCTATCTATCTATCTATCTAATCATCTATTTATTCCTATCCCTCTGTCCTATCATCCATCTTTGTCTATCCCTTTTCCTTGCTCTTTCTTTTCCTTCCTTCCTTTCCTTCTCATCCTCCCTCCCCCTTCATCTCACTCTCTTCCTTTCTTCCTTTTTTCTGTTTTTCCTTCCCTCCCTCCCTTCTTCCATCTCTTTCTTTCTTTCTCTTTCTCTCTTTCTTTCCTTTGCTCTCTCTCTCATTATCTATCTATCATCTATATCATCTATTTATTCCCATCCCTCTATCCTCTCTGCTATCATCCATCTGTAGCTCTTTGTCTATCCCTTTTCCTTGCTCTTTCTCTTCCTTCCTTCCTTCCTTTCCTTCCAAACCTCCCTCCCCCTTCATCTCACATTCTTCTTTTTTTTCCTTTCTTTTTTCTGTTTTCCCTTCCTTTCTTCCCTCCCTCCCTTCTTCCCTCTCTCTCTTTCTTTCCTTTAGTCCCCCTCTCTTTCTTTCTCATTATCTATCTATCTATCTATCTATCTATCTATCTATCTATCTATCTATCTATCTATCTATCATCTATTTATCATCTATCTACTGTATATCATCTATTTATTCCTATCCCTCTCTATCCTCAGTTGTATCATCCATCTATAGCTCTTTGTCTACCCCTTTTCCTTGCTCTTTCTCTTCCTTCCTTTCCTTCCCACACTCCCTTCATCTCACCCTCTTCCTTTCTATCTTCCTTTCTTTTTTCTGCTTTTCCTCCCTCCCTCTCTTCCCTCCCTCTCTCCTCCTTCCCCCCCCCCTCCATTCCTGCTGAAAGCTTCAAACTGGACCAAATTCTATTTTTTGTAATTTCCTTTGTTCCCTTCCTTTCCAAGAATCTTCTTTCTTCCTTGTTCTCTAAGGCTTTAGAATTTTTCTTTGATAATGTTTACCTGATAGCTGGGGACAGTCAAAAGTACAGCATATATCTTCCTAATCTTTATCATTTCTTCCAACTCCATCTCTCTGTATATTTTTGATCTAAAGGAACATGTGAGAAAATTAGCATTCAGGGCAAAACCACAAAGCAGGAAACCATCAGCTGCGAAGGACAGAAGCAGTGGAAAGCAGATTACCAGTCTTTGATGTTGGTTTGTTTGTTTATTTGGGTATCCTATTTTTCTTTTTACCAAACTGAACCTTCCAAAAATTCACAATAGATGTCTCCAGAACATTATAGCCTACTGATCTAATCTTTCTTTCTTTCCAAACCCAATTAATACAGGGACATTATTGCTATATTCACACAATATGTTTAGCAATAGCAATAGCAATAGCAATAGCAGTTAGACTTATATACCGCTTCATAGGGCTTTCAGCCCTCTCTAAGTGGTTTACAGAGTAAGCATATTGCCCCCAACAACAATCCGGGTCCTCATTTCACCCACCTCGGAAGGATGGAAGGCTGAGTCAACCTTGAGCCGGTGAGATAGAACCGCTGAACTGCAGATAACAGTCAGCTGAAGTGGCCTGCAGTACTGCACCCTAACCACTGCGCCACCTCGGCCATATTTAGCCATATTCAGCAAAGATCTACCAAAAATATTTGCACAATGTCCAAAGAGTGATTCAATTTGATTTTGGCTTGATTGTTTTTCGGGAGGGGGGGGAGGTTATATGTGCTGTGTAAATACTGCTTGTGTAGTAAGCTTATTTTTCAAAATCATTCAGAATAACATTTGGAAGGGACCTTGGAGGTCCTCTAGTCCAACCCCCTGCTCAAGCAGGAGACCCTTATACCATTCTAGGCAAATGGCTGTCCAATCTCACCCACAGTCTTCTGGAGGCAAGTTGTTCCACTAATTAATTGTTCTCACCATCAGGAAATTCCTCCTTCGTTCTAGGTTGCTTCTCTCCTTGATTAATTTCCATACATTGCTTCTTGTCCTCTGCCTTCAGGTGCTTTGGAGAATAGCTTAACTCCCTCTTTTCTATGGCAGTCCCTCAAGTATTGGAAGACTGCTATCATGTCTCCCCCTAGTCCTTCATAAAACTAGACATATCCAATTCCTGCAACTGTATCACCCAGCCCTCCCCCAGAAAAATGAAATATCCTTGGAAATATTGAAAAGGCAGAATATTTCTCTGGATGTGAAAAGAAAGAAACATATTTTAAAAGAAAAATAGCTCCCTGTAGCTTCCTGCCCATCCCCACTTTGTCAATGGGCCATTAAGAAGGGCCAAGCACTTTACATAATAAAGACTTCTCCACTTCAGCTCCAGGGGGGATGGGATTAAGGCATGATAATATTGGCCCTTTACTCAACTGACCACATAATATCTGAGAATGCAGCCAAACCTGGATTCAAAACACAACCTAGAGAGTTGCCCCTGCTTGGCCCCATTGGAGTCTGACAACCAATCAGAATACAAGCTCAAAATCAAAGGCCAGAGAGGGGATAAAACCAGGGACTCAGCATCTCAGTCCTTTCTTCTCTTCTTCTCCACCAACATTGAAGCATGCGATCCCCTTTTCTGTTCAGGGCTCAAGCCATGTGGTCCTGTCCACCATTAAAACCATCTTTCCAAGCAGCCTCCATGTCTCCAGTGTCTTTTTCCCCCACTTGGAGCCGAACCCAGAAGGACATTTCTTTCATCACGTTCTTCACATGTTTTAGCCTCCAGTCCCCTAATCCTCTTTGTTTTATTCATTTATTTTATTTAATCTGTCAAACATGTGCTAGAAAACAGGTATAAGTATAAACATGGGCATGAATACAGGAAATGGGTACGAATGACACTAGAAATCAAAAATAGAGATGAGGCAGAATGTTATGAAATTTGCAAAAAAATATATGTGTCAATGGTTGGAAATGAGGAAAAAGATTCGGAACAGGTCATTTTGAGGATTGTAAAATTGGAATTGGATAATACATAGATATATGCAAAAAGGATAATAAGTGATGTGTTAATAAGACTAATGTAGCTATGTACAATAACTAGAAACTGTATTTGCTGTTATGTTAAAATATGTATGGGAATGGCCAAGCAAGAAAGGTCACTCTATGTTCCATGTTTTTAACGTTTATTCAATAAAAAATATTTTAAAAAAGACAATTTTAAAAAAAGGAAATGGGTGCGAATAAACGGGGACAATAGGATGGAGACGGAAGGCATGGCATTTAGATCCTAAAAAGCTGGCTTCTATGTATCCGAATGTAAAGCCTAAATGTTGGAGATGTGGTTCTCTCGATGCTACATATTTTCATATATGGTGGACCTGCCAAAAGGTTAAGGCATTTTGGATAAAAATGTGGTGGATTATGCAAAATATCTTTAAAAGAAGGATAAAGTTTACTCCTCAGTTATTTTTACTAAGTATATGTACTGACTTTACAGTGGTAGAGACTAACTTGGTTCTGCACCTAATAACGGCAGCAAGACTCTTGGTGGCGCAATACTGGAAGAAGGAAGATTTGCCTACAACTCAAGAATGGACATTGAAAGTTACAAACCTAGCCGAGATGGCTAAAATATCGGCATATCTTAAAGACCATTCAAATGAGAGATATAAACGAGACTGGAAAAAATGGATTGACTATATACAAAACAATACGGGACTAAGAAATTCCAGATTGCCTATGTTTAAGATTAGGAATAAATCTAAACTGCTCAAAGTTAGTGCAACAGGAAGAAGCTGAGTTCAATGTAGAGATGTTATTCACTTCTTTTTTTTGGGGGGGGGGGTCATAATATATTTTAGATTGTGTTTGTTAAAATCTATACGTGTACGGGCTCTGGGAAGTCGCGGGGGGGAGGGAGGTGGGGTGTTAGGAGGGAGGAGGGGAGGGGGATATATAGTATGTGTTAGGATTTCAAAGTAACGCGATTGCACATGTATACTGTTGCTCTTTAATTTCACTGTAAAAATAGGACAAGCTGAATATATTGACATATAGTAGAAATACACCGAAGGGAGGAGTAGAGGGATAGAAGAAAGAGGGGGAGAGAGGGCGGGGAGAGAGGATTGGAGGCAGGGTGAGAAAGAAGGGAGGGAGTGTACTGGGAGAGAGGAGTGGTAGATGAGGAGGGGAAGTAGGGTAGAGGGGAATGATGGAGGGAAGATGGAAAGTTGGAGGGGGGCGAAAGAAAGGGTGTATGGAGGGTCGAAGAGGTACATTGGGTTTCTATTTTGGGGGGTATTGTTGACAAGAAGAATGGCTGGTGTTTATTGTTTAATGTTATATGGCCCTGGTTATGCACAGTATATATGTGTACGAAAATGAAAAATAAAAATACATTTACATAAGGAAGGCATGCTGGTGCGCTTATGCACGCCCCCTTTACGGACCTCTTAGGAATGGGGTGAGGTCCACAGTAGACAGTTTAAGGTTGAAGCTGTGGAGGGTTTGAGGATATAACAATGGAGTCAGGTAGAGCATTCCAGGCGTTGACCCCTCTGTTGCTGAAGTCGTATTTTCTGCAATCGAGTTTGGAGCGGTTTACCTTGAGTTTGTATCGATTGTTTGCCCGCTTATTATTGCAGTTGAAGCTGAAGAAGTCCTGACGGATAGGATGTTATAGCAGACAATTTTGTGTGCTATGTTTAGGTCAGACTTTAATCGACGTAGTTCCAGATTATCCAAGCCCAAAATTTCAAGCCTGGCGGCATAAGGGATTCTATTGTGAGCAGAGGAGTGGAGGACTCTCCTTGTGAAATACCTCTGGACTCGCTTGTATTAATGTCCGATATACATTATGGGTTCCAAGCAGACGAGCTGTTTTGGAGAATTGGTGTGGCAAAATATCCGTTACTCTTCTCTGCACTCTTTTCTAGAGTCTCGACATCTTGTTTTGAATACTGTGGTGACCAAAATTTGATGCAGCATTCCAAAGTTTGATCTTCTTACCAAGCAAGTTTCAAGTTTAATTGAAACTTGCAGTGATTTGATTTGATTTGATTGTTTATTTGTATGCCGCCCTTTTCCCTGGGGGGACTCAGGGCGGCTCACAATCCAAAGGAAGGGGGGAGAACAGACTTGTACATATAAGACAATACATGATTAAAACGCAACATTCATACCATTCGGGCGGGTTACAATCTTTAGCCCCAGGCCTGATGGGATAGCCAGATTCTAAGGACTGTGCGGAAAGTCTGGAGGGTGGTGAGGGTACGAAGCTCCACGGGGAGATCGTTCCATTTGGGTCGGGGCTACCACCGAGAAGGCTCTCCTCCGCGTGGTTGCCAGTCGGCATTGGCCAGCGGATGGAATTCGGAGGAGGCCTAAACGATGAGATCTGATGGGTCGTGTGGAGGTGATCGGCAGTAGGCGGTCTCTCAAGTATGCAGTGTAGCATCACCAAGGACTGGTACCCATAAAGAAATCCAGAATGTTACCCATCTCCTTGTTCTCATCCTGTCCGTAGTGCATTTAGGGAAAGAAGAAAGATGACTAAACCGTAATGAGCAGAACTGAGTTTGCGTGAGGCCAGGAACTGAAGCCCAGAGACAGCTTTAATCACGGAGCGGAGGAAATGGTCGGTCATGGCAGGAAGAGATTTAATGAACCATTGGCTGCCTAGATAAATTGCAAGGATTCAAACTCTTAGGGTGTTGAAATAATATCAGGATTTTCACATCCCTGGAGTGAAGAAACATAAGAAATTGCCAGGGCCATTGATTTTTTTTAAAAAAATGACTTGATGCTCCCCAGCTACCAAACAAGCACGGGAAGGAAATTATTGTCCTGTACAGTGGTTAAGGCAGGTTAGCTGGACTATGAGGAGCGTTTAAAAGATTGACAGCACATCACGGGTGGCTTTGAGAAATGAGCTACTCCTATGCATAATTCACGTCTCAGAACTCTTCAAACCTCTCACTAAGCCTCAGTGAAAGTGGATATCTCTGAGTCCTGCTGCTTTCCCAATTTACTGACTTCAGGTGTAAGTCCCCTTCTCAGTTCTTTGGAAAGTTGGAACATTTTCTTTTAAATGCTGAGGTTTTAGTTCATTGGTTGTCAGGCTGGGAAGGGAGGGAGGAGAAGGAGGAAGGGGAGGAGAGGAGGAGGAGGAAGGAGTAGAGGACGAGGAGGAAGAAGAAGAAGGAGGAGGAGGAGGGAAGAGGGAGGAGAGGAAGAGGAGGAAGAGGAAGAAGAAGAAGAAGAAGAAGAAGAAGAAGAAGAAGAAGAAGAAGAAGAAGAAGGGAAGAGGGAGGAGAGGAAGAGGAGGAAGAGGGAGGAGGAGGAGGAGGAGGAGGAGGAGGGAAGAGGGAGGAGAGGAAGAGGAGGAGGAGGGAAGAGGGAGGAGAGGAAGAGGAGGAAGAGGAGGAAGAAGAAGAAGAAGAAGAAGAAGAAGAAGAAGAAGGGAAGAGGGAGGAGAGGAAGAGGAGGAAGAGGGAGGAGGAGGAGGAGGAGGAGGAGGAGGAAGAAGAGGAGGAGGAGGAGAAAGAGGAGGAGGAGGAAGAAGGAGAAGACGAAAAAGAAGAAGAGGAGGAGGAGGAAGAAGAAGAAGAGGAGGAAGAAGGAGAAGAAGAAAAAGAAGAAGAAAAGAGGAGGAGGCGGGGGGAGAAGAAGAGGCAGAGGAGGAGGTATTGCAAATTAGTACAGTAATGATCTGAGGACCTAGAACATAAAATAAAAGAGTGGGAAGTCAAATGATTGTCGTGTCTTTTTTGAAAGCTTCTAGTGATGGAGCACTCACAAAGAGGAGGAGGAGGAGGAAGAGGAAGAAGGAGGAGGAGGAGGAGGAGGGAAAGGAAGGGAAGGGAAGGGAAGGGAAGGGAAGGGAAGGGAAGGGAAGGGAAGGGAAGGGAAGGGAAGGAAGGAAGGAAGGAAGGAAGGAAGGAAGGAAGGAAGGAAGGAAGGAAGGAAGGAAGGAAGACCTTTTTGCCACCAAGCTGGATAAAATTGCCGTTGTAATCATCTGATCCGCCACCAAAGTCAATTCAAGATTCCTACATGCTGATCTGTGTGTTTTATAGCCCACCAGCCGTGTTTTTAATAGGAAAACGTCTTGGACACAGGGAAGTCTTGGAGAAGAGCCCCTCCCTCCGCATTGGGGTCATTGAAATGGCAATTACTTGCTCTTGACCTGCGCAATTAAAAATGTGCAGCGGGCTGGAGCCTTTGTTAGGTTCAAAGGTGCCCTCAGTGCAGACGAGAAGAGGAGGCTTTGGGTGGTATTTAGGACATCTCATAATTGACCATCATGGATCCAGGTTTTAGGAAAGGGTTGACCACAAGGGAGGAAGAGCATATGCTACCCAAAAATGCCATGCACCAAAATATTGTCATTAGATGAAACAAAAATGGCCCTGGGGCTTGGAACCAAGGGTTGTCTTGATCCATAAAAGGGGATTTCAGGAACTGGGCAGAAAATGTGAATTATTCAGGGTCTAGCTACGATTGAATTCCAAACCTATTTCATGCTACATGATCCCCACCCACCCACCCAATCAGCTCGATGGTGAGGTTTTTTTTAAAGATATCCTTTTGCATCTCATGTGTACATATTCATTCCCTTGTTAAAAAAAAAAAACCTTAATCAATGGTCAGAGGTGGGTTCCTACCAGTTCGCACCTGTTCGGTAGAACCGGTTCGTCAAATCTACCGAACCGGTTAGAAGAGGTTCCACCAGTGGACCCGGAAAGCAGGCCACACCTACAGAAGACGTTCCAAAAATTTTTGAAACCCACCACTGAGACACACACAGAGAGACTCACACAGAGAGAGAAAGAGAAAGAAAGGAAGAAAGAAAAAAAAGAAAGAAAAAGTGAGAGGGAGATGAAAGAAAAAAAGGAAAAAGGGACAGAGAGACAAAAGGAGAGAGAGAGAGAGAGAGAGAGAGAGAGAGAGAGAGAGAGAGAGAGGAGAGAGAGAGAGAGAGAGAGAGAGAGAGAAGAGAGAGAGAGAGAGAGAGAGAGAAACATGGCCAGCAAGCCACTCCTACCAGGTCACATGGCCGGCAAGCCACTCCCACAAAGGAGGCCACACCCACAGAGTAGGTTCAAAAAAAATTTGAAACCCACCACTGTCAATGGTCCTCTCTCAGTCGGAAAGAAGAGAATATTTGTAGCTCAGAGTTGAAAATGAGGGGTCCTTAGTTCTCCCTCAGGGTTGATTTCTTGTAGACGTTTCATGACCCAGCTAGGTAACATCATCAGTGCTGGAAGGGTTTGGGAGGAGGAGGATTGTTGATTCTTTGGGATTCTCTGAGCTTGGTTGTTTTCTTGCAGATGTTTCACTAGCCAACTAGATCAGAGGTCTCCAACTTTGGCAATTTTAAGACTTACTGACTTCAGCTCCTAGAATTCCCCAGCCCTGGGTGGGGCCAAATTTGAAAAATACTGTTCTAAAGTATTTGGGCCAATCACCAGGAGAATGTGAGTTCTAGTCCCGCTTTAGGGATGAAACCTGGGTGGGTGGGTGTGGGTCAATCACTAGGAAAATGGGAGTTCTAGTCCCACCTTAGGCATGAAAGGTGAGTGGGTGACTGTGAGCCAATCACTAGGAGAATGTGAGTTCTAGTACTGCCTTAGGCATGAAACCTGGGTGGGTGACTATGGGCCAATCACTAGGAGAATGTGAGTTCTAGTCCCATCTTAGGCATGAAAGGTGAGTGGGTGAGTGTAGGCCAATCACTAGAAGAATGTGAGTTCTAGTCCTGCTTTAGGGATGAAAAGTGAGTGGGTGAGTGTGGGACAATTACTAGGAAAATGGGAGTTCTAGTCCCGCTTAGGCATGAAACCTGGGTGGGTGGGTATGGGTTAATCACTAGGAAAATGGGAGTTCTAGTCCCACCTTAGGCATGAAAGATGAGTGGGTGACTGTGGGTCAATCACTAGGAAAATGTGAGTTCTAGTCCCGCTTAGGCATGAAAGCTGTCTGGGTGACTGTGAGCCAATCACTAGAAGAATGTGAGTTCTAGTCCCACCTTAGGCATGAAACCTGGGTCTGTGGGTATGGGTCAATCACTAGGAAAATGGGAGTTCTAGTCTCACCTTAGGCATGAAAGGTGAGAGGGTGACTGTGAGCCAATCACTAGGAAAATGGGAGTTCTAGTCCCGCTTAGGCATGAAAGCTGTCTGGGTGACTGTGAGCCAATCACTAGAAGAATGTGAGTTCTAGTCCCACCTTAGGCAAGAAACCTGGGTGGGTGTGTTTGGGTCAATCACTAGGAAAATGGGAGTTCTAGTATCACCTTAGGCATGAAAGAGGAGAGGGTGACTGTGGGTCAATCACTAGGAAAATGGGAGTTCTAGTCCCGCTTAGGCATGAAAGCTGTCTGGGTGACTGTGAGCCAATCACTAGAAGAATGTGAGTTCTAGTCCCACCTTAGGCATGAAACCTGGGTCTGTGGGTATGGGTCAATCACTAGGAAAATGGGAGTTCTAGTCTCACCTTAGGCATGAAAGGTGAGAGGGTGACTGTGAGCCAATCACTAGGAAAATGGGAGTTCTAGTCCCGCTTAGGCATGAAAGCTGTCTGCGTGACTGTGAGCCAATCACTAGAAGAATGTGAGTTCTAGTCCCACCTTAGGCAAGAAACCTGGGTGGGTGTGTTTGGGTCAATCACTAGGAAAATGGGAGTTCTAGTATCACCTTAGGCATGAAAGAGGAGAGGGTGACTGTGGGTCAATCACTAGGAAAATGGGAGTTCTAGTCCCGCTTAGGCATGAAACCTGGGTGGGTAGGTATGGATTAATCACTAGGAAAATGGGAGTTCTAGTCCCACCTTAGGCATGAAAGGGGAGAGGGTGACTGTGGGTCAATCACTAGGAAAATGGGAGTTCTAGTCCTGCTTAGGCATGAAAGCTGTCTGGGTGACTGTGAGCCAATCACTAGAAGAATGTGAGTTCTAGTCCCACCTTAGGCATGAAACCTGGGTGGGTGGGTATGGGTCAATCACTAGGAAAATGGGAGTTCTAGTCTCACCTTAGGCATGAAAGGTGAGAGGGTGACTGTGAGCCAATCACTAGGAGAATGTGAGTTCTAGTCCCACCTTAGGCATGAAACCTGAGTGGGTGGCTGTGGGACAATCACTAGGAGAACGTGAGTTCTAGTCCCGCTTAGGCATGAAAGCTGTCTGAGTGACTGTGAGCCAATCACTAGGAGAATGTGAGTTCTAGTCCCACCTTAGGCATGAAACCTGGGTGGGTGGCTGTGGGCCAAGCACTAGGAGACTGGGAGTTCTAGTCCTGCCTTAGGCGTGAAAGCCAATTGGATAACCTTGGACCTGTCCTTGTCTCTCAACTCAACTGTAGGGAAAATAGGATGAGGAAAGAGTTTTCAAGGCGTTTGCTGCCTCGAGTGGTCTATAAAAGCAATGAAATTGGGATATAAATGAAATCTTTAAAAAATTGAGAACGCAGACGATTGAGATGTTGGATGCTGAAGGTTCCACATCCAGAAGTACATTGCTTATACCTCCAAAGTTCCTGGCCCTGAGATCATGAGGACTACCGTGTTTCCCTGAAAATAAGACAGGGTCTTATTTTCCTTTGACTCCCGAAATAAGCACTTGGCCTTATTTTCGGGGAGGTCTTATTATTTTTGAGCTGCAGGAGGGGCGAGCGTGGGTCACCTCCTGGCTGCTGCGGTGTTGCAATATTTTCAGGGATGGCTTATTTTCCAGGGAGGTCTTATTTTAGGGGAAACGGGGCTGGCTTTGCCTCATACTGTAGTCAAATAAGAAATATGTGTAGCTGATTGGATTATCCCCTTTGCCAGATATCCTTAGATAACAAATGCTACTGTCAGCCTCTCTGCCTTCTCCTTCTAACGTTAATATATTGCTTTGTTTTGCAAAATGATTGTAAACAGAAGGCAAGGAAATGGGTTTTTAAGTATTTTGACATTGACTAGAACTTACAGTCTCCTGATGATTGGCCCAAAGTCACCCAGCCAGCTTTCGTGTCTAAAGCAGGACTAGAATTTACCGGTTCCACCACAAAACCGCGGAGGACAAAATCGCGCTCGACGAAAGCGCGTACGTGACGTCATCACAGCGCGACAAAAACATCGCGCTGTGATCGATAAATGTAAAAATAAAGCGAAAACCTTACCCTAACCCCCCCCAAACCTAACCCTAAACCTAACCCTAAACCTAACCCTTAACCTAACCCTAAATCTAACCCTAAACCTAACCCTTAACCTAACGCTAAACCTAACGCTAACCCTTAACCTAACGCTAAACGTAACCCTAACGCTCTAAACCTAACCCTAACCCTAACCCTTAACCTAACCCTAACCCTAACCCTAAACCTAACCCTTACCTTTATGTGAATCGTCTTGCTTTAATTTTATTTTTAGTTCAATTTTTAATTTTTTTCATCGCGCTGTGATGATGTCAAATGCGTGCTTTCGTCGAGCGCGCTTTTGTGGACCGCGGTTTTGATGGGTCACGGAATTTACCATCTCCTGGTGATTGGGCAAAAAGCACCTAGCCACTTCTCATGTTTAATGTGGTGCTAGGATTCACCACCTCCTGGTGACTGGCTCAAAATCGCTCAGTAGCTTTTCATGTTTAAGGCCATGCTAGAATTCACCATCTCCTGGTGACTGGCTCAAAGTCAGCTGCTTTTCACGCCTAAGGCAGGGCTAGAATTCACGATCTCCTGGTGATTAGCCAAAAAGCACACAGTCAGTTTTCATGCCTAAGGTGGGACTATAACTCACCATTTTTTTGATGATTGGCCCAAAATCACCCAAGTGGCCTTCATGCCTAAGGCAGGGCTAGAATTCACCATCTCCTGGTGATTGGCCCAAAATCACTCAACCACTTTTCATGTTTAAGGCAGTGCTAGAATTCACCATTTCCTGGTGATTGGCCAAAAGGCACCCAGCCAATTTTCATGCCTAAGGCAGCACTAGAACTCACCCAAAGTCACCCAGTTGCCTTTCATGCCTAAGGCAGGACTCAAACTCACTATCTCATTATTTCTAATCTGGTGCTTTTGCCAGTAGACTATGCTGGCTTCAGAGGTGGGTTCCTACCAGTTCGCACCTATTCGATAGAACTGGTTCGTCAAATCTACCGAACCGGTTAGAAGAGGTTCCACCAGTGGACCCGGAAAGCAGGCCACACCTACAGAAGAGGTTCCGAATTTTTTTGAAACCCACCACTGGTCCTTGGATAGGATTATTCTACACTATCATGCTCCTATTTATAAAACTCAGGGCCTCTGTGAAAGGTAAGGATGACGACTGCGTTTGTGGTGCAATCAGAACATTGCGTGTGTTGAAGTTGTTTTAACGCAAACCAAAGATGCCTTTTAAAAAACAAGTTTACATCATATTCTTATGCATGCCAATGCTATGTGTGAGGCAATTTAAGGTGGTTCTGACAATAGCAATAGCAATAGCAGTTAGACTTATATACCGCTTCATAGGGCTTTCAGCCCTCTCTAAGCAGTTTACAGAGTCAGCATATTTCCCCCAACAACAATCCGGGTCCTCATTTTACCCACCTCGGAAGGATGGAAGGCTGAGTCAACCCTGAGCCGGTGAGATTTGAACAGCCGAACTGCAGAACTGCAGTCAGCTGAAGTAGCCTGCAGTGCTGCATTTAACCACTGCGCCACCCCGATGTGTCGTCGGCATCTTCATATCTGGTCACATGGGCGGCAAGCCACTCCCATCCGGTCACATGGGCGGCAAGCCACTCCCACAAAGGAGGCCACACCCACAGAGTAGGTTCGAACAATTTTCGAAACCCACCCCTGGCTGGCTCCAATAGTAGAGGAAGACACCCAACTATATACATTTTCAAAGATGTTTGTTTCCTATAATTAAATGTGAACCATCTGTCATGGAAACTGCACCATTCTTGTTTTCCTATCACCACAACTGAACCAAAGCGTACTTTACACAACAGAGACCACGGAAAAAGATTTCAAAAAAACAGCTCTAATGAGTACATTGTGGAAAAGGCCTCGCAAAGCGATACAGTAATTATTGGTGTGTTAGGCAGAACAACAAACCAATTAAACAAAGTGACAGGAACCAAATATTTTGGCTACGCAGAGTGCAGATTTGCAAACAAAAAAGAAATGCATTCACTTGCATAATTTCTATGTTTTCTGTCTTGAACTTGAATTTCCAAGCTACGCCCATTAAGAAAAAAATGAATTCTTCATTCTTTGCATTGGTTGCAAAAAGAGCCGAGGTGGCGCAGTGGTTAGGGTGCAGTACTGAAGGCCACTACAGCTGACTGTTATCTGCAGTTCAGCGGTTCGAATCTCACCGGCTCAGGGTTGACTCAGCCTTCCATCCTTCCGAGGTGGGTGAAATGAGGACCCAGACTGTGGGGGGCGATATGCTGACTCTGTAAACCGCTTAGAGAGGGCTGAAAGCCCTATGAAGCGGTATATAAGTCTAACTGCTATTGCTATTGGTTTATTTTTGTACTGAGGATGAACATGAGCACACAAGGACCAAACACTTTTTTTAAAAAAAGTTTTTATTAGGTAAACATTAAAAATGTTGGACAGGACATGTGTGACATTTCTGGCATAGTCATTTCCATGGAGTTTTTTGATCTTACAACAATAACAGTTTGTATCCATTGCATAGGTGTGTGTAATCAATCAATTTTCCCACAGTAGAAAATGTGGCAGGCCTGAAAGCCCAATGCAAAAAGACAGGAGGCCTTTAAGAAGAAGGCATTTGTCTGAAAGGGTACAGGGTCTTCTGCTGGAGCAGCGGGTTGGGCTAGATGACCTCTAAGATCCCGTCTAAGTCTGTTGTGCTTTGTTCTATGGGTAATACTACATTCCCTTAGCCATCCATTGTAGAATTTAACCTTCAGAGCCCTGATCGTTCTTGTTGCTTTTCTCTGCACTCTTTCTATCGTCTCTGTGTCGTTTTTGTATTGTGGCCCGCAGAAGTGGGCAAAAATATTCCTCCGGGGTGGCCTCCCCAGAGCAGTAGCCAGTGGTACAGGCATTCCTCGACTTACGACCCTAATGGCGCCCAAAGCTTCTGTTGTTCAGGGAGACGTCTGTGAAGTGAGCTTTGTCTCATTTTTGTGACCTTCCTTGCCACTGTTGTTAAGCGAATCGCCGCAGTTGATGTTAAGAAGCCGGCTGTTAAGTACATCTGGCTTCCCCCATTGAGTTTGCCTGAAGGTCTGAAAAGAGGATTATGTGACCTTGGGACACAGCAACGGCCATAAGTGTGAACCAGTTGCCAAGCATTTGTATTTTGATCCCATGGGACGCTGCGAAGGTTGTAACTGTGAAACACGGTCATAAAGCACTTTTTTCAGTGCCGTTGTAACTGTTGAAAGTCTAGGAATACCAATAGGTTTATCCTGTAAGTCCAAGTTCCCTTTGCTTCAATAAAGTCATAAAGCAAGGAGGGAAATATCTCTTGGCTTGATGGCTTTCCCTGTTCCCTAAGTGCCTCTAAGGGGATAGACAGACAGACAGGCAGGCAGGCAGGCAGACAGACAAGAGAGAGAATAGAAGATAGATAGATAGATAGATAGATAGATAGATAGATAGGTAGGTAGGTAGGTAGGTAGGTAGGTAGGTAGGTAGGTAGGTAGGTAGGTAGGGTGGGTAGATAAGAGAGAAAAGTAGGTAGATAGAAGATGGGAGAGACAATAGAAGATAGATAGACAGACAGATGCCAGATATAATAGATAGATAAGAGAGATAATAGAAGATGGATGGATGGATGGATAGATAGATAGATAGATAGATAGATATGATAGATAGGAGAGAGAAAATAGATAGACAGATGACAGATAGATGATAGATAGATAAGAGAGACAATAGAAGAGACAGATACAGTAGATAGATAGATAGATAGATAGATAGATAGATAGATAGATAGATAGATAGATAGATAGATAGACAGACAGACAGACAGACAGACAGATACATAGGAGAGAAGATAGACAGATGACGATAGATAAGAGAGACAATAAAAGATAGAGATAGATAGATAGATAGATAGATAGATAGATAGATAGATAGATAGATAGATAGGGATGGATGGATGGATGGATGGATGGATGGATGGATGGATGGATGGATGGATGGATGGATGGATGGATGGACGGACGGACAGACAGACAGACAGATAGATACATAGGAGAGAAGATAGACAGATGACAGTTATTTGATAGATAAGAGAGACAATAGAAGATAGATAGATAGATAGATAGATAGATAGATAGATAGATAGATAGATAGATAGATGATAGATAGATAGATAGATAGATAGATAGATAGATAGATAAGAGAGACAATAGAAGAGATAGATATATAGAGATAGATAGATGGATGGATGGATGGATGGAGGGAGGGAGGGAGGGAGGGAGGGAGTAGAAGAGAGAGAGAGAGAACATTATTTTCCAGGAAGACCCGAGTTCTTTCGGATGGTCCCCTCTCGGGGGGGGGGGGGGCAGAGGCAGCGTCAGCCGAGCGGCGCCTGCCTCCCTGCCCTCCGCAGACCGAGGGGGGCTGAGCCACGCAGACTATCAGGCGGGAGGCCGAAGCGAAAGCGAGCCGGCTTGACGGGAGAAGAAGTCAGAGACCCCGCGCGGGAGGAGACGCGCACTTCAGCCGGCAGAGAGACCCGCTTCGGGCTGAGCAGCAGCTCCGGGCGGCGGGACGAAGGCGCAGCTGCCCCGCGTCTCCCTTCAGCCGCGGCTTTTGTAGGGGAAGAAGACGGGGTTCTCTTTGACTGGGGTGCAAGGATCTGTGGGGGGGGGGAGGTTGGTCTGTCCTCCCCTTCGTCGCCCCGTTGAGGAATTTTGCTCGGCTGGGAAGAAGCGCCAAGAAAACTCCGCAATAGGTAAGGCAGGAAGGTTTGGGGATCTGTGCGTGAATTTTAAAAGTATCACCCTCTCTCCCTCTTCTTCTCCTTCCTTCCCTCCCTCCCCCCTCTCTCTTTCTTTCTCCCTCTCCCTCTCCTCAAACCATTTGTCTGAAGTGGTATAGGGTTTCCTGCCTAAGCAGGGGGTTGGACTAGAAGACCTCCAAGGTCCCTTCCAACTCTGTTATTCTGTTCTCTCTCTCTCTCTCCCTCCTTCTTTCTCTTTTCCTTTCTCTCTCCTCCTCCCTCTCTTTCTCCCTCCCTCTCTCTCCCTCCCCCCTTGTTCTCTCTTTCTTTCTCTCTCCCTCTCTTTCCTCCCCTCTCTCTTTTGCTCTATCCCCTCTCTCCCTCTTTTTTTCTCTCCCCCTCTCTTTCTCCCTGTCCCTCTCTCCCCGCTTGTTCCCTCTTTCTTTCTTTCTCCCCCTCTCCCTCTCTTTCTCTCCCTCTTTCTTTCTCCCTCCCCCTCTCTCCTTCCCACCTTGTTCCGTCTTTCTTTCTCTCTCCCTTTCTTTCTCCCTCTCTCTTTCTCTCCATCCTCTCTCTCCCTCTTTCTCTCTCTCTCCCGCCTCTCTTTCTCCCTGTCCCTCTCTCTCCCCCTTGCTCTCTCTTTCTTTCTCTCTCCCTCTCTTTCCTCCCCTCTCTCTTTTGCTTTATCCCCTCTCTCCCTCTTTTTTTCTCTCCCCCTCTCTTTCTCCCTGTCCCTCTCTCCCTGCTTGTTCCCTCTTTCTTTCTTTCTCTCCCTCTCTTTCTCTCCCTCTTTCTTTCTCCCTCCCCCTCTCTCCTTCCCACCTTGTTCCGTCTTTCTTTCTCTCTCCCTTTCTTTCTCCCTCTCTCTTTCTCTCCATCCTCTCTCTCCCTCTTTCTTTCTCTCTCCCGCCTCTCTTTCTCCCTGTCCCTCTCTCCCCGCTTGTTTCCTCTTTCTTTCTTTCTCCCCCTCTCCCTCTCTTTCTCTCCCTCTTTCTTTCTCCCTCCCCCTCTCTCCTTCCCGCCTTGTTCCGTCTTTCTTTCTCTCTCCCTTTCTTTCTCCCTCTCTCTTTCTCTCCATCCTCTCTCTCCCTCTTTCTTTCTCTCTCCCACCTCTCTTTCTCCCTGTCCCTCTCTCCCCCCTTGTTCCCTCTTTCTTTCTTTCTCCCACTCTCCGTCTCTTTCTCTCCCTCTTTCTTTCTCCCTCCCCCTCTCTCCTTCCCACCTTGTTCCATCTTTCTTTCTCTCTCCCTTTCTTTCTCCCTCTCTCTTTCTCTCCATCCTCTCTCTCCCTCTTTCTTTCTCTTTCTCCCTGTCCCTCTCTCCCCCCCTTGTTCCCTCTTTCTTTCTTTCTTTCTTTCTTTCTTTCTTTCTTTCTCCCACTCTCCCTCTCTTTCTCACCCTCTTTCTTTCTCTCTCCCCCTTCATCTCTTTCTCCCTCTCTCCTTCTCCCCCCCTCTCTCTTTTCCACTTTGGCACTCTGTTCATCTTAAACCTTTGCTTCCCGATGCTACTGAGATGGGGTTGATTGCAAAAGATTTAGGGATATATATTTTTTGTCCCAGATGATCAAATAGAGCACATGACATGTGGGGGTAGGTGGGTTTTGGGGTGGTTGGGTGGGTATTGTACCCTGCAGGGAGGTTAAACGGTGTGTCTGATTTTCATTGTCTCTTTCCCTCCCTCCCTCCTTCCCTCCCTCCCTCCCTCCCTCTCTTTTTTCCCTGCAGGGTTTTAAGGAAACGGCTGCATTCGCTCTGGAGAGTCCTTCCTTCTGTTCTCTTCTGGAGTACAAAGCTGCTTCGGTCTTTGTTATGGGACCCAATTGAGGTGAGGGGTAGGGAGATGCCTCCTTGCGTCTTTCTGAATGCGTAAAGGGGGCTATGAGGGCGTTGAGGCGGCTGGCACCATCCAAACAGTTAACCAACTTCCTTTGCAAGCCGCAATTGTTTTTAAAGCCGCCAATTAGATCCTTTCCCAGCAACTCTTGCCTTTGTAACCTTGGCAATTGTTTTTGCCTCCTCCTCCTCCTTTGCTCCAGTCGCCTGCCCTGTGGTTGTTTTGCTTCACTGGAACTGACCCGCAAAGTTTAAGAAGGACTTTTTACAGCCCTTTCCGGAAAATGACTGAGTCTTTCCTCGCGGGTCACATTCTCTGAAGGACAAGCTCTCCGCTGAAGGTCCAGACATGGCAAACGCTTTGGAGGAGAGAGAGCTGGGCACCAACGCCACCAGCCTTGGACCGGACAATGCCTGCTGCCGTGAGAACGCTACGGCGCTCAACCTCACCTCCCAGGAGTTCCAGTCCCCAGATTTCTACGTGGTCCTCCCGATTATCTACTCAGTTATCTGTGCGGTGGGTCTGACGGGGAATACGGCGGTCATCTACGTGATCCTGAAGGCCCCCAAAATGAAGACGGTCACCAACATGTTCATCCTGAACTTAGCCATCGCCGACGACCTCTTCACCTTGGTCTTGCCCATCAACATCGCCGAACATCTGCTGCACTACTGGCCCTTCGGCGAGGCCCTCTGCAAGGTCATCCTCTCCATCGACCACTACAACATCTTCTCCAGCATTTATTTCCTGACCGTCATGAGCATCGACCGGTACTTGGTGGTGCTGTCCACCGTCCGGTCGAAGAGGATGCCGTACCGTACCTACCGGGCGGCCCGTCTCATCAGCATCTGCGTCTGGGTGCTGGTCACCCTGATCGTCTTTCCGTTCTTCATCTTTGCCAACGTCTACAAGGATGACTTGAACATCACCAGTTGCGGGCTCAACTTCCCCAAGCCGGAAAGGTCCTGGTTTAAAGCCAGCCGGATCTACACGCTCTTGTTGGGCTTCGCCATTCCGGTGTCCACCATCTGTGTCCTTTACGCCATGATGTTGTACAATCTGCGGAACATGAGCTTGAACTCCAACGCCAAAGCTTTGGACAAAGCGAAAAAGAAAGTCACCATTATGGTCTTCGTCGTGTTGGCGGTGTGCCTCTTCTGCTGGACGCCTTTCCACCTGGCCACCATCGTGGCTTTGACCACCGACTTGCCCCAGACCCCTGCAGTCATCGGCATCTCCTATTTCATCACCAGCCTGAGCTATGCCAATTCGTGCTTGAATCCTTTCCTGTATGCCTTCCTGGACGATAGCTTTCAGAAAAGTTTTCGCAAGATGTTAGAGTGCAGAGCGGCATGACGCAAAACCTCCGATTCCTGACCAATGTTGGGCTTAGTCCAGTGGTGGGATTCAGCCGGTTCGCACCTATTCGAGAGAACCGGTTGGTAACTTTCTAAGTAGTTCAGAGAACTGGTTGTTGGAAGAAATCTCCTTTTGTTTTTTTCCACTTTGCAGGGCTAATCCTGTAAGGAAGGCAGGAAGGAAACATTCTGGTGTTGTTTCTAGCCTAATCTTTATTGCCCTGCTTACAGAAACTGCCTCTCCGGTTAACCCCTAG